>NC_058046.1:17652424-17991174 GCF_020085105.1 Siniperca chuatsi | reverse complement strand
ATGATATAATGTAGCAGCCATAATCAGATGAAATATATGGTTGAATCATTACCCTGCTATTTTTTTTTTCTATCTCCTCCTTTTTTCCATAACTAATGTCTAGATGTAGATCATATGATCCAAGGGCAGTTTCCCCTATGGCTGCTGACTTTTCTGCTAGGACTTTTCCTGTCTGCCATTGTCTTCTGCACCACCACTAATGACTGTCCTCCCAAATATCATTCAGTAAGTATTTGTGGAGATTAAAAAGGAACAGATGTTGGTTGGGGCTTAGGGAGTGCCACCTTCAGGTACACATAACAGAAGGGGGTCATTTTCACAAGACTAAGAGTCTACAGTCATACTAGCAGCTCTGTGAGGCTCCACTGAGACACAGCAGTGCTTCAAGCTAAATGCTAACATTAGCATGCTAACATGCTCACATTGACAATGCTTATATGCTGAAAAGGTATCATGTTTACCATGTCCACCATCCTAGTTTAGCATGCTAACATTTGTTAATTAGCAATCAACACAAAGTACAGTTGGGACTGCCTTTAGCTTTGCAGGTATTTGGTCATAAACCAAAGTACTGAACAAATAAGAAATGGGACCTGATGGTGGGCTAGAGGAAAAGTCAGAGGATCACCAAACTCAGCTTCATCCTCTGTGTACCTTGAATGTCTCTGTACAAAATGTTATGGTCATTTATTCAGTAGTTGTTGAGATGTGTCTGGACCAAAGTGGTCGACTGGACGCTAGTGTGGCTAAAAATATATACTGTATATATTCATCATAATTCATTCATCATTAGAATTGTTGCTCTTAAAAACATTTTTATTACCAGATTGGATTAATGCAGTTTCATTCATCCTGTGATGATGGAACATGTCCTGCTGCTTGCGTCCATGCGATTCTTA
Source organism: Siniperca chuatsi (assembly GCF_020085105.1). Lineage (NCBI taxonomy): Eukaryota > Metazoa > Chordata > Actinopteri > Centrarchiformes > Sinipercidae > Siniperca > Siniperca chuatsi. The sequence continues at coordinate 17,990,275 of NC_058046.1, read as the reverse complement.
AGTTTGCTGTCTTCCCGCTCCAGCTGTTTGCTCTTTTGGGCTTCGTGGTGAGTGCAGTGTTGATCAGTGCAGCAGCCTCTGAGGTGGTCAGTCTTCTGCACATGCTCGGTGTGGTGCTGAGTCTCAGCAACACTGTGCTGGGGCTGACTCTGTTGGCCTGGGGCAACAGCATAGGAGGTGATATTTGTGTACCTAAATCTTTTTTTGCAAAACATACAAATATATGCTTGTACTTAAAATTTTTAAACACATGATCTGTACGCATCTCTCTTTTTCAGACTGTTTTGCTGACATCACCATCGCCCGGCAGGGTTACCCACGGATGGCCCTATCTGCCTGCTTTGGAGGCATCATCTTCAGTATCCTTTAAAAAAAAAAAAAAAAAAAAAAATTATATATATATATATATATATATATATATATATATATATATATATATATATATATATATATATATATATATATATATATATATAAAAAAAGAGCAGGTGTGTCAGTATAAAAACATAACATGTAAAACAGTGGCTGTTGATGACTGCGTCCTTGACTGTATTTCCTTCAGACATGCTATTTGGAGTGGGTTTAGGATGTCTGGTGCAGATGCTAAATACACACTCTGATGTGCAGGTAATATTCTTCTCAAATACACAGATCAAGAGTTTATCATCTAGTTAAACATACAGAGAAATATATAAGTCGCATATACATGTTCATGTGTGGAACCCATGAACATGATGCATCGTTGTCTCTTTCTCCTCCTCAGTTTGAACCAGAGGGTTTGTTGACGTGGATTCTTGTGGGATCTCTGGGTTTGTCTTTGGTCCTGTCCTTCGTCATCGTTCCACTGTGCCGGTTCCACTTGGGTCAGACCTACGGGATCTTTCTCCTCATCTTCTATGCTGTCTTCCTCCTCATTGCACTCCTCACAGAGTTTGGCAAGATCCACAGTGTGTAGATCTGACCCTGAGGCCAGTCTGAAATGAGGGACGTCCTCCCGTAAGGAAAAATGACACACTAGAACAGAAGCTGCACTGAGAGCAGACGAATTGCATCCTCTTCTACACATATTATTAATGCACTATATATACAAGGGTCAACACTTTGTGCACTTGCCTACAAGCCAGAGGCATCCGCAAATTAATGACAAACTAAGACTTTTCTGCTCAGGGAGAGCTGAAACTAATTATCACACTGTGCCTTTATTCAACTTCTTGTTTGTGCTGACTGGAGCTGTGATGGCACTTTGTGAGTCCAGAGGGAAAACACAGGTTGTTGAAATTTATACTTTAAAACATTGTGAATGAACTAAATGTACTGTAAATTAAAATGTTAAATTACCTAGTACAAAGCTGCTTTTGGGGAATTAAATAATTTTGGTTTGGTATTTGTTTTTACAGGTCGTAGTAATGCTATGCTAGTCTTTCATGACACATTGTTAGTAAATAAGCAGTTACCAGCAGTATGATAGTACAGCAAAAATACATTAATGCACTTGACAATTTTAACAGTTTAATAAAATCCCTTATGAACTAACTTAAATACATTACAGAATAAGAAGTTATATAAAAGTAAAATACTTTGAGTCTGTGGAGACATTAGTTAGGAGATACACCATTATTATTTTGTTGGGTTGAGCTAAAAGGAGTGTAATTGTTTATAATTTTGGTCTTTAGAGAACTTAGTGGAAGTAGTGTCTGTTAATACTGGTCAGATGAGCCACTGAGCTAAGGCATCAGGTTTAAGTACTACATGATTTACGAGAGGTCACAAAAGGCCTACAGCAGTATACATACACAACATACTGTAATAGTACAGGCTCTCTGGTAGTATTTGCTGCAGTCTTTCAAAAGGCCAAAAGAGGGCAACACTCCCACTTCACTGATTGAGCAACAGACCTGTACTGCTGTCTTTCTGTCTGTAGTTATGGCTCCAGGAAGGAGTCATCTTTAACCTGTCTCACTCTCACATCAGTCCAAAAGGCCCCAGACTAGTATTTCCACTGCGGCAAACGGGGAGTGTGGGTGAACTGGAAAAGACCTGGAGTGAGGGGGTTTCTTAGCATTTAAGAAATAACAAGATGGTGGTATGTATGTACTTCTTGCAAACTGTGCGTTAGTTGATGCTGTGAGGTCCAGTCTGAGAGTTGAGCTGAGGCTCTGGGAAGGAAGACGCGTCAGAGACAGGACTGTCCAGATCCTGCTCCAGGCTTTGGTCTGGCCGAGGCCGGTTTTCCCTTGAATACTCCGCATACCACTCCTGGAGAAACACGGCGTGGAAAAGGTTAGGAAGTTACGACAGACCAACTGCTGTTGTGGTATTCAGGATTATTTCTTCCGTTTCTTTACCTGTATCTCCTCCTCGTACATTTTCATGCTGAGGTCACTCTTCGTCCTAGACCTACGACCTAGGTACACCAGAGACGAGTGCTGTACACACACAAGCAGGAGGGAGAGCCGGTTAATTGGGTTCATGGGAAGAGCAGAGGACGAAAAGTTCATTGTGTGTGTGCGCGCGTTCTTACCCCGCCCCTGTCCATAGTTTGTAGGACTCCCTGTAAAGAGCTGAGGGAGGACAGTCCTATGCAGGTCTGTTTGTAAAGCTCCAGAGTGGCCAGAGCTTCATCACGACTCACCTCTACTTCAAACACTATCCCGTTCTCGTCTAGAGCATGTACACACAGACATTAAAATAGTTCACACGCCACACTGTCCTTTCACAGTCCCGGCAGCTAAATTTAAATCAAATAAGCATTTCATCCAAATATCTGTGCAAGAAATATTGCAAACATTCAAGAATACATGAAGACTTTTGTTCTAAAGTGCTATACATTCTGTAAATGTGTACACAATATCCACACATGCACACACACAGTCTCACCCTCTGGGTTCTCCAGTGGTTCCCGGTTCTTGCGGCTGTAGTTCATGCGGAACACGAACGCATCCAGAATGAACGCTACAATGATGGTCATCACCACCTGGAGAGGGAACAGACAAAATATCACACACATGCACGGCCACATTCACAAGCATTAACACAGAGATAAAACGTAAAAATTCAGTGCTTACTTCCACAGACATATCACAAACATTCAAGCACATATGAATGCACAGGCCTCACCATGGTTACTATGTAAAAGGTCATGAAGTAGAGCCGGCTCCAGTGGTTTGTCATAGAAGTTACTCCTTCCTGTAGGAGAGTGAACACAGCAGCAGTCAAACAGCGACACCCACTGATCAATGACAAGACTGCAGAGTGGTGGCTGATGAAAGACCACAGATAAATGACTGAAAATCTTACCATGGTAATGTACCAGTTATTAACCACAGTCAGTTCAAACAGAGTCACTGGAGAAAAACAAAACAAGAAATTAATCCACAAATTAAAAAACAAATTTACACACATAGAAAGAAAAATCACAAACACACCACATTCTTGTCAACTAATCCCAAGAAAATCTCGAAACCAAAAGCAAAAATGAATTGATCCTGAACTGTTCAGTTTATGCTCCTGTTTGAGCAACATTTTCTAAAAACCACCGTTCCCAGCTGTTTTAGGAAAATATTCAGGCTTTTAAAAAATTGAAACTACATATTCATGACCCCTTTTTAAATATTTACGTCTTCAGTAGGGACAAATGGGCTTGGGGGCTGAGATCCAAAGACAAGCTGCGGATGTTGGAAAGTACTGAGAGACGGACTAACACATATTTGGTTTTGGTCTTTTTGTGGGATTTGTTGACAGTAGCAAAAATACAGAATATTGCCAGCCTTATCCTTTAAAAAAATGAAAGGAATTACCAAAGCTGCTGAGAATGTTGTTGAAATTATTGAGATAATAGTAGCCTTCTTCCAACACTGTTTTGTTGCCATCGGTGATGTTGATCTGTTTGTAGGAGTCTGCCACTGTGCTTTTGCTGAGAAAAAAAATGTGACGGAATGATGAATGTATAGTGAAAATAAACATAATTTATCCTCTTGTGCCACAATGAATGGGAAAATGCAAAAACCAGAGTTAATGCCAATACATCCCAATCAGACAATATGTAGAAAACTGAGAAATAAATTGCTGTTGAGTGTTATTTTTATTACTACAGATGATGACAGCATGACGCACTTGCAGCAGTTGGGGTAAATCTTATCTGCGAAGAACTCCATCCCCACAATGGCAAAGGAGTAGTAGAAGATGATTAAGGTCAACCCCAGACTTGCCATCCTGGGGAAGAGCTCAAACATGGTGTCCAACACGTTACGATACCTCTGCTTTATCTTAAACAACCTGTGAGAGACAACAGACCAAAATTCAAACATAAAAGAAAATATGAAATAGTGCCATAAGTACACGTATACTAAACTCTTAAGAGTGACAAATAAAAGCGTACCGGAGCAGCTGAAACGGTTTGAGAACTACAATAAAGTAAAACGGCTCCATGTCGAAGGCAAGAGCAATCAGGCCCAGGAAGGCAAACACTGTCACTGAGAAGTCAAACCTGGACAGACGAGCACAGTAAGGGATTAACAAACCCAAAACCAGTGTTTGTACATGTTCAAATAAATTTTTATTGTGTTTTCACAAAATAGCCACATTAAAATGACTGATGTTTTAATAAGAGTACTGAATCCAAATGTACAGACTCCAACAGGGTCTATGGATTTATTTATCACTGCGCTGCTCAGCATAACCCGTGAGTCTCATCAACTGCACAGTCTACAAGTCTGAACTTTTGGATTCAGTACTCATTTAATATGTCAATCAAATCGACCCAGTATCCAAATTATTACTCACAGATTCCACCCAGAGCTGAAATAATCCATCGGCCCCAAACCTGTAATTTTCAATAACACCTCTACACCATAAACTAAAAAGGACAGAGGCAGAGTTAATATTAGTATAAGTGCATATAAACAACTTCAATTCATGACGCCCTCTATGATCAGTTTTACAGCATATGATTACTGATATGATTTTCTGTGTGAGTGGGAGACAGCAGGCAGCCTACTCACTGGTCAGGAAAACAATGTAACTCCAGGGAACAATTTTGGACCAGGAAAATCCACCTGCATAAGGAGATGAGGAAGGTGACAGCTCTGTAGTGCAAAACACTTTCCTTCAGTCACATGTGTTTATGTTATAGGGAAAGATCTTACTATTCAGTGTGTACGTCTCCACTAGGATCCACACGCCATTGATGGCCACCACCACATCTGCAGTCACAAGAAAAGGTTAAAAGGTTTATGATGAGAGACTTTTGTCTCGGTATCTCCGAGGACAGCTGGGAGAATGTAAATGATTTCACTTACACATGGTATATTGGAAGGCCTTTGACTTCACAAGCAGGTTGATGCCTGTTAGAGATAGAAGAAAGCACTGAGAATTACGAACTGAGAGACTGATTTGTTCAGTTGAATAAATGGAAGAAAATAAACAGAGAACTTGCCTTTGAAAATGAGGAAGGTCGTGTGTGGAAGGTCATCAAACCAATGTTCTCCACTGCGTCGTGCCTAAACAACACACACACACACACACACACACACACACACACACAGTACATTAAAAACAGCCAAAAGGACACAAAATACAGTGAATTATAACTACACAGTGCAAATGTAAGCCTACTTACCTTCCATTTAAGGCCAGTGGCCTCATAGAATTTATAAAAATCCTGTAGACTGTAGCAGAACAGACTCCCGTTAAATTGTTGTATGAAAATTTAACTATGCAAGTAAATGCAGAAGGATTTTAACTGAAAAAGTGTGTCAGGCAGTCACCTGAGCATAGGAGAACCTGACGTGTGAAGAGCTTTATATGTGAGGAAGCGATCTCTTGCAGACATCCGTGGTCTGTAAAATCGCATCAGACCATCAAACTGTTTCAGCGACACGCCCATCGGCCTCTGGAGAGACAACAACATCAACGCAGACAAACGCAGCGGCGGTTAGTTCTTTTTAAAATAATTAATTTGCACCAGATATACATTTACACTGCATAGAACAATGAGGTCGTACCTGCCGGCTTACTAACAGCTGAAAGGCGTGGTCAATAGCAGAGCGTTTGTGAAGCAAAAGAGATTTAAACTTCATCTTCTCGACATCATTAAACGTATCAAACACCACTGCCAAGAGCTGGAGGGGGACAGAGAAAATGACAACGTAGTGAAGCTGATGAGTAATCATGTAAAAGGGATAACTGAAAGCCATGTCTATTTTTTTTTTTAAATAGGACCCAAATACAATATTTCTCATATGTAAGTTGGCACAGACAGTTGCTGCAAATGCACAAATACATTAGGCTAGACAATTTTGAAGTGGTGAAAAAAGGCTCATTTGTACCAGGTTCATGACAAAGTAGAGCTCTATGGAGAGGTAAACAATGAAGAAAACACAGGACCAGCGGTTCTTGGAGTACGCTGGCATCATCACATCAGGAAAACTACAAGAAAGAGGGAAGCATGACTTACATGCATCATGAGATACAAAATAAAAATGGTGGAATCAGCTTTAACACACATGTGGTGAGGCAAAAACATCTATGATGAGCCCTGTAAGTAGTAAGTACTGCTTGCATGCTGTGTGTGTAAAAATGACTGAACAGTACTACGTGTACTTCTGTGCTTACTTTGCTGTGGTCAGCAGCACAAACAGACTGACGAGGCTGTTCTCCAGAGTACTGAAATACTGCGGCGAGAGGAGAGGGTTTCAGTCAGGAAATCTGACCACTACAGACACACAACTGGGACAAAGAGAACAACCAACCCAAAGTCCCCAAACTTCCATAACTCAAACAAACTAATGTCAGGCAGACTCAACGTACCGGGTCAGCTGTGTTTGGAGAGAAGAGGCAGAAACCTGGGAGGAGACAACAGGATAGTTAAACACACAGAGTAACAGAAAATCCTGTTCCCCCTGAAGACAGTAGACGGTTCACCCTTAACTATTTTATGATTTTCAGTAAAAGAGGGCAGAAAAGAAGCAACAGCAATTAATATACATTAAAATAATACATTTTCTTACCCAAGATAGCAAATATAACCATGAAGAAGAGCAGCAGTAGGAGGATGTCAATAAAAGGTGGGAGGGACTGGAAGATCTGACGCAAGTTTCTGATTGGATGAAAGTAACCTTGTCAGTGACGACTGCATTTAACAGTCAAATCAGTGGTGTCTGTATGTTCACGGAGTGGGACAAAATCATGGAAAAAAACATGTAAAAGGGGACATTAACTTTGAAGTAACTAATTCACAAAGCAGCTACATTAAAACCAACCATCAATGAGCAGGAAATGTCATTTTAGACAGATATTTTAAAACAAAAGTTTTTAAAGTCCTGTGTAGGATTTGAATATTTCAGAAGCTGGTGACTCCGAACAGCAGCACCAAAAGAAGACACTGTCAAAAAACATCTCAATGAATTCTCAATGGATGTTTTCAAGTTAAATGGAGCACAAATCTAAATGAGCTTGCAAGATTTTTTTTCTTGAAAGTCACTGTTTTTCTTTCATAGTATGAAAATAATTACATTTGGAGCCTGGGAAGGGATGCCTAGTTGACCTGTATGGTCTTTCCTTTATTCTCTCTAGTCTCCTCCAGTAAACAAACAGAATTTGGTGTGGGTTGTTACGAAAACCTCTCAATTGAGGAAGCTGAAATTTCTACTTTGTGGCCATGACTTTGACCTGACTGTGTGAATGTGTGTGTGTGTTTGTTACGTCATTATGTACCTGCGCACAGCACCACAGTATCTACAGTCCACCAGGAAAATTGGTCTGAGCGCTCTGGTCACTCGCACGTGAGACGTTTGTCTGATCAGAACCACTATGGCCTCCACGAACTGTAGCAGCAACACACACGTCTGAACAAGGAGAAGAGACAACGTGAACAATATACAGTAACAGAAGCTGAATCCCAAACTATGACATGGGACCTGCAGACAGCAGGGTGACTGCCTTCCCTCAGTGGACCTATGAAAGCAAGCATTCAGCATGCTGAAGTGACTGACCCTGACCTCCCTGTAGAGCGAGGCAAGAAAAAAAACAAACAGGATTTCTCTGTGGTTATTGCAAAATGACTACATTAATATGCAGAAAGTATCCATCATGCATCGCTTACCTTCACCATGGTCCTCTTGTGTCGTATGAAGGTGTGGAAGCCTAACCAGCGGAGTTTCATGCATAGCTCAAATGCCACCATAACCAAAGCCAGCAGCTCCAGTGTGGCGTGGACCTGCAGAGGTATCAAATGCACGGGAGCTTTTACAGGAAACTGTGTGTGTAAGCTTGTGTGAGTGTGTTTGTGTGTATATGTTCGCTCACGTAGACATCGAGGCGCAGTGAGGGCACAGCAGGAGCTTCACACAGTGACAGCATCATCAGCAGCAGGCCTGTCAGCAGCTCCATCATGTAGAACAGGTGGTTGTGGGCAAACAGGTATGCTGCCAGTGCCTTTGGGTTTCGAGGATGGGTGAAGAACTTATCATTGTTCTCTCCCTCCTGTATGTGAAAGTTAAAGTTACATACAAACAATGTAAGTATTTTTATTTTATTTATTGGATTTCAGCTGATTCAACTAACATCCCACCACTGTGGAGCAGTATCTGTGGTCTGAAAAACACAATGCATTAGGATAAGTTAAATCTGATGTATTGGTCTGATGAAGCAGTGCATCACTCGTAGATGAGTGATGTTAAATACTCAGACTTCAGAACATTCAATTCACTGTTTGCTTTTTTTCCCTCCTGTATTTTTTATAAAAATGACCAAGGACCATATCAGTGCTCTTATTGAGTGGTTTCCAAACTGGGGGGGATGCACATGACCAGAAGAAAAAGGTGAAAGTTAAGTTGAATAAACCTTTTTCACAGCAGACACTTTGACTTGTCAAACACAGGTACAACTAATAGCATTAGTAAATGTTGCACTGCAATGATTGCTGGAACGAAGCAATCATTAATGTTATTAGTTCCACCTGTGCTTTTCCTGCTGTGACGAACCAAATGACAAGTCTTTTTGTTTGGTTACAAACACCTTGAACATTATTACACATGAACTGTGCAACTTTTCTAAATACAATGAAAAAGCCTGTGTTTGTGTGAGTTTCTGTATTAACATTTAGCAGAAACTTTTTGGTTATCAGTCCAGAATTCCCATAGTTGTGCGTCACTACTTTGACGTTCCTTGTATCTTAACTTATCTTAACTTTATTACTTCCAGCAGCTGTTCATGATGTAAATAGAGCCCACTGAAAGTTTTAACCATCTACAAGTAATTCAGTGTGGAGGGTGTAATAAAAACCATTATATGACCATGTGAGCTCAGTTGCAGTCACCCTTTACACTCAGTAATTAACAAACACCACAATACACTGCTTGTGAATACCTGCAGGTAGATGGCTGCCTCTTGGTAGTTCATCTCCCAGCTTTGCCGTAAGGACACATTTTGGGCTCTGTAGTTTTGTGGCCCAGGTGTTGAGATCACAGCGTTGTTCACTATGTCATAATTGCCTCCTCCTCCATCTGGAAGAAAACACTCAAGAGTCAGTGTATTGATACAGTCCATATTTATGTGGAAAAGAACAACAAACTTGTGTACCAAACAATGAAGTTGTCTTTTAATTTCCATGTTTATCCTTCTTTTAGCACCATATATGGGTCACACACACACACACACGCACACAAAGTACATAGTGGGGTATGTACCTACCAATGCAGTCTAGTTCTAACTGTAAGGAATAGGAGGAGATTGCTACTGGACTCTCGTTATGGGTCTGATCTTCATGGAAACCAGCTGCTTGCCCGCATAAGCACTCCATTGATGAGTTTGGATTTGTCTGTGTGAACTTATTAAAGTCCCTGAAGTCCAAAGCACAATGTGTGTGTGTGTCATTCACAGTACGCTAGTCTTGTTCCAGCATCCACACAGATCCGGAGATACAGATGGCCAAACATTCCACTCAGAACTGATGCAAACTCCAGAAACACGGTCACAAGTGGAGTCCGGACGCAAGTTCTTACAGATCCAGAAATATCCAGGCCAAGATGGGTGATCAAAGTGACACCTGGGACAGAACACCATTCAAAACAACTGACAGTGCTCATGAAGATCAGTACTTCTTTGACAACCGGTTGCTTCTTTTAGAAAACGCATCAGTCACCTTGATGAAACATACTGTCACCAGTGACAGTGAAACGTGACTTAAACACTTGCACACTGAAATTACCCTCCTGCCTTAGCTGTGGAGTTTGAACTTTGAACCCAGTGCTGCCAATCAGCAAGAAAGTGCCGTGTTTGCACTGATTGTCATTTCACTGATTGTTTGCACATTGTCTATTACGCCTCCTTCCTGTCACAGACAGGATACAGACATGAAACAGATAAACCACAGGAGGAACTAATCATGCACTACAGGAGAGAGAGCCACTGACTTCAAAAGACAGGGAAGACATCTAGATATCTAATAACACTGAGAAAGCAGCAAGCCATTGTAGAACATAACGCAGAATTAGGTAATGACTATGTTTAAACTGACACAGAGAGTACTTTTTTCTTAAACCTGCACTGTCTACAAAATGAACTCAAAAGTACAACTGAAAAAGATGAAATCCAGATGAAGTCTAATTCTCTAATAACCTGAATTTACAGATTCAAGCAGGAGTTCTCATAAATATAAGTCACAGTTTCTTTCTTGAATAAGCAATTCCTCCGTGTGTCTTTCTGCAGCTGCATATTTTAGTCCTGTGTGAGTCTATCTGGGTACTCTTCCCACGCACTGTACATCACATGTTTCTGCTTCAGGCGCGACTCCTTGGAATAAAACGTAGCGGACACCATCTGAGTCTCTGAAAAGCGGTCACAGACTTTTCCTGTCCACCATGACAGCAGCAGATTGAGCTGAAGTGTGAAGATCAAATTCCAGTCCAGCGGCAGCCTGGCTGTTATCCTGACAGGAGTACACCCCGTTTCTGCCGTGTGCTATTCCAACCCCTCATTTGTTTGAGAACAATAACATGTTTGGAGCTCCCAGTCAAAAACACAGTGGGCTCCGGGTCACAGAAACACAAACAGACTCAGCAGTCATGACCGTTTCTCCCAGGACAAATAAAATCAAGTTTTATGGTGATCTGAAGGGTCGTGACCACCAGCAAAAAAACTGAACACCACACTTCTATCCAAGCATGTGTTTTGTCACTGAGATGATACAATGCAGACTTCTTTCTCAGTGTCCAGGTTCAAACTCCCTCTCTTTCCAGAAAGCTCCAAAAGCAATCAGCAAGAACAGCATGATACTTCCTCCTTGACCACCATTCCCAGATATCCTGAGAAAAAAAACTCCTCTCCTCTTCCTGTTCACCTCCAGAGCCAGAGAAAATGATCCAGCAGGCTCACACACACAGACACACTTACACACAGGCTGCAGACATTCACACACACAACACACACATGCGGCCCATGAGCACCAGGGAGGGGCTGGGGGGTACCCGGTCTGCTGAGGCAGCGGTTTCTCAGATGGGTCATTTTGTAGCTTATATGTGAGGAACACAAAGGCAGCAGGATTACTATGTTGAGTGGATGCATGGATACCCATACATACTGTGTGTGCGCACACACACATATGTTTGTTTCACTATCCCAGTGGGGGACAGTCATTGACTTATGCTTCCCCTAGCCCCTTACCCTAACCTTAACCATCACAACTAAATGCCTAACCTTAACCTAATTGTAACCAGTACCCTAAAACCAAGTCTAAACCCTCAAAAAGCAGTCTCTACATGTGGGGACCTCACAGTGACACAAGTCCCCATGGGTTAGTGTGCATTCAGGTATAAGTCCCCACGGGGATATAAGAACATGAAACACACACACACACACACACACACACACACACACACACACACACGTGATCTCAGAGCCTAGTGGACAATCTCTCTTCTGCATTAAACAGTGTGGTCTGGACATGCAGCAGGTATGCAGCCTGTCAACAACATTAAACGGCTTCAGACTGTACATGCACTGGTAAGTAGACGAGCTTAACTTCATATCACACAATATACTTCTATAATTACATATGCTATATATATATATATATATATATATATATATATATATATATATATATACTCTTCTACTGACAACACACTGTATACTGTAAATACAAATGCATCGTGGAGCTAAAAACGTAGCCTGATCATATCTTTATGTGAGCTACAGTACGGCTTAATGAAAGTTGACGTCTGTCTTTCTGTACACTGAAGAACAATCACCAAGCTTCTTCTCAGTTGCCAGTTTATTTGGTCCATCTAACTTAAACCAACTGTGTTGAAACGGTTTTAAAGAGGTGTTGATTCAATTTCATGTAGGCTAATTTTGAGGCTAGAGTATACAACGCAACAGCATCACAAACTACAGCCTCCAAAAACAAAACGATCACAAAGTTGAATCACCTAAAACAGTTTCAACAAACACTGAACGTTAAAACCTTCGTGACGCTGGGTTTTACTGTTTAACACTGGACTGAATTAGTTTTAGCTTTGTGTACCAAATAAACTGGCAACTGAGTGAATTTTCTCACAAATATTTTTGCTTTAATATATATATATATATATATATATATATATATATAAAAACCATGCCATGACAGTAGTAACACCAGAACCCATGTCCACGGTCACGGGCCTAGCCATACATACGTAGTTTACATAACTCCACCATGGCGGAGGATGAGGATATGACAGTAAAAACTTACTTTCGTCTCCTCTCTCGGTCTCCTCGTTGAGCAGACCGCTGTTTGCTTCGTCCCAGGTTAAGATGAGAGGCACATCGTCGTCAGACTCCATAGTAGCAGATAACCAGGCTCCAACCAGTCTTGCTTTGCTAAAGTTCAATTAGAGTTAATCTAAGCTACCCGCTAGCTAAATACGTGCATGGTTTGTTCTGCAAACCGCAAGACGACTGCACATCTTGGGTGCTCTCAGCTAACGCTAGTTGTTAGCTAACAAACCGAGTACTTTTAACGCGGTGCAAACTGAGATGATAGCTAACAAGTTAAAACGTCTCTGGTGAGATAGGCAACACAGGAACTAGCTGCTTTCAAGTTGTGTGAAGCGGACAAGGCCTGTTGGTTGCAGACTTGGTCTTTGTCCTCTCACAGATGTCATCTGTCACCGAATCAACTGGTTCACTGTCACTCAGGCGAACAAGCTGAGACTGTCCGAGTATGTCCATCACGGCATCATCACCGCACACTAGGCTTTCTGCTGGATAACAAATGTTGTGCGTGTTCTCATACCATTTAACACGATAACTAAGTGTACCAATTTAATATCTGGATTAATCTTCTCGCAAGCAACATTACCTGACACTTACTAACGACACTTCATAAGCTCTACAGATACTTCGGGTACAGCGAGATCAACAAACATTCGCGACACTGAAGCAATTCGCGGCAGGCTGAGTGACCGTTGCCAAATTTTCAAAATAAAAGTCAATGGCTATAGGTATGCTGTATGTCTCTTGTCTTAAGTCTCATGTCTACAGTGCCCTTAATTAAAGATTATCACATTCATTTATTGATTCATTCATGTATAAGATTAAATAACCCCGAATGCATACATATATTTTCTGCATCATAATCTATCCGCAACATGCGCCAGTGATTTGATACTGTCACCCGCATTAGTGGTATCCTAGCAACAGAGGAAAAAATGTCAACAATATTTTCTGCTTGCGGCCAACATATGAGTCGACAGGTAACTATGTACCGTAGTTAGCTTAGTATATAGCTACATCTAAACTAACACAAGCTAAAGTATCTGCTGTCATCCTCCTAAAAAAACTAGGAACCGTTTTATAACCAACTTTCTGTTAAAAACAACAACTTAAATGTGTAGACTGATGTTGTCTAATTTAACAGACGCTAATCCTCACTTATTTATCTTAACCTAGCGTTAACTGTTAATACTGTCGTAGATAGCTAACTAATGGCAAATGTAATGTGACAATACCAGAGTCATTTACAGTATGTTGGAAAATGTAGCCGCTGATACAATGGTTACTATGGGCCAATGGCTTGAGGCTACAGCACACCTAACAGCTAGGGTGGTTCCCAATAGGGACTACTATAATACCCCCATAGTCTTCTATGGGGGTATTATAGTAGCAATATTATTTGCAAATGTGTGTGGAGAGTTGTGAAACTGTGTCTCAAACCACATGTGCGTTACTTTGCTTGTATCCCTACTTTGTTTTCTATATAGCTAGTATCTTATAGTTCCATATAAATGCTTTAATCTAGGCCAGTGCTCCCCAACCTTTTTTACTTGTGTTCCTTTAATACAGTGTGACCTGAAGAGGTAAAACTACCCAGTATTTTACACGAAATAGCAAATATTAGAGAAAGGTCTGACATATTAACACAGGTTAATCTGGCGACCCTTGTGGGGCTCCTGTATGGGGGTGTTATTGTAGCAGTATTATTTTCAAATGTGTGTGGAGAGTTGTGAAAATGCCTCTCAATTCGTATGCGCTGTACTCAGATTTGTGAATGTGTACTAAAATCTGCTAAAGTGTATTCAGATTTGCAAGTGTACTGAGATTAGTTTACAGCATTCCCTTTTTTGTTGTTTTTTTTGCTCTTTTCCTACCATCCAGTGACAGCATGTCTGCAAAGGGGGCAACAGTGCTGGCAAAGACAAAGGCAAAGACCCAGTCGGAAGATGCTCTAAAGAACCGTGAACCGTCACAGAAGAAGCTGCTCTCTCTTGAGGCCCAACGCATCTCAAGCATATTGGAAAACTGCATCAGTCAAGTTGAGATTGCAGCGACTCTGCCTGCTGTGCTCCGGTTAAACAGTGTGTCTAGTGTTGCAGACAAGGAGTTGAGCAGGGCACTTCAAAAGCATCAAATATTAGATGAAAGACTGGAGACACTAGAAGGTCTCAAGTGGGACTCAGATGGGGAACAAGAGGGAGAATCTGGGGAAGCAAGGAGGAGAGAAAGGGCTAAGCTTGAAAAGGACATCAAGAACTCTGTCAGGGATCTGCTCAGGCTTGTCCGAAACCATCCAGATGTCATTTTTGGTTTGAGGACAGAGCTAGGTATGGAAGTAGGAGAGAGTGAGTACATACTAATAAGAGGGCTTGAGAAGTTTCATGGCCTTATGGTAGAAAAGTTGCTGACCAGTCTGGATGAGGAGCTACAGCTGGTTCTCTATAAGCAGGCGCCTTCATCCCCTGCCCACAATCTGGAGCACATGGTTTCAGTGGAAGAGGAATTAGCTATAGCCATGAAGGAAATAGATGCAAAGGTGAGGCATCAAGTTGAAAAAGAAACAAGAGTCTAGTCTAACAAACCCAGATTTCTTACTTGAGGCCAACATATCCTCTGCTTTTAACCTTTTTCCTATCTCACCTCTTCTGTCTTTCCATTTGTATCACAGATTTCTCACAAAAATGATGAGATCAAAAATTTGCAGAGTTCTCTGCAGAGGAAAAACGCACAAGAAGCGAGTATGTCACTTCTTGCAGGCAAGCAGTGCCAGTCACATATGAAGATTTCAAAGGTGAAGCACACCAGTATACAACAGGAAATTGATCAATTGAACATTCAGCTCAACAATTTGATGCTTGAAAACAGACAGGCAGAAAGAGTGATCCAAGAGGTAAGTTTAGTATATCTAATATTTCATAGTAAATGTTTAATATTTTAGTGTTTTCATTAAAACCTATGTCAACTGTTCCTTGACAGAAAAATGAAAAGGTGGAGACAGAAATTGAATACTTGCTCCAACATTTTGATGACGAAATAGAAGAAAACCAGGTACAAACTCAGTCAAACCACAAAGTGCCAAAAGTTACTGGAAAAGATAATAAGTGTGTATACTGGATATATGCTGGTTGAGACTATAATCAGGATGTTTAACATGACAGTTCAAGTTCTTGACCTCGGATATAGTAGTTTAACAAAATAATCTTAACGCAGGGTCCATTTACTGGCTTTTTCCAGACCCTTCACATTTCACAGTCTTCATCAGCTGATGGAGTCTGGCCAGTTCATCTGCTGAGATGATTTTGTCAAACTATATTCAGGATATTGTATATATGCATCATCCTGCTCTAAAATATTCCTCTATGGATACTATGAATATTACCATGCATCAAGAACACGGTGAAGTCTTCAAATGTCCAGTTTTTGTTCGACCAGTAGTCCAAAACCCAAAGATATTCATTTTATAAGAATATAAAACACAGAAAAACACAAAATCTTCACATTAGAAGCTATTAGAAGCTGAAACCAGAGAACATATGCCATTTTTTCTTGATTAACCAATTGTAACGATTAATCGATTACAATTTATTTTCTGTTGATCGACTAATCAATTACAAATAATAACAAATATATTTTTCATTTCAGCTCTAAAACACACAACTGTTTTATTTACTCCTGGTCATTTCGAAACCCAGGACAGATGCATTCACACTTCATGCATTGGTTTAGTTAAATTTCAATCTGGTTTTAGCATTTACCATTTGAGCATTTATACCTGCTTATTAAATGGATTATCCTTTTTAAGATTTCAGTATGCTCAATGTCTGAAATCTTCTTTTACATATATATTTTTTTCACTACCCACCACAATCTCTTTTAACTGCCACCATCACCTGTCGCAGGCCGACCTGGAGTTGAATGAAATGGAATATGAAAGGGAGGAGGAGGAGCTGAGGAAGCTGGAGAAAGCCTTTTCTGTCCTGGAGGTGGAGTGCAACCAGATCCAAGAGAAGCGTCGGCTGGCAGAAGAGAAGAGAAAGGAGGAGATGAGGGAGCTGGTGTTGAAGACCAAAGCTGCTATTTTTGCCCAAGCCTGGTGGAGAGGCTACAGCACTCGCAAGGCCTTAAAAAACAAGGGCAAAGGCAAGAAGGCCAAAAAAGGAAAAGGCAAGAAGACCAAATAAACCATTGACTAGTTTCATTACTCTGGTGCTACACTCAAACACTCTCTACCTGTTAGAGTATGAATGTTGCAAAAACCATTATACTCCATATTCAGCACGTTTGTCATTTATGTCTTGTTTTTTTATAAAGTTTTTTATGTTTTAACCATCTAGAATTCTAGAATGTTGCTGCAGTTCACTGAGAACCGTCACTTTAATGAGCATTTTCCTACTCAAACCAAATAAACAGCTCTGTATCAAAAACAGAAATAAAGTGACAAAAACACAACTTCCTCTTTAATTTGATTTGTTTCACTACAAACTGTACTCAAAGTGAGCCAATAATAGCCTACAATAACATCTTATTTAGACTATTTTTACTTAGGCGTAGCCTACATAATATGAAAAGAATAACTGTAATGATGCCAAACAATCTAAATATTCAATGAGAGATGCAATGGATTCTAAACGAAGATAAAGTAACTCCAAATCAATTTTACAACAAGAATGTGATCCACAACATTTCTCCCCATCTGCTTTGTCAACAAATCATATCATATAATCGCACCCTATTTTTAATAGGTGTATGCC
Source organism: Siniperca chuatsi (assembly GCF_020085105.1). Lineage (NCBI taxonomy): Eukaryota > Metazoa > Chordata > Actinopteri > Centrarchiformes > Sinipercidae > Siniperca > Siniperca chuatsi. The sequence continues at coordinate 17,972,771 of NC_058046.1, read as the reverse complement.
TACATGAAATTAATATTTAATTATGCCAAACAATCAAAACATTCAATGAGAAATGAATGTCAGTCTGAAAGAAGAGAAAGTAACTTCAGCTCAATTTTATAATGTATATGTGATCCACAACATTTCTCTCCGTTTGCTTTGTGAGTCAATGTTCAGAGTCAGACAACAAAACAGATGCTTCACTGGATAACGCTAGGCTTTCAAAATAAAAGAGAAATGTCCCACACTTCAACCCACACAGCAATGTTAAGAACAAACAATAGACATGTGGTAGTAGGTAGTGTCTTTGGCAACTTACATAAGAACAAATCGCCGAATTTATATGTGGAAAAGTCGCATCGAAAACGGGTCTGACCTGCCAAATTAAGTTAAAACAGGGACGGATTCATTGGTTATACCAGTTGTTGTTTTCTTTAGTGGCCGCAGGGTGGCAGTACAGGACCTTGTCTTCTGAATGATCAATTATCTACATTACACTCATTTGGCAGTCATGTGCACAGGAGGAGCCATTGAAACGCCAGCAGTATAAATGATCTGATATTGCTACTAGATAGTATTTATCGAGCTAAAACAAATCAACTATAATTAATTTATAGTTACTACTATCACTTCAAGCCCTGTTAATTACAATGAGGAGCTAACTGAATATCCTACTGACCACTCATAAACTCATTAAGTTTATTAATAAACGTTGGTAGGTAATTAGCATTATTCCCAGCATTCACTGTATTTAGATTTAACTCTCCAGAAACCCTTTCTCTAGTTTCAAGACAGCACATTTACTATTACAGTACAGTATTACAGTACATTTAGGAGATTTCCTTATATCTTTGGTTAGTCACATAGGTCTTTTTTCTGAATTAAAATAAAAACCACTCAAATACATAAATAAGGCAGGTGCCCTCTTCTGGATCAAACATGGCTGCTAATTCTACACCCTACCCTGATTACTTCTTCATTACTGACTGATAAATATATAGTAATTGCAAAGCAGATCCAACTAGGAATCCTTGTCAAAATTCTTAATCAGTTGTTGATGCACCCAGTGTCTTAAGTTTACTGAAGTACATTGTCTTCAAGTTCAGTTAACTCACAGAGTTTTACATTAAAATAACTAACAACAAACTTTAAATGAACTATTCAGTGCTAGTTCAGTGAATTCAGTTTTAAAGCAGCATAGGAATGTATGTTTAGGGTTAAACTGAAACACCTTAATGTTTATTACATTTTTTTATACAAGTTACGATGCGCTTTTTTGCCTTCTCTCTTTTCTGTCCATTGTTGTGTCTTTGTGAGGGAGTCTGATGTTGTCTAACTATGTCATCGTGGTCCTGGATGAACATCTTGACCTAAGAAGGAGACAGTAGGAAAGAGTATGTTAAGTTGATCATTTTCTATTGCGCTGGCTGTTTGTCTCCATCTCTGCTCTGTCAGGGTACATACCATGTCCAGCTGTTTCTCTGTATCATTCATATCCACACCCTCCTCTCCTTCTATCATGTCTTCTGTCATTTCATAGAGGTTGAGGGTCGCCATCTTAATCTGTCCCAGTAGGAGTGTTTTCTTTGCTGCTGTTTCCTGAATGTGGTTCCACTTTCTTTCCTGTATAAAGACAGGGGCAACTGATTTTCATACAGAATGGTACGGTAAAGCAACATTTGATCTGGTCTTAGCTCTGACGCCGGACTTTGACCCAGGATTATATGTCTGGTACCCATGTTTGAGCTTCAGAACGGGTCTTCTCTAGCTCGGTCTGGAGCTGGGACAGCTGGTTGTTCTTGTGCAGCCGCAGCAAGTGATGCTGGTCCTCCAGTGTCAGCAGTGCTTTTCTCTGCTGGTCGGCCTGTTCCTGCGCCTCACTCTCCCTCCGATAGAACTGGTCTCTAAAGTGGAGAAGACTCTCTAAATGACCCGTGAGCAGCTGCACATCTTCGAACTGTAACACACACGTTAAAGGTTTAGCCCCAAAATGTAACTTCAATATCTACTCAAAACATGTCAGTGGTTTTGAAATGGCGGGCCCCCTCGCCTGAAACAAAGACCGCCCCTGCTGACATCATATACATTATTGCACTTTTCTGAAATAAAACATGAACCTGTACGGAGAAAGAGCCAGAAGTGTTTCACACAACAATGCCATATATTTAATGAGTGTGGCTATTGTTTAGGCCATCATCAAGAGACACAATGAGTCGAGATTAAGGGTGATTTACCGCCAAGACTAAACCCTTTCCAGGGGTCAAAATGAGCTTTGGACCCAATTTTTCAGTTACAAAATACTTGCATTATGCTTAAGGGGTAGTGTGAAGAAACCCGTTGGGTTTTTGTACTTTTAGAGCAGCAGAGAGATGAGTTATCTGTAATTGTTGGGGGACTACAGGAGTTGACATGTTAGGTGGTGCAATGCATTTCAAAAAGGCTTTCAAATGACAGATTGTTTGGTAAACGGATAAATACATTTTTATGATAGACTCTTCCTGTACGATAAACAAATTTAGATTCAGTCACACGTTTCTCTGCCATGTAAAAATCCTTGCTGTACCTTCGTCATTTTGACCACACACTCCATGAAGTCCCGATACACAGTGTGTCTCTGCACCTGACGCTCTACTTCCTGTTTCCTCTCCATCATTTCAGCATACTCCTCCTTCAGCCTCTTTATCTCTGCCTCCTTTTGAAGCCCCTCTTCCCTATCCCTCTCTGCTTTCTCAGCAGCTTGATTAGCATCTTCCTTCTACACAGAGGGGGATAGAGCTGTTGCTGTCCAGTAAAATTGAAATCCAACATGTGCAGTCTAATGCAGGAGTCGTGTGTGAAATGGTCCCTTACTGTACTTACCTTGCGAAACAGATCAAAGGATGAGTATAACTCCTCCTCTGTTTTAACTTTAACCTCCATATGCAACTCATCTATCCGCTGTTGCAAACTCTCCAACAACTACATAAACACACACACACACACACACACACACACACACACACACACACACACACAGCAGGTAAAGCTTGGATTAGCTGTTTAGGAATATTTATGATGCATGGGCAGTCAGGACAGTGAGAAATCAATCAAGGTCATTTATTTGTCATTTTACAACAACAAATGTAAGTTATACATACAAATTTAGAATAGACTAAAATGAAATAAATAAAACTATATAGTTATTTATATGCATATACTTATACACGTGCACACCCAAAAAGTAATCATTTTAAGAATGATATATAATAATATTATTTTATAAGAACGCTGCATCGCAAGAAGTAACGTTAGCGTTAGGTAACTGCCAGACGTTACATCGCGAGAAGTAACGCTAACAGGGTAACTGTTAGCTAAAGTAATTGCGCACCTGTTTGCGTTCCTCGGTCTTTGCGTTAAGCTCTTCCTCCTCCCGGCGTTTCTTCTGCAGATCAAAGAAGGCAACGCTCCAGTCACTCAAGACGTTTCCCGTCATCACACCGCTCGCCCCCGCAGGCAACCCCCTGTTCACACATAAGCACAGTACAAAGTTAATAACATTGACCGCTCAGATTGATTCTGGCAGGGCTTCTCACGTTCAACCGCTCCACATAAACTCACTGTGAAACCTGCTCCTTACGGACGGCCCTAGAGTCCATGACTCTTTGTTGTCTTTGAAGATTTTCAGAGTTAACGATAAAAGTCTTCCGGTTTTATTCTTCCTCCTGCTATCGTTGGTTAACGTTAGTTTCCAAACTTTCCATGAACGTTCGCTTCCAGCGTTCTTCCCCCTCGTTGCTATGGTAACGAAAAACCAGGAACTTTTAAAGGCACAATCCGGCATTTCAGTGCAAAGAAAGGCAGCTCCACCAACATCGTTCAAAACAAGATTTTTATTTTAATTTTATCTATAAATCAAACTCTGTTAGAACTGAAATGATTAGGCAATTAATCAGTTAGTCGATTAACAGAAAATTAATCAACAACTAGAAATTCAAATGTTAACCAAAAGCACAGCCCCACCAAAAACTTTAAAAAACGATAAGTCAAATGCTTAAATTATATCAGTTACAGCTGAAAAGAGAAGATGATTAATTGATTAATTACTGGATTGATGAACAATTATTTACCAACTTTTTCATAATCAATTTCAATCAACCAAACTTGATGGTTCCAGCTTTTTAAAGATCCCCTCCAGACGTGTTTCAAGACATAAAAATGCTTTGAATAATAATGTGTGTGTGATGTTTTTTCCCCAAAAACAGCTAGTTAAAAATTCTAGAACATTTAAACCCCCCTTTCAATTTGAAAAATCTAGAATCTATGAATACACAAATATTTTTAGCTTCAAAGTTTTATCGAAGATGGCTCCTACTTCACAAAGAAGTCCATGATCATTGTATGTGTGCTGGGGGTTTCATCATATCACACTTGTTTAAGTTGCATATTGGACCACGATTGGCTTCCAGACTAGTTGAGATACCGCAAAATGTTGCTCATACATGCATGTCTTAAACTCAGATTTAAAGTGCAGATGAATTTGAAAACAGCCTTCTGGTGTCAAACTACATCATTCGGCACAGTAAAACTCAAACCTCAGGTGAAGTAACAAGCAAAAAAAATAAATAAATGAGAGTGGCTTTAAATGTGAGAATTTGCTGTTTTGCATTGGTGATTTGCATTTCCGACTATGTCAGTTAGACAGCCTCTCTTCATCTCCAGCATGAACAAAATACTGAAGTTTACATGCAGTTTTCAAACATACTTAACCTGCAAAATCTCTAAATGCAAAACTACTACGAGAAACATGGCTCTGCCTGCAGGAGGCTTTTATCTTATGTGTGCCCAGGGTCCCATTGTCTTATAACCTGTCTATGTATACCACCTATATAATAAAAAACAACTGAAAATCTGTGTACAGCGTGGACCTCGGTGACCCCTGAAACATGAGATTCAGACATTTGATTGACAGGTGTTACCACAGGGAGATGTGTGATTTTTTCACTTTAAGCACAAAAATCACACTTAATATCACACCTTTCTGCTGCTGACGCTTTGAACGACGCTGGACAGTGTACACTAGACTGACAGACACAGGCAGACATGATGACACTTTGCTGTAAACATGTCAGAAACAAGATCAGTTGTGTGAAATTGTTGAGGCTACTTCGAAACAAAAGATTTGGCCTCATCTATGTAAGGATTTATTGGAGTCTGACAAGTTGTTTACATACTGAAACAAGTTTGGAAATGAAACCCCACTGACCGGTCAGTGGGTCTGTAATTACAAACTCATGCTATATAGCCAAACATTAGCGTTTTGCCTCTTTTTGATGAGAGAATGGAAATGTGCGAGGAGGGAGAGACATGTCTGGCTCTACACGCTGTTTCTCCCCGCTGCCTCTCTGATGCCCGACCTCCCTCTCGCTCCTCTCCCGATATTTTCACTTCTAACTCTGTGAATTAAGGATTTATTTCGACCAAACCAGAGTTGGTGATTGTTGGAACAGTGGAAAGACTAACCAAGACAGTTTTGGTGAGTTTTATTTTGTTTCTGTCAAGTTTGAATGAAGTGTTATGATGTTACAATGATCTACAAGGTAAAATTACTATATTTGTCAATGGAGTCTGGTGGCTTTAAGGAGAGCGATATAACTGCTGTTTCTGGTTTAAAAAATAATGTTGTCAGACACTTAACACATAACAATCAGAGCCTGACATTGGCAAAAACAAGTACTTTTAGTGGGCATACATTAATGGTGTGCTATTGCCCAGAAGGATTATATTGCAGCCTATTTTGTTGCTGCCGGCTGCAGCGCTCTCGCTCAATACTGGACCAATTTCAAAACTTGTTGTCCCCATTAGTCACTTAGAAAGAAAAACATGGGAAAATAGAGTCCAGGTTGAAAAATACAGAATTTTGCCTTCAAAGTGCTCAGAAGAAATGGAAATTTGAACATCTACAATTCTTCTGATGAAGATCATGTGATGTGAAATCTCCGAAATAGCCACTGAAATAGATTTTGTGGTGAGATTGTTTTCTTTTTATTTTTCACTTTAGTTTTTATTGAAGATTTCAACATTTGAACATGTAAACAGACAAACAAACCTAAAAACAAAATAATTTTGTTTGGGAGTTACTTTTTAGTAGTCCATCCATTCTCTCAGTTTCATCAACTAAATCAGTTGTCCTTTCTGTAGTCTTTGTCACTATTTTGGGTCCTGAATAATGTCTAGTTCTCCCACTTTTCTTACAGCTGTCAAACGATGTGTCAGTTATTCCATTTTGTAGATTTCCTCTGCTATCTCAATCCATTGTTCTTGGGTAGGGGGGTCTAGCTATTAACAATATTTTGATCAGATACCTATCCCTTATCCAAAAAAAATTCTGTAAAATTAAAATTACACAGATAGAGTGGTGAGATTGTTTTCTAAACTGATCTTGAGAGGTTTAGTGAAAAAAGTCAGATGCTAACAGTCTCTTTCATCTACAGAAATATCCCTCACCAAATGATGAATATTACCACTCTGCCAGGACATTCATGACATGGCTAAAATATCTTCAAAGACTTGTTATCACCTTTAAGTAAGAGGATGGGGTTAATGGTAATTTGACATTACATGTTCATGCTAGTAGCATAGTGCCACATGGTGACAGCGCACTTAATGGAAATACTGTGTGCTGTTATTTTTGCATAATAATTGCCAGGTGTGGCGAAGATGGTGATGCTGACAGTGAAAGCAGCAGAACCAGAAAAATGCATCTGATGTAAATGTATGACATGCATGCACGCACAAACACACACACACAGTCACACAGAATTGCCCAGGCATGACGAAAAGGCAGTGAAGAGGAAAAACAACAACACAGATAGCTGCAGGCAGAGATGCCGCTGTATCTATTTTTGATGAATGGGTGGCATGCTGCTCATACACACACACAGTACTTCACTAATACTAATGGAATGATGCTATTATAATAAAAGCATGTTGTGTCAGGTGATGGGCACAATGTGAGGCTGAGGAGATGGAGACCCACACCTATGTAAACACCAGCAGACCTTTTAACAGCTGAGGAGGACGAGGAGAAGAAGATTAATAGGTCAAAATCCATAATGGTAGACACAAAGCCCATTAGGACAATAAAGAATACTGGTAGCACCATTCAGTTGTATTAACCTTAATGTTACCCATTTTTCCCCTTAAATGTCCTCTTAAGCTGCACGTACAGTATATAGTATTGTTTCAGTGGGTCACAAAAGTTAAATTACCCTCTCTTAAGTGACATATTCAATCAAAATATCCAAATTAATTATGCTTTTTATTTCATTAGCGATCACCTCAAGTGGAATATAATACTGTCTTTCTGTATCATTTACACACATTATTATTTCATTTATAAACACTGCTTTAGTGTTCATATATTGGCTACAGTGCAGTCAGTGATGGACTGACCTTCCAACGTGGCTGTGGCGCTGAAGAAGTTGAATGTTCATTTTTACCATCTGAAATAAGGGGAAACAGGCCCTGGTTAAAATAAGAAACACAGCAAACAACTGAGGAATATCTAGATGATGGTCAGGAACAGAAATGATCTTTTCTGTCGTCTGTTTTAGCGATACTCAGGTGTGTTATTGTTTAAGGATTATGGGAACATAGTGAGGGAACTTTGCTCATACTATGGAGTTAATCAGCTCCTCTCTTTTTCCTGAGTCACTGTATAATTGCACATCTGGATCTTGCTCAAGTCATTTACTGTGCAATTCCTCTTTCATTTTCAAATGTTATATCACATGACAGTGAACCAAGTATGTTATATGGCCACACAAACTGACATTAAATATATATATATATATTTATATATATATATTTATATATATATATATATATATATATATATATATATATATAATGTATAAATAAACATGACAAACTTGTCAGTGCAAAACCCCCTTCTCCTTGACATTTCTACCTCCAAACAAAGCAATGAAGACCTAATAACTCCCCAAAAGTTGGCTGCCTATCCACCAACATTTTGTAACACACACATCTAGGTTGTATGCATCCTTTGTTCTTAATGCAATGGAAAAAGGTGAGGAACTTGATTTTACCATTTGTCAGAGCTTCAGGTTTGTGCTGTCACACCAGGTTAAATATATTAGAATAGGTACTGGATATGAGTCATTAATACCATATCTGTGAAACTGATGTGTTTTAGATGTGTTGACGTTGTTGCATTGTGTTTTATTGTAGTTTTTAGATGTGTTGATGAAATTCTGGGATCTTATTAGGCTGTAGTAAAGTACCCTGCAATGTGTCTCTTTGTGAACTTTGACTTGATGATGTGATGTGTATTTGTCTGGACAGGTTTCCTCACCATTTTAACTAGATTTGCAGTGTTTGTGAACGGATGCTTCTTGATATGTTGATTGTTTGGTCTTTTTTAATGATGCTTTGAAAACTATCCCTATCTGCCTACTCCCTGCATATTCTGCTCAACTGTGGCTCCCGTGGCTCTAATTTGTATTTAGCACCTTAGTCGGAGGACTGTTTTTACAATACGGCTTTAACGCTCCTTCCTTTTTCGTTCATTTCTTTGTTGTTGTTGCTTGTAAAATGGTATTTGATGAGATTAACTTTTATTCTGCTCTTCAGCCTCTGTTTAAATTCCTAAAATACAAAAATAAAAAGGCATAATTGAATAGTCAAACCTATAACCAGTAAAAGCCTTGACTTTCACTGTAGCTTGCACACATGCATGCACACACACACACACACACACTTGAGTGGACAGGTAACAAACATTTAGACATCCATAATTAAAGGTCAACAGTATGGTGCACACAGATATTGAGAGGAAGTCTGTGTTTATGCTAATGCCTTGTCAGACAGATAGGCCTGCGACTCTCTGACACCATCTATTAATAATGAGACAAGATCGCAGAAATGCACTGGGTATTAACCAAACAATGCTGCTTCTGGCAAACAATGGGATCTGACAGCAGACTGAGTGAGTACTTTGAAATCAGGCTGCGTGTGCATGCAGTTTTTGAAGCAGGTGGGGTGGATGAGTGGATTTGTTTGTTTACTGATGTTTGTGTTTTGTGTTTGTCTCACAGCAGTGGTCTTGTCTGGCCTGTTTGCAAACATGCTTGTACACGAGTGGCAACAAAACTGCAGGAAAACACGGGCAACCGAAATGCAGGGAGAGAGGGAAGCCTGCTTGGGGATGCTGAGGCACATGGGACCTCTACAAAAGGCTCCATAAAGCATATCATTTATAATTTCTGAATACAATAACATGTGTTAGATATATTTTACAGATTTCAAAACTATTTTTTTAAAATAATTATTTACATTTTTTAAAGCTGGGACATCTGTTAATCTAATCAAATAAAACAGCGGTTCCCAACTTGGCGTCAGGACTGCTCAAGGGATCCCAAGAACAATTTACCAAGTTTTTTTCTTGTGAAATACTGAATACTTTCACCTCTTCAGGCCACCATAAATCCTTCAAATGAAACAATCCAGGAAGGAAAATCACATTTTAGTTGAACAGCTCACAACTTTGATCCACACTATAAGGCCATACCACATGATGAGGTATACCTAATAAGACACATGGCCCTTAGCTACAATTAATGACACTAAGGTCATGGCCTCAGCTTTTAGCTATGCTAGCAGTGTGGCTCTAGGGATGGCAATGTTGGTCTGTTGGTCGGTCCACCACTTGAAATGTCACAGACTGAAATGTCACAACAACTATTGGATGGATTGTCATAACATTTGGTACACACATTCATGTCCCCTTCAGGATGAATTACAGTGACTTGGGTGATCTCCTGGTTTCTCATCTAGCACCATCGTCTGGTTACAATGTCTATTTGTCCAATACTTTGGTTTATAGTCCTTTATCAGCCTCAGCTGTGCATTGTGTTTAGTGCTAATTAGCAAATGTTAGCATGCTAACACACTAAACTAAGATGGTGAACACGGTAAAAATTATACCTGTTAAACATCAGCATGCTAGTATTGTTACTATGAGCATGTTAGCTTGCTGAGTTTTGCAATTAGTACGTATAATAAGTAGCTACAGCCTCACATAGCTGCTAGCATGTCTGTAGACTCTTAGCCTTGTTTTTCTGGGAATTTGGGCAATTTGATGGGTATTTTATTTAACTTTATATTTAAGTTTGACCTGTAATAACTGCTTCTTTTGGCCACTTGGGGGCAGCGAACACAACATTGACATACAGTATAATCTGCTTTTAAATTGACATGGCAAACTTGTTAGCAAACCGTATGGTGCAGCATCATTTATTTGGAGTCATGTTTCTGGTCACCAAGCGAAGGTAATTCCAATGTCTATTTTTTTTTGCTTTTGGTTTCTACCAACTCCTGATGGAAATATCTGGCTCTTTATCCACTAAAAAAGCGGGTAGCACACAGTGAGTTTTTGCAGCTTTTTCACTGAAAACAGCTGCCTGCTGCGGCAGAAAACAATACTATGAGAGCGGTGAGAGTGAACCAAAATAGTAAAGTTGCGGGTCGGACAGATTAACGATAAACTGAAACTTAAACAAAGAAATAAAAAAAAAGAGGATTCAGTGTTTCCCCACCAGAATTTTATTCTGGTTACACTCTGGACAAGGATTTTTATGAATTAAAAAAAAAACTGACTTTTTTTGTTATGTCTGGTCCAAATTTCTGTGAGGGGGGTACATTGCAAGAACTTGGACTCATGACCTGAGTATTTTAAAAAATCCTGGCTCATGCACAATAATGACCTGACAATGTCCCTTTATTCAAAACTGGGAGAGTGGGAGGGCAGTCCGTCTGTACAGTGAGCAAACAAGCAGAGCGGCAAAGTGAAGTCCTGCTGGTAGTGATATCATTATGCTGTGTGCCCTGTCTGGACAAGGGGACCAGAGTGAGATCAGAGGGTATGGGGTGTAATCTCTTGATTGAATAGGTTTGTGTGTGTCAGTATGTGTGCTGGTTGTGTCTTTGTCTCAAAGAGAGTGTTTTATTGTATCTATATTTGTGTGTGTGCGTGTGTGTGCGTGCGTGCATGCATGCGTGTGTGGAGGATTAGCGTGCCTCTCCAGTCCTCTGGCTGTAATCAGACGGGACATTGGCTCCATGACGTCCCACAGCCCCCACCACCACCCACTGCGGGAGCGCCTCTATCCCTTTCACCCTGTCATCTGTGTTTGGCTGCCGGTCTTGGGACCTTGGCGGTATGTTAGGAGTTAAAACAATTATTCTTGCTCACATCACATTGTCCTTTTTAAAAACTTTGCTTCCACTGGAGAGAATGACAGGAAAATCAGGGAGACAAAGATCTTCATATGGATCTGATCCTGGGACATGACGGCCACATGGTATGCAACACAGACCACTGGGCCAGCAACACTGCTTTTTCATGATGTTTGCATGTTTATTTTTTTTCATTGGGATCAGCTATTCTTCAGAACTGGCACTGAATTGTTGAACTGGTCTAAAAGTGAGAGTCCAGCATGAGAGGGAAAGATAAGGCTGCTCCATCAGGGTGACAGTTCGAGGGTCGTCAGATAAACAGCCATCACTGATCAGGTTAGTCTGAGCCCTCTGACCCTGGACTAGCCTGTCTGCTGTTAGTTTGAACCTTAACCCCTCCCTTTGTCTTTCAGAAGCAACACACAGGTCAACCCAAGCACACTCAACAACCAGGCACACACACACACACACACACACACACACACTCCTACTTGGCCTCTTATCCTTGACAGCCCTTATGCTCATATTAAGATCTACTTCAGTGATTTCAGGGCTGTTTCAGCCATAAACTCTCATTTAGGGGGAAATTAGCTTGGGTCTCAGTCTTGTTCCTATACTGTGCTTAACAGCATTAAACCATTCTTGTAGCTTTTAAATAACAACAAGGATGGATCGTATCACTCAAATAAACCTCCACCAGCCTACTTTGTTGCACTATATGTAATGGACAAGCATTCATTGTTTTACATTATTGTACTGCCATTGTGCAGTCCTCTTAATGCCATACAGCACATACTCTAATTACAGATACTTATGGCTTAGTATATTAACATTAGTTTGATGTGTCAATCAACCCATTTTACAACAATGCTCTCTCAACTTTCGAATCTCACTTGGTCTGATGAAGCTCTAAAACCAGCAAACACTCACCTGAACAATTTTTTTCTTAAAGTTCTGGAAAGCCATTGATAAAAGATACATTCTTAAAAGCTCAGATACATGCAATTTTAATATTTGATTTCAAACTTTTGCATAGATCCAAGCTTTCTCTATTTTCTGTGGCATTCCAGCATAACAGCTGTTTTACTCGTGCCATGCTGTCGCCTTTTACTGCCACAGAGACGGAGCACCATCAGACCCATAGAGACAAACCATAATCGACTTTACCAATTACACTCCATCTCAGACCACTTATTCCACACAAAATGGCATCACTAATGCTAGACATCACACAAATGCCTCTCAGTGTCCTGCAAGAGACTCCAAATACACATTTATATATTCAAACCAATAGTTCAGACTGTAATGAAATAAGCTTTAAATAAGTCTTTGATGCCTTTTAAAAAGGCTTACTTTGCAAGAGAAATTGCTCTGCCTAGCTGGGCAGTAGCTTTAACATACAATACAGCCAAACGTTAGCCCTCCTCAGCAACCCTCCCAGTTTAGTCACTATACAAAAACTTAGGTCTGCAGGCCAAATGAGTGACATTTAAAAATGTCAGTCTTTTTTTGTTTTAACATGTGGTGTCTCATCTGTGCACACCACGAAAAAAGATGTGTGCGTATGTGGTGGTCTGTTAGAAACCATCGTGGACTAGTCATTTGGATATGGATAGGAAAAGGAGAATATGTAGGGGGCAGGCAGAGGGGTTACTGATGTGTGTGTGTGTTGGAGGGGCGTCTGGGAGATAACGATAAGCACCACTTAGGCTCTTTGATCACAAAGGTTCATCAATCTACTGTCCGACCAGTGTGTCTGAGAAAGTCCTCCACAGAGGGATTAAGGTCCTTTACACACACACACACACACACACACACACACACTTTGTATTTAATATTACTTTACCCAAAGCTTTATTCTCCCAGCTAACTTCCAGCCATACAGAGGTCACCACAGAGCTCTGTTACTGTACAAGCAAGCATGAAGCGATGCAATCCATCTTCAGAGTTGGAGGCCCCCGCATGGGACCTCTCTTTCTCCCCCTCCTCTCCCCCTTTCCTCATCCTGGCCTGAATTTGTCTGGAGACGAAGGGTTAAGGAGGAACAGACCCTCTGAAGAGCTGCCTGCTTAACCTCTGACCTTATGGTGTATGAAAGAGAGAGAAAGGAAGAAAGAGAAAAAGAGAAGAAGAGAGAGGGAGGTCTGACAACTGACATAACTATGCAATTAAATGTAAATACACTGGCTTAGAAGTTTAATGGTTTAACAACTTTTTAAAATAAATCTCTGCATGTTACGTCGATTTGTTCCTTCAAAATAAGTGTGTTGTAAACTCTGAGCAGGTGTAAGGTGTAAGAGCTTAACTTTGCTGTGAGAGACACAGAAACATGAGATGTCAGGAGAGAGGAAGGAGGGCGAATGGCGGTTTGGAGAGAAATGGGGGACCACCAACACACCCCCACCTTTCTTTGTCCTGCATCCCGGCAGACCCCACCCGTCACTGGGCAGCAGGTTGTCAGTGAGGGGGTCCAGCTGGTGGAGACTGGAGATGCCAAACAACCTGTCAGAGATAAGAAGAGGCGGACAAGGCATGCACAGCACCTCAGCACCCACACCACTCTGGGGGGGTTCGTTGCTGAGTGGGAGTGTTAGAGACATTGGGGTCCGTTATACTTGATAAGACAGCAGAGTACACACTTTAAACAATACTCTCTACATTGTTGAATGAGATTGTTGGAGACTTTTGGAACATTTGGGAAAAGGTGCAGGCTACCGTTGTTATCAGGTCCTTCATATTGATACATGCATTGAAGCTGATAAACTGCACTGCACTTAAAAGAGTTTCCACTCTCGAGGTGCTGAACGTACTTTAAATAACCCACTGGGAATGTTAATAGTTTGTCTCTGCTGTGTTTGTTGTCTAATCACAAAGAAGAACACTACGACCACTTGACTTACGCAAAAAATCTCTAAAATTTATTCCATTTCTGTATATAAATCTGTCTTTATTTCCATAGAACAGAAAATTTTGCTTGTTTATCACAACTATTTATCACCACTTGGAGATTGAGGGTGAAAGCAGAAACAAACCTTCAAAGAGAAACAAATATGTCTGAACAATACCGCCTCGTTTCACAAGTTAACAACAAACTAATCTTTACAAATCTAGAGTAATAAATACTATTAGCAGGAACAAGGCTATAAAAAATCTCATTGTAACACACACATACTCTCTCACACACACACACACACACACATATCGTATACATATGAAGGAACGATGAGGATCTTCTCTCTGCATACTGATGGTCTGTAATGTTAGAGCACCTTCTCACATGTTACTGCATGTAAAACACCTGGGCAGAAATATAAAAACTGCTTCATTACACAAAAAATAAACCAAAATCTCAGCTTGTGTGCATTTTGCTTTGTGCTACAAATGTTTCTGTACAGTTAGCTAACAGGAGAAAATTAATGCTGGCCAAATCTGCAGGGAAATGTACTTAACCCAATCTTGTCAAAGCAATTAAAGGAGAAATGTGCAGTATGGGCGTGACAGGGAGCATTTAGATTCAAAATAAAGAGACTAAAAAGAATATTTTAACGATTTGGTGCATTAATATTATCACATTTCTAGCACTGTGTTTCTTTGAGTTTGCTGAGCAATCCTTGCATGCCAAGGATCAACACTGGACTCATGAATAATTCAGAAACAAACAAAAATGGGCCAACACATACACACATAAAACACTCCAGCTCTGACTGGTCAGCTGGGGATGAAAGAGAGGCGCATGCTCATTGGCTGGCTCTTAGTGAACAGAGAAATCTATTTGGTCACCTGGGGGTGACTAAGAGGACAGCGGTGACAGCTGCATGACGCTGAGTTGTGTATTTACCCAGAATGCAGTGGAAACAGTGTTTACAGGTTCTTCAGCCTGTAGCGTAGTCTAAACAAACTGTTTATCTCTATGGTGTTGCGCCTGCAGCTACTACTGCCTGTCTCATTGGAAATGAACTCATAGCATCCTTGAGCTGAGCTGACATAGGCTTTACATACAAACACACACACACAGACAACACAAGCCTTTTCTCCTTCACTGAGACTGAGCACAGAGCAGTGCTTTGCTCCACTAAAGATAAAAAATGTCTCCCTCAGGCTCAGCTGTGAGAGCTGAGATTATTTTGGTCAGAAAATGTTACTGCCTGTCTGACAGTGGGTCACAATTTACATCCTTCACAATGGAGAGAGCGGGAGTCATTGAGAGTTAAGCAGCCTAGTGCTGCTCACAGTCTGGCCTTAACAGGGCTCACAGTGCAAACGGTTGGATGACCAGTCTTTGGGTTATGGAAAGACGATAAAGTACAACTTTGATTGTGCTGCTCAGACTCTTTTTTTCCCCTTTTTTTTAATGTCTGAAGCGTCATGGATGTCCAAGTCCAATCTTTAACAATCCACTGCTCCATCCAGCACAGGGGAGGAACATGACTAACAGATGACACCTCTTCACACAGCATAAAATCACACTTTTCACAATTATTTTACAAAGGTAATATCACATTTAGTCCGTATACGGTGCAGCATCTTTCAGAAGAGCAGAAAGAAGGGTCATTGAATTTGAGACGAGGAATCTCTGTCCACTAATCAGTCTTTCGGGTTTGTCCTCGGGTTCAGTTAGGAGGCTGCACTCCATTCTGGGACTCCACACCTGATGTGTGTGTGCGTCTCTAGTGTGTGATAGAGAGGAGGAGACAGGTTGGGCGTGTAGCGAGGGTACTCTCTGAGAGGAGGGCTGAGCTGCCTGATGTGAACGTTTTGGGAGCTCTGAGATGGAGGTCCAGAGCTCTGGCTCTGATAGGGGTCGTGGGCGATGTGTTCTCCCAGAGGTGGAGAGCTCTGGTGGGCTATAGCGCTGAGTCGAGAGCCCTGAGGGCTGGAGCTGTAGGGAGGATGGGTATAGGGTGGGTAGGGCTCCATGGGGGTCATGGCAGAGGGGAGCGGGCAGGTGTATGACCAGGATGTACAGTTGAGATCATCCAGTCTGGGCTCTGAGCCAGCAAACATGCATGCTTGACGCTGTCCCATGTCTGAGCTGTAGGGGGAGTCGGTGAGACCCAGGGTAGGGTTGGTGGATAGACCAGGTGGAGGAGGAGGGTAGGAGGAGGGGTGATAGTAAGACTCGCCCTCACTTGGTGAGCTGCCAGTGAAGGGTTTCTTGTACGGGTGCTGGCGGCTTCCTGGAGAGCAGTTCTCCGCCACTACAGAGAGAGAGAGAGAGAGATAAGAATAAAATGTACACACAAAGAAAAGTTGAATTATTTTCTCTGCTTTTAGAGTACGTATGACATCAACTTGAGTACAAACACATAATTGGAATATACAATGTACTAATAATTATGATGAAATCATAAAAAAACCTTGCAGGCTGTGGAATAATAACGATAGAGTCATAAGAATTATATTTATGACTCCCTATGTATTTATGGTTCATGTTTGACTGTACTATTGTAAGGCCAAAGGCAAAAGACAGGCACAATGCTAATGATGCTAGAATATAAACAAACTATTGTTATGATAATTGTCTAAAATTATGTGAAAATGCATAGTTTTTAGTCAAATAACATCAAATTCTTGGGGGGCAGTCATTTTCTTTTCCACAGAGACACACAGCTTCCTCCTACCTTTCCTCTTGGTGCAGTGGTAGACCTGTGGCTGTTGGCCGTGCTGCAGGTGAGGATGAGGCAGGATGTAGTGTGCGGGGGGAGTGCTCAGCAGCTCCTGGGGACTGCTGCAGTTCAAGCCGTTCTCACAGCTGTAGGGGGACCCGACGGCTTCGGGGGAACTCCGCAGACCCCGACCCTCACCACTGAACGGACTCCCAGTGGAGCAGGCTCTGTGACGGACAGTACTGCGAGGGACCACAGGGTAGTCCTTACTGAAACAGAAAGAGAGAGGTGAGTTGAGAATCACAGCAGAAGCAACTATTTGCATCTGATGTTGTTATGGCTTCAAATATGCTGCACAAAACTGCGTTTCCTGACTGTGTACAGGTATTTCTGTTAGATTCAATTCAAATTGCCTGGTTGTATTGTTTGTGTTCTAGTTTTTTTTTTCTTTGCCTTTTTCTTTCAAGTCTACTTAGCCATTCCCAATCCTTTCAGCTCTGATCTCTCTCTGTACACACTGCCCTCTTGGTGAACTCTGTGGTATGTAGGGGACAGCGGGCCACATCTCCCTGACTCTCGCTGAGATAGTGACACACGCTCACGCACAGCAGTGCACGCGCACACACAGTCGGTGCTGTTGTGAGATAATTCGCCGCTCTAAAAATAAACATCCATCCGTGTGTCACTTCAGATAGACTCTCCTCTCTTCCAACCACAGCAGCACAAAAACACAGGGGTGCTACATTTAATACAACCCTCTCTCCCTCCTCCTCCTCCCTTCTCTCTTGCCCCCCACCCCACCTCACCACCCCACCCACCCACCCCGTAAAACAGCCTCTCCCATTGGCTTATTTTAATCTCACAGCGCTTCAATTGAGATTAGTTCAGCATGCAAACAGACACCATGTAAGGCCATCAGCTGATCAGCAGTGACAGTCACAGACACCAGCAGCAATGTGATATCATCTATCTATCAATGTTGTGCCGTGTTTGTGCTGCACGTTCTGGACGAGGTTTCAAGCTAAGATCAACCTTCAGGTGACAATGGCTCACATCTCTTTATAGCAGTTGGCTCCACTCACACACACACACACACACACACACACACACACACACACACACTCATGTCTAAGACCATATGTACCCCATCATAACAACCCTCAGAGAGAACAGATTTTGTTTCCCATGAATGCTCACAAGCACGCAGATGTACTCACCCTTGCAGCTTGGCCATGCGGTGCAGCTCATTGTCGTCACTGCCTCTGAAGCCCTTAGCAAAAGGATTATTCTCTATCTTCAGCTGTGTAATCTGAGCACAAAACATAGAAAATCTTTAACTCAGATGCAAGCATCACACCACAGTACATGTACAGGCCCAAAGACACACACAGATTCATGCAAGTACAGACACACAAAGGCACATTTGGTTTTTTAACCATTCTTTTCATTGACTGAAAGTCAACAGTTTACTATTAGTCAGAGGCCCTGCAGATGTTAAAAGTAGCCCCGCTGAAGCTCTGCACGGCCAACATTCCTCAGCCGCTGACGTTTCTAACGGAGCGAACAGTGTCCTCGCCAGCTGACACAGAATAAACTGTTTACCCAAACAGTCGCCAGGTTTAAGGATTGCAGGCCAAAGCTTTTAGAGGTCCAAAGCTGGGAGCTTTGATGTTAAGTCTTCAAACTTTTCTCAGTGATGTCATGGAGGGAAACCTCGGTGCTGTGTGTCCATCACCCAGCAGGCAAGTGGACTGGAGCTCTGACACGAGCTCAGGTCCAAACAAACTTTGAAGTGCCGATAATACTGATGGTCTCCACCGAACTACTGGCTCAATAGTTCTCATTTTTACACATGAATGTTGGAGTTAACGTGAAAGTGTGATACCGACGTATTTGTTCTTGCATGTATGTAAGTTTAAGTTTTTTTTTTACACAAATAACTGAATTTGATTACAGAAATGTAACAGCTCAGAATTGTGTTTTATATTTTATTTGTAATACTCAAAACTAATTCAGTGGTCACTTTGTCTTACTGACTCTTATTACTACTACTTCTACTACCACTGAATAATATAAATTATTAATAAAGTTTAAAATACAAAATATGTATTTATTACATTACACATGTATTTATGCATATAAAGACATTCTAATAAATTAGATAGTTCCAATAATTACATTTAACTACTATTAATAATAATTATTATTATTAAGTTTATACATAAACTACAATACTTGAGCTGTTCAGTATAAATAAAACAATACAGTATAAACCTTTGTTTAGAAACTAAAAGCTGTAACTACTATTAATACATTAATGCACCTTGGTGGATTAAATACTTGTTGCACATCTATTTTCTGAGCTTTGTATGTGTTTGTTTTTTTTGTTTTGTTTTTTTACAGTTTTTACTATACAATAAATAAGAGGATACAATACTGAAGCTGTAGATAAAAGTGCACAGAGTGAGCAATTTTGCTAACAAGATATACTATCTATAGAATGAAGAAATAAACAAATGCAAAACTTTGTCGAAAAATTATATTAAAATGTATTTATTCAATTTATGTTATTTATGTTTTGTTATGAAATGTGATCAAATTTAAGCTATTGAGTGAAAAGAGTGGCTTAAAGCTTCAGCAATCTGTCTTTCTAGTAGACGCCGAGGAAACTGGATCAGCCAAGATCAAGGGAAAGAAACAGGTCATTACAGACCAACACTCTCTCTCACACGTGCACACACACACACACACACACGCGCACACACACACACACACACACACGGATAATTTAGTTTTGGACATGTTTACAAATACTAAGTAAGGACACATAAACAAAGAAGATCCAAATTGACTTTCTGGATCCAAATTACAGACAGTAATACAAACAAAGAAAAAGTTTCTGACTGTGTGAATGTGAGTGTATGTTTTTTTAAACCCTCCAATCACTGTTTCATTAGTTTCATCCATAAAGGAGATTTAGATTTCTAAAACACATAAAGTGGAGGTTTAGTTCCCGATAGTCTAACAGTGTTTTGGTGAGCTGTGTCTTGTGTGTAAAGCGTACCTTGTGGTTCTGGTAGGATGTCACAGCGATGAAGGCAGTCTCAGAGAAGACGTGGGTGCAGAAAGCCGTGTTTTTGGAGCCGAAGCCGTTGTTCTCGTCCGCCTTGACAATGTGGAGACGAGGCTGGTATTTGTGCATGGAGTTGAGTATTATCTGCAAGGGGGAGAGATTAAGTAGGTGAGATTGACAGACCTGTCATGCTTCCAGAAACCCACCGGCAGATGCTGGGACCTGGACTAGACTGGAGGCCAGGTGGAGGGTAAACCCAACTTATGTCAAGGTACCCAGACTCGGATGACATGAATCTTTAAGACAGCTATACCTGGTTTAGATATTAGTAGGATCAGACTGATGTAAGCCAAGAGGAAAAACAAATCAATATTTGGCTGTAGCCAGGACTTAAAAAATACTGATGCATGAATATAAGAACTATTTTTTGTTTGATTCAGTTGTGTAGCATACAGGTAAATGACTCATGTTTATGCTATTTGATTTTTTCTAAAGGTCTTATTTTCATGTCAATGTTACCCAAAAAAAAATCATGCATGGAACCAAAGACAGCTGCCACCTTAAAACAAAGTCATTAGTGAAGCATATTATACACTGCTAATTTCATTTCATTTATCAAATATGGCATCTGTGGCCATTTTCTTTCAACCACAACTGAATAATACATGGTTATATAAGACCATAGACTCCACAGGGGCTGATATATTGGAAATAAGGCCTACATTTCAAATTCGATGTAATCACTGATCATTAACCTGGCAGACTATTTTAGCTGATTTTTATTTATTTTTTTGCCAAACTTAAAATGACTTATTGAAAGTTTTATAAGGTTTGTACTTGGTGACCGATTGTAAAGCCCCATGAGGCAAATTTGTGATTTGTGATATAGGGCTATATAAATAAAATCGACTTGATTTGATAGGCTACTAGCATTCTTTAGTTTTATTCAACAGGCAGTGCATGGCTAAATTTGGCTTGGACATACCAGTGATGTAAAACTATAACAACTCTGTGCATTCAGCGCACAATCCAAACTATTTCCCACGACACCGGCAACTCCACAAGTGGTTTTTAATTGGATCACGGTCCTCTGTGTAGGCGCGCGCACGGGCGTGAGCACGTTTGTTTATCCAGGGGGCTCAGTTTAATCGCAGTGACAAGTCCGCCGGTGACATGCATTAGCTAATGGACTTTTGAGTCATTGAAATCATTACCTCTAATTTAACAAGCCTGAAAAGATTATGTTTCTGTTTGTGTCTGTGCGCACGCACAGGCACCAAGACAATACGTGCTCACCTGCTCTCGCGCCGTACAGCTCACTACCTTTGCCTCGTGAAATAGGCCTACAGTGTGCATGGACTCAGACTGTTACTGTAGGGTACCAGTGAAAGCTGGACATGGCGGGAACGAGTCTCTGCTCTGTTGAGGCTGAAGTGAGGCCGCTCTGCGCTCGTGCTGATTTGTGCTGTGTTGTGACGTCTGCGTGCCTAACTGGACCTGTGGCTGTAGTTTGTGTAATCACTCTTCTTAAATTAAAAACCTCACTCAGTTAATTATTTAAAATGCATGTTATGGCTATTTAATGTCGCCAATTGACCATTTTCATTGGGAAATGTAGGTTATGATATGTGTCCTCGTCTTTTAAATTGCGTTTTTTATTATATAGCCTGAACATTACGTACCCACATCGTTCAAAGGGCAAACATTTCTTTTTCAATTCAATAAACACAGACCAAGAACATTTTGTCTTGTTATGAAACAGAAATACACCGCATCAGCAAAATGCTATTAAGAAGACAGACTCACGTGTCCAAAGGGGTCCAGGTGGTTGTTGGTGAGTTTGAGCTTCTGAAACGAGACGAGCTGGCGGCTCCAGTGGGCGCCGGTGGCGGGAGAGTCCGGATGAACGTAGAGCCTCCCGGGCATCGCGGGCTCTGCCTTTCCCGTTACCGACCTATGCGCAGAGAAAATGCTGCAGATCAGAGAACGGTCAGACAGTGACACTCAGTGGGTCACAGTGGTTTGTCTGACCGGCCGTGCACCGCTCTGACTGGCGCCCCGCGGCGCAGGAGGCCTATCTGGTGCTTTAATTAGACAGACACAAAGTGCACTTTGTTTTTTTGTTGCTGAAGTTTACACTGATAGCCACATCTGGACCTTAGCTTAGCCGACCCAAATTAACTCGGTCTCCTCCAGAACTGCTGTAACCTCGCCGAGCGAGAAGCCTGAACCCGGTAACCTATCTGCTGAAAAACACCTCAAATCACCACAAAACTAAAACAGCAACAAGGAGCACACACGTCCAAGAAAGGTGGAATTTTAACCATTTAATATGTGAACTCCTGGACTATTTTCTCGCTTATTAACAGTAGCCGAGGAGCAGACACTAAAGATAGGGCCAACCTGTTTGAGTGGTGGTTTTCGATCAGCACAGTCAATTTTTAATCAATGTGTTAAACGGCTACTGGTGAGTTTCTCTTTATGTTTTAGGCTACATCTGACATTTTACACGCCACTAATTAGGCACAAATAACTAGTGGGAGCTGTAATCTTAATAACCAATATAGCCAAAGAATAAAAGCCTTGAAGAAATATTGATCAGGTAGCCTTTGTTATTGTGTATCTGCGTGTAGTCTGGCCAGTGTTTTCAGTCTGCAAAGGTCAAATGACGTGACCTGGCCAACATTTAAAAATTAATTCATTAATAAAAATGAAATAAAAATAAAATTAAATGACATGTATGATATTTTGGAAACAAATGTGCAGCCAGTTATAGTGGAGGGATCAATCATCCAGACCCAACTTTATCTAAAAGCCCACAGGCTAGCACCGACGTATCTCTATAAAGACCGAGCGCCTCCATTACGCACTGAGCTGGCACTGTGTCAGACCCCTGTTTCCGGCCCGTTACATTGTAGTAACCGAGTGTCTGATGCTCTGAAGAGGCAGAGCATTGATGGATATAACTGTAGAGTCAGTGGTCTCTTGGGGGGTTTTACCCCGCAGCACAACACACAGTTGAATGGGAGACTTTAATCCGGCTCTGTGCCGTCTGTCCGCCCGGTGAACCCTTCTTACTCTGATTTAACCGGCGGGCAGGCACGGGGGGGAAACACGGGGAACTAGGCCATCCCAGTCTGCAAGAAGGACCCGACCTTTACACAGTGCAGAGGCGGGGATGGAGTGGAGGGTAAACCCACAACAATACGGCTTACCTAGGTTTCTGTTTACAGAGGATTTTAGGCTGAGATTTCTCATGTAAAATCCACAGTCGCCCACATATAAAAAAAAGTAGGAATGAGATGAATAAATGCGAGAATTTGGAAAAAAAATCTTTAGTCCAGAAGTAAGTAGGCCTAGGCTACAAGCTACTGATTATTGTATTCATTTATTTTGAATAGTGGTGGCTCAGTTACCGTTTATTTACCATTCACTGCCCATGATGTTCAAAAGGTTACATATCATTAATAAACAATAGGATCTATCGTGGCAAAGCTGACCTGAGCACACAAACTCCCCCACGGCTTTTCGCCTACACCACTCTGAAGTTTTGGGGGGTAGTATAAGTTTGGATGTCGTTCATTACACGTGTTTAAATGTTGCTATATACGAACCATTTGTTGTCTGCGAATTTGTAGCGATGGTCATCCCTGGGCACAATGTCCATCAGGAGTATGTACTTGGTTTTTGGGTTCAGTCCTGTGACCTTCACCTTGTAACTGGGGAACATCCTCCTACAGGGAACACGGTCAGGAAAAATACCAATATTCCCATTCAGACACAGACAGATCTAAATGATGCAATACCTGAAGTTAGATAATAAAATAAACAGCCAGCTTCTGAGCTCCTCTGAGACAAAACGTCCCCTGGGGGCCTGGCGACATGCACATTGTACAGTTTGTCCCAGAAGAATTGTTGAGACATTCATAAAACTCGTTCATTCACACACGTACAACGTTTTGGTAAAGACATGGCCTCATAAAAATAATAAACATGATAAATCAATAAGTCAAAAATCTATCGTCAAAAATATAATGATTTCTTCCTCCTTGCCTCCTACCTTCCAGCCTTGGTGATGATCATTTCAGTTCCCACTTCATCAAACTTCGTCCAAAGTTCCCTGTCATGAAGGAAAACTTTGATTCCCTCCATCCCCTGCAGCAAAATATAAACAGTGCTCACTACAACTGAAGAGGAAATCTTCTGGAAGTCAAATTAAAGCAGGACACAAATAAAACACACTTTCAGTTAGATCTTTCTAAATTAAATTCAGGATATATACACACAGTAATTGTATAGTGATTTGTATATTTGAAATGACGATATAAACCTAATCCACAGTAAATTAAACTAACTATTATTAAACGAGATGAATATTTTGTCTAAACGTCTGCTGTCCGGGATGCATCAACACATTCTTTGTGATTTGATTTCTGAAGCAAAAACCGCAGAAACTCCTGGATGAAGTTAGTTAAAATCCATAATCAATAATTAATAATCAAAATTTACATTATGCTCCGCGGTGCAGGCCGGTGCCTGCTGGCTGGACGCGGTCTGCGGTGAAGCTGATGAGTTTAAGGTGTAGCTGGGATTTTCCTGTTTCGTCTCTTCTGGGGAATCCATGCAGTCCGATTCCGGACGCTCTGCAAGGCCGAACTGGTCCCCCCCGTTTGCCATGTCCCACTGACACACACGCACACACACCCACACACGCACACACACACACACAGGTCAGTATTATGTGCATGTGGTTTTGAACAGGCTTTGTCGTGGGTCCCACACACATAACACACACACACGTAAAACATTTGGTAAGAACAATTTCATATTATATTTAAAGACCTACAAGGAATATAATTTGACGCATGTCTGTTTAGGCAAATTAAGGTCAGTCTCAACTCAACTCAGATGTATGATAAAAATATTTAATATTATATTTTTAGGACAAAACACTAATGTCCTAACTAAAAACTATGAAGGCTGATAGACAACCCAAACTGATGGACAGTTGATATTTGGTGAGGAACTGTCTTTGTTAAAGGATACACAAAGAGGCATTTAGTGTGCACCTATACGCACTTTGACATCGTGGTGAATCACCACAACAAGGATAATGACTTGCATTACATTACACTGACTTACACTGTAACTGATCCAGTAACCTAATTACAGGCTTCCACTGAAAAAAAGGAGATTAAATGTGCATGAACTTGAACTTTGACATTGTTTTACAGAAGGCGATAGCTTACTATTGATCATGCATATTTATGTGGTATTAACAAACCATATTTCAGACTGTATTGTAGGCTACCAGTGGTCATATTAATTGCATTAATATTCATATTTTGTATTTCAACCTTAATGCATGAAGATAATTGGAGCTTGCAGTTCCACAGTGTGTTAACAGCTGCAGCCGTCGTGCTGTTTAAAAATGGAAGCAGCTCTTAAAGTGCATATCACTGACATCAGATAATCTAACCACAGCCTGTGTCTGGCATGTGCGTGTGCGTGTGTGTGTGTGTATATTTTGGATGGTCTCCCTGAGGGCCTTTACCTCAAACGCACTGCTCTGCTCTCCCTGCAGAAAACACGCTCATCCTGCTCCTGCGCGCTCTGCAGCCCGCTCGCGTATTTTTGTAGCTTGCTTTGATTTCCACTAAATATTATTTATTTTTTAAATCCAACTGTCCAAATGTGGCGGCGTCGGTTCTCAAAAATCCACCGTGTTCCCTGTGCAGCGCTGAGATTTCATCGGGTTGTTTTCTCCCTGTGCGCAGACCGCGGCTCGTCCGCTCCGCTGCCTCCCGTCACCGCCGGCTGCAGAGGAGGCTGAGATCCGTTCAAAGAGGATGCAATTTCTTCCTCATGTATGTCGCTCCTCTCCTCATTGCCCTCATGGACTCAGCGGCAGCCCTAATCTGAACTCCCCTCATCAGATCCTTCATTACAAATGAGTCAAGTCCGCCTCAGACACTCTGCCCTCCCACTTCTGCCGTCCCTGCGCTCCCATAGGTCTGCACGGTGCATCGGTTTCTTCAGCCCAAATCACGGCTGTGACACTGGCCAATCACACACACACACACACACACACGTTGACCTACACGCACGCACGCGCACTCGGTCGCGGATGATTTATTTTTCAAAAGCATTTGATTATTAATTCCCACAATGTGTATTTGTCACTGTGAGAATTAATCTTTCATACTACCGCCTCCTCATTTAGTTTCACACCAAAATGACTCATTTTCTATCTGAAGAAAATCTGGATTCTCCATCTAACTGTCCTGATTGACCAAAGAAAAGTGTTGTTGTTGTTAAAGAGAAAGTGGGAATATTTTACTCTTGCATTAATTAAACCTTAACGAATGACAGGATTTATTTTACCTGTTGGCCCAGGATACTAAAAATTCAATAACAGGCTATTAATTCACGTCAGTTCCCTGCACTGGTGAATAAAACACAAATGCAACCTGTCACTGGCACTGGGCATCAACACACCCAAATGTGATGTGGATTTGGCTCGTGCATTTCCTAAAATGATAAAACCCCACAGGCCTAATCTCACATGAGGGACACACACACATTATCTCATAGTAGATTATAGATTCAGGCACTGGAGGCCTATAGCAGCAGCAGCTGCAGCTGCAGCGGGTTGACTTTGACTGGATTACTGTAGATCCTGATAACCGGAGGCATCCAGAGTTGAAAGTTGAATGGGGTCACCGGGAGGTCAACATGCCGGATCCATCCGTTACCCATTTCTACCGATTCTACCTCGCGTTTCCCCTCTACTCCACTCAGCCTGACCGCAGCCTGCTTATTCAGAGTGTCTGTGGACAGATTTACGCATCATTAAAGATTTTATTTTTTTATTTAATTAGCACGAGAGGTCTGTAGTGTTGACTTTATCTCTATTATAACGTGTGTCGAGATTTATAGCAGGTAGCTGTCACGGGCTGCAACATCCCACTATGGAAAAGAGGCCATTGCAGCCTATATTGTTATATTAAATTTGAATATAGGCCTATATAAAAACCAAAATAGAACATACATAAAAATATGAAAATAAATACCCTACTGTATCAAAATGATACACAATATTACAGCCTTTAGAGAATTTCTCGGAATTTTGTTTTTTGCGAATCTGCACGCGCTTCAAAAAAGCATCCATAACTGCAGCGCTTACCGTATTTAAATACCAATCTTCCCCGGTAATAGACCTCCGGTTACCGGCAGCTGCTGCACAGCCTCTCCTGCAAAGCGCGACCATCGGGTTCTGCAGTGAGAGCGCGCTGCCACTGGGAGAGACTGGATCTGTGTGTGTGTGTGTGTGTGTGTGTGTGTGTGTGTGTGTGTGTGTAAATGCAGACCCATCAACTTTCCGATCTGCTCTGATGCCCTACCAATGAGCCAATCAATGTGTAGCCTACACAGACAGGCGCTGCCTTTTTGAGCTGATGTCAAAACACACTCTGTAAAGTACGATTCAAAATAGATGATTTACCGTAATTCTACTAATTCAAAGTTTATATTAATAAAGTCGCCTGTACAGAGGAATTTGAGCGACAAGCAACACATCTTGACTTAAGTGAAAGACCTTTTTATGAATAGCCTACACTATTAGGCTAAGTATCCTGAACAATATGTGTTTAGTATTTTTAAAAAGCAATTCCGAGAACATAAAGTCGATTATTTTACTAATGTCGATCAGATCATATTAGACATATTAGCGTGTTGCTGCCAGTTTACAAGGCTTACCCTGAAATACGTTTATCACATTCATTATATTGTTTACAGCGGGGTTTTGGTGGAGGTCCACTTTTATAACCCACAGGTCAATGATTTGACTTTAAAACTAAACTGAAATAAACAGACGGGGTTAATCAAAATACAGACCTGGATGTTTTTTATTTGAAAAAAGATATAAAGATTTTTATATATACATATATATATATATATATATATATATATATATATATATATATATATAAATTAATAAGACTATTATGCAAAAGCAGCTATAGAACAGAAGTCCCGGCAAAATAAACATGTCCAGACTTAATTATCATACATTACTAAGAATTTACAGCCAGAATAAGATAAAATATTGACTCATATCAGCTGTTAGCTTCTATTTTTAATCCCTCCCGAAGAGACGGAGACGTTAATTTATCAGTATGTTGCCACAGGGAGTTACTCTATACTCTTCAGAAATAAGTAAAATATTTTTAATTTAAATAATTTAAATATTTTTTAACATTTGCTTTGTAAAAATTAAATATTATTGCTTATGATAGTCGAAGTGAACATGCTGCTCCTCCAAATAAGTCACGACTTTCCAGTCAGAAGAAGTGATTCAGCAATACTCACTCTTCTGTTTATTGAGCCTTTAAGCACAACAGAGTAAGATAGCTCGCTGCAATACGTTAATTTATTTCGAAAATTATTTTGTGTATTTGTCTGGAAAATATGCAGTTTCTTCAAATACAACATTTCCGAAAAGTTCTGTAAAACGTCCCCCGTTGCAGGTTAATTACACAATCGAAACCCCCCCAGTATAAATATAATTGTCTAATTACCTCTTGACTTAAAGCCACACAGTTGAACTTATTTATTCTTGCGTTGTTTCTAAAAGTTTAATCAGGGAATCAAAAACTTTTCGAATCATAGTTGTTGCCTCTTTAATTTGTCCAAATGATCTAATCTCTTCTGCTTAAAAATACCAAAAATGCATTGATGAAAACAACTAATTAATTTGAAAACAAGTTACCATTCTGATATAAACCCCTGGAATATACTAAATAACCAGCTCAGTAATAATAAATCAAACAAACAATAATTGAAGTTAAAATAATTCTCCATAAAACTTTGAAATAATGTTCTTATGTATCAGAAACCTGATCTAAACAATTTCATTATCTTTATATCTGATTGCATGTTTTTTTCCTTAAATAATATGAAAATCTTCTTTTCCAACATGAAACATTTATTAGGTGAAAACTCCACATTTTTACGGTAGCAAGACACTATTTAGCTACACCACAGGTAGTGTTCATTAAGGTTAGTGTTTATATGAGTACATTTACTCAACACCATTTTTTGTCCTTTAAATCTTAAAATATTGAATAATTAATCTAATTTTCAAACTGGGCACTGCTTTTTGGACTAAAACTCTTCATATGGTCTTATCCCTCAGTTGCTTGGTGTGTGCAGAAGAAAAGTGAGAGGCGAAGGTTTCAATAATACCTGAAATGAGGTGATGGAGGTGGCTGGACGGCTCATTATTGTCCCATCCTGACTTCAGCTGACTGGATCCTCTGTTCTCCGTCTGGAGGAAGTGGTGACGGGGTCCCAGACCTCCTGCACTCAGCAGGTCTGTCTCACACACCTCCAGCTCGGCCAGAGAGAGTGTGTGCGTGTGTGTATGTGTGGCATTAGAGGGCAAGGTCAACCCATTTCTCTGCAAACAATCACATCACACAGGGCAAAATACATTCCAACAACCCCCCCTCCACACACAAACACACACACACACAACCTCCAGTTTGTAAGGTGGTCTGATGTGGGAACAGCGGAGGGTGGGGGTTTGGCAGCAGTCCAGATGGGGCCTCCAAGGCCAGATGAAGGAAAACCTGTTCCACATTAATATGACTTAATATTACACATGTTAGGGAGCCTCTGCTTTCTGCACAGGCTTAGTTAAATGTGTGTTTGTAATCTGACTTGTTGTAAATGTGCCTTCAGATCAGATCACTTAGCGGTTTAGAGACAAGTGAAGATCTTACCTGTATTATAGTGTATTATATTTTGATTTGCTTAATACTTCTATTCCTTCTATTCTCAAGTGTGCCTTGACGTGATGGTGAGCAGCTGTAACGAAAGAGTTTCCCCTCGGGGAGTAAAGTATTTCTGATTCTGATTCTTATTACACATCACACATCCGCTCAAAGGACCTCTAAAAACTCAACATACCAAAACAAATCTCATTTTAAACCTAAAAGTAGCACTTTCAAGTATTTTGACTTAAAATTATGAGCTGTATTACAGTAATATTCTTCCAAACATTCAATACACTGGTCAAATTATTGTCGTGTGTGTGTGTGTGAACTCTCGAGACCCTGAAAAACTCTTGAAAAAGTGACTCAGTCACATTATAGCTCCAATCATAGTGCTTTTTCCGATGGAAAAAAGCCACTTGAGATGAAAATTACACTTTTATTCCCTCTCTCATAATCTTCATGTTTCACAAATAGCCACAGTGTCTCCCTGTAATATCCCTCTCTTGTGCTGGCATTAGACTCAGTGGTTTATTTTACAACAAATAATGATTTTACAACACATGAACAACTGACAATTTAATAATATATCTGGATACAATTTCATTGATTATGAAATTTTTGTCAATATAACTTGACTAAACTTCTTGTTTGTAGCTCACTTAGTATAAATGGCCATTATTTTTTAGTTTAATATAGTCAACAGTGTTTATTCTGATGTATTAAAGTTAATCAATATTTATTGATTCTACACTTAATCTCATAATGTCATGTTCTGAATTTTATTATTGTTGGGACTTTTATTTGAAGGTGGACTGGACATACCAGTAGGTGGCTTATATTCAAGTGTCAAGCACAAACACAGGAAACTATTGTGACTGTTCAGCAGCTGCTGTTCAGCATACCATCCTCCATTCATAACTTTTGTAATGCTGTTACATTGTGATTGATAGTGGATGGCATTAGGGCCTCTATAAATAGTTTTACTGGGTTTCAAAGTGAGTGTTTGAAAGCGACCAGGACTGCTTTATGAGCTCATAGCATCTTCAGCTGCGTGAGAGCCCTTCATACTCTGTCTTGATACACTAGTCAGTGGGTGAGTGAAGTGTGGTGTGTTGCAGCTCCCTCTAGTGGCTTTCTTCTGCAAACAGGGGAATAACAGTGGAACAGTGGAAAGCAAAGAAATCAATGTGACAAAGTCAAAAAAGAAACAAACAAAACGCACCATGTAGTTGTCTTCATCATATACACATTACCTGCTTCAGCTCAAGCCACTGAACAAGCAACAGAGCATAACCATCCATCTACAGTGCTCCAGGAACATGACTATATTTAGGAGCAACATCAAAAATCACCAGAGTGTGATGGCATCAGAAAGAGGCAGAGAGAGAGAGAGAGAGAGCAGACTGGTGCAGAGTCATCCATGTGGGAACATTAACATTTAGGGGAGCAGTGTGTCTGTCAGCCCTCAGAGCTGCCTGTCACTCACAGGCGTCAAACTTTAGTGCTACGTGACCTTTACATCATGTTCGTGCAGACACGCAAAGAAACACACAAAGAAATTCAACCTCAAAGGCTTATAGTGTGCCGCCATAGTTTCAGACCTTAATATCTTTATTGTTTCTCAACAGTATATGATGGAGAGATGAGAAGCTCACCGGAGGAGTTGATTATATTGGTGGGAGGTTTTAAATCAAATTTCAAATCCTCACAATTTAGTGGGTTTTTCAAAGGCCAAACTAACCAAACTTTCATCACTGTCCCTCTCTTTATCACCACTGGTCCTGCCACATGTTTCTGCTTGGATTTCTCTCAGTACCTAGAAGAGCTCTGTCTTTGACAGACTGAAAACTCATTTCAACACAGCTGACATTTCACGAGCACTCAGGGCCTTTTTACCTACCGACACAATTTAAACTGTTCAGCGAAGACATTTTAGCCTCGCCAGTCCTGCAGCCACACAGCTGCACTGGGAGGCAGAGAGGGAAGTGGACGGAGGTCAGGACAGAGTTTTAGGCATTTTACCTAATGGACCTTTGCACCAGACGTGTGAAACATTTCACTTAACGCAGCCTCTGGGCACTAGATTGGCATGTGTATGTGTGTGCATGCTTGTGTTTGTGTCTATATAGCGTGCATGTGTTTAGGGTGACACTGTTGAAGGTCAAATACGCTGGCTCTCTGCATGCCTGGCAGTTGGACATTTTTGCACTTAGGAGAGAAAACACATAAAAGTCTTAATGCGATCACTTCTATCAAAAGGTAATTGAGAAAACTCTTTAAAGTTAGTCTGTGCTATCTTCGGTGTAAAATGTGGATTGACACACCGGCCACTAGATGGCAGAGTGTGAAAACTGAAACAAACTATGAACTTTAGATCAAAAACAGCCCAAAAAAGACAAATAAAAAGCATCATTTAATGTACAAGAAAGAAAATTAACATTATACGCAGGCAGACAAGTGCACACAGCTTCAGAAAACGGAAATAGGCATGAGCATGGTTCCACATCAATGAAGTCTTGAGGTGAACCTGAGAAGGGCTGAGACTACTGGTGTAACAACACAAAGTGTCTGAGGCATCATCTCAGAGGAAGCTGTAATATCTGCTGTGACAAAAAAACAAAGAAAAATGAGAAAAGCAAAGTGCGGAATTACAATTAAATTACCAGAAGTAGTGGCACATTTACCCCACATAATGCTGCAATAAGAAAATCACATTTACAAAGCTGTCAACCAGCTGTACTTTGATGTTGGTAGTACATTCTACAACAAGTACCATCTAAACACTGCTGTATTATTATGGTACCCTGTTAAAAGCTAAGAGAGGAGTCACTGTTTACTGACAACTGATTTTTAAGCCAAGTATTAAAAGCTCCTGTTTAAAACATAGAGCGAACACATAAAAGCTGCTGCTGACTCCATCTTCTCGGTCTGCACCGGCTGCATCAACAGAGGAGCCCTCAGTCAGTTGGCATGTGAGTGCGTGTACCGTTTTTAATGAGACCAACAGGATACTTTCCCCCAGACACATGATTAGATGTTAGTAATAAAATGCTTGGTAATTAAAATGAAGGTAAGTTGATGTGAGGCTTTTGACATAATGCCTCAGGAAGAAAAAGGGAAAAACACTGCTGGGCTCCAAAGAAACTAAAAAGACCCCAAATTATTTTAGTATTTAGTGAACATAAACTTGAGTATAAAAGTTATGGATACTAATGTGTTAAAATGCCTTTAAACACTTATTTGTGAATACTTCTAGCAGGGGTGGAAACGTGTTTGATGACAACGTTACGTCTCCGATGGGAGCCAAGTGCAACAGATTGAAAGCATGTGCCATCATTTGTCTGCAAGAACAATTAATAACAAGATTATTCAAGTTTTCAGAGGAAGTTGCACTAAAAACACTCCATCATACTCTTTCACAGTCCTGTGAACAACAAACACTGCGCCCCTTGGTCCACTTCCAGCTGGGTGCATCCTTCGTCTGCAATACAGCTACAAGACCAGCAGGGGGCCCCAATCTCATGACATGGCATTGAGGCAGATGGTCACAGTGTCACTTCATTAGCAGGGAATACTATTATTACCAGTCACATTCATTTTAAAGCAGGTACCAACACTTGAGTCCACACAGGAGTCTGGACAGTCCTTATATAACTAGACGTCCGTGGTGCGGATGCTGTCGTCATCCAGGCTGAAGGGGAAGCTGCAACCGGTGTGAGGCTGCGGCTGCGAGCGGTGCCTCCGACGCCCACTAGCCACATCTCCTGATGCTGTGAGGATCCCCAGTCCGCTGGTTGAAGCTGCTGGAGGCACGCTGGGGCAAGGGGTCGGGTTGGAGAGGGAGTTGGAGGAGGATGAGGTGGAGGAAGAGGTGGAGGAGGAGGAGAGAGAAGGCAAGGTGGGCACGGGGCTGAAAGCACTGTCTTCATCCTCTGTGTCTGGGATGGAGGGCTCACACGATGGAACGGGCATCCAGGGCTGCCAGCCCGGTGCCACAGAGCTAGACTTGATCAGCGGAGGTCTGCGCTCATCACCCTGTTGACCTCGAGACGCCGAGGAGGCGTTGTGACTTCGATAGAGAGAGGACGCACGTTTAAATGAAAAACCCTGCAATGAGAGAGACAAAAACATCATCAGTGTTTGTCATACCCTAGAGTTTTCACTTCTCCTCCAAGAACACATAGCAAGAAAAAGGATTGTAGAATTTTTTGTTTTTGCGTCAAGAGGAGAGACAACAGTTAGAGTTACCTTAGGGGGACCTCTGAAGTCCTGGATCTTCATCTCAATGTCCCTGATCCAGCCATGCATCTCCTCTGGAGAGTCGGTCTATAGAGAAACATTACCAGAGGATAAAGCCTTGCAGAGCTGCATACCTGCACTTATTTTCACACTAGCTATTGTAGTGATTTGTCCTATTGTGTTGTATCACATTTTCTAATAGCTGCTAATCGATATTCTACATTTTTCTTAGTGGCAACAAATCTCATGAAAAGACCAAAACAAACAAAAAATGGATCCTGCTAACAGTTCATTACAATAAATATGGGCATTGTAGTTTGTTTTGAGTCAATCCTACGTACAGTGACCTGTCGCCGTAAATACTTTATATACTATAGTATTATTTGTATATTTGTATTAATCTGCTGCTGAAAATAGTCCACAACAAATGCACTATTTACTCTTGTTTGAGTATCATTTACAATGCACATAATTAATCAATTAAACTAATTTAAGCAAAAATGCCAAAACTTCACCAGTTCCAGCCTCTTAAGTGTGAACGTTTGCTAGTTTTCCGAGTCTTCTACGATATTAAACTAAATATCATTTGATTTTTGACTGTTAGTAGGACAGAACAAGCAAAAACTTTGACTTTTAGAAATTGTGATGGGCATTTTATTTTATTTGTTACTGTATTTAGCTGGGACAATAAAGAAAAAATAATCATTAGTTGCAGCCCTGGTTTCTACTTTATGTTTATGTAAAAAAATAAAATAAAATCAGCAGATATATCGCTACTGGGTTTTTCAAATTTTAAAGTATCAATAATAGGCTCTATTTTAATTTGTAATTCAAATTTAATTTTAGTTGATGATTTTTCACTTTGGTGTCTGCAATTACACTATGATAATGTTCTGTTTAATCTATTGTTGTTTACGTGTTGTTTGTTTCAGTTTACTAAATGTTTGTCATGCTGGGGAGGAAGGATGTTGTTGTTGTTGTTGTTATAACAACAGATGGCTGAGCCCCTTTCACATAAACAAACTTTTCATGGTCCTAAAAAAAGAGCCCGTGCCACACATCAGCAGCAGAGCATTTAGAGAAAACAATTCAAAACATCAAGACGGATACACCTGGGAATATAGACCCTCTCTGCTCTAACAAAATAACTTGAACTTAAAACAAAGCTTCAGATTGGTTGGTATAACAGGAAGATGGAATTGTACCTGAATGTAGAAGGTTCGGGAGCTGGTGATGATCTCAAACAGGTTGTCTCTCAGCAGAAGATCCCTAAGGAGATAAGTTTAGCTGTTAACAAAATAACATCGTACTTTAAGCATGTACCTAAATGTATCAAATAATAAAAGCATTATTTGTAGCTGAACCCCACCTTTAAAACAGAACAAAAATCTAAACTGAGTCTAAATATAAATGGTATGGGTGGAAATAAATAGTGGAAATAGAATGGGAGGTATCAACAGTGGGAAAATACAAGTCAGAATTGCATTGGGTCATGTTGCGTGATTTCTCTTTAAAAAGTGGAGGTTACATATATAATAGGCCCAGGTTAATGTAAAGTTGGTCTGAAGTGTCTATGAGGAGAAATGAGAAAGCTAAACAATGAGCCATGATAGTTCATTGTGATTGTGCATACAATAGGAGAAGTTCTAGATGAAAATAAAGTTTGATTGAAGCGTCTATTGAAAAAATGAGAAAGATATTTACAAAAATCTGAAAAGTTCTCTTGGCCATTTTGCATGCACTTTTGAGACGGCCCCTAACTTCAGCCTGTCAGTTTCCATCTACTGTCAAGTCATGCACAGTGCCAGGCTTCAATATAGATCATGAGGTAAAAACCTCACCTGTGCAACATCAGTCAAGATTTATCCCGCACTGAACAAAAAATCTGGAGGAAACTGATAAAAAGGTATTATGGACAACCTCACTGAATGTCTGAATATCAAACTTAAAACTATGGACAACCCCATGTTAGCCTATTGTTTGTTTGTACACTGCAAACATTTAGATGCTGTTTGCATCTGTTTAAAGTGTAATCTGTTCTTATCCAAATATCCGCATATGTTTGCATCAGTACTAGAGAGATAACCAGATGGAGAGACAGTAAAATGGTGGGAGAATTTGACTCTGTGATTCACATTTAACTCACCCTGACTTGACGAGACATTCGTGGACCTTCTGAATGTCCCTCAGTAGAATAGCTCGGAGAGGCTCCTTATCCTGGAACATACGTGGGAACAATTCAGAAATGGATAGACAAAGACCACAGTCACACACGTAAAAATAAACATCAACTTGTGAGAGGTAATGCAAAAAGGTGGGCTCCTCACCATCTCGGACTTGTAGTAACTGACTGTATTTTCATCCAGGGTGAAAAACCTCCTCTTCCAGCTCTTCCTCTGAAACACACACACATACCACATTACAGTTTCCACACAAAGCTTTTTTATTCAAACACAGAGTTAATCAGTTATAAATAGCTGGGTACTCACCACATTTCCCTGTTTGACACAGTAACCACACCTCAGCACACCTGGCCTGTTGCCCTTCCTCTCTCTCCCTTCTGTCTCTTCGTTTTCATTCTGAAATGTTTCATCACAACCATCTTCATTATCATTACAACAATCATGTAACCACCATCTTCAATATATGTCAGATCAGATAACAAAAAAGTTTTGGAGGCCGAGGGCAAACTGTAATCTGTACGCTCAATGACGCAAATCCTGGAATCTAACAACATCGGTGTCACCTTTAACGTCATCATAGTAACCACATTGGTTTTTAGCTTCTGCTTCATTACCTGGATGGGAGTGTGCACCACCACGCCACCGATGATCTCCGTCTTGTAGGCCTGCTGTCTCTTCCCTCCCTGAGTGTCACTGATTACTGCGGTCACATCGGACCTTGGAGGTGCAGGGCCAGACTTAGGAACCTGTCAGCACAGCAGCAGGTAGGATAGTTAACTAGCATGTCATTAACAAGCAGAGCTTAGTGAGTAAAGTCTGCTATTAATTACCAGGGGGTCAGTGGTTTGATTCCCACTGGGAGTCTCCATGGTGCAACAGTGCAACTGTAATATGTTCTGCATGAAAACATCCGACACAGTCTATGGGGATGTTTAAGCGTTTGAATTTTACTATCCTTTGCTCAATTTAGTTTTCTCTTTCTTAATGTTTTACTGTCAATTTTTCTATTTAATGACTTATATGTCATGTTATCACATGTTGTCATGGCTATAATAGTGACATTGTAATTGTTTTATTTACTGTGTGTAATGTAAGCTGATTTGTTGATTATATTATACGTTCTAATATGGACCCAAAGAAGGGTAATTGTTGCCACGGTAACGACTAATGAGCTTCCTAATAAACAATGAAGCATTAACTACTGTTAACTGAATTTTATATATATAAAAAAAAGGTGAGGTGCCTTTAGTGCTGCTCAATTCATAAAAACAATGAAGACCTAGCAAAAGAAAATACTCTAAAAATAGGGTAAATATCTAGAGTAAATCAAATACTCAAAAAATATAAAAAGGGGCATCCTGGTGACCTAAGACGCCTCGGTTCGATTCTGGCCGAAGACCTTTGTTTCATGTCAAACCCCTCTCTCTCTCCTCATTCTTCCTGTCTGTATTATCACTGTAAGCTACCCAATAAAAAGGCAAAATGCAAAAAATAAAAAATAAAAAAAATCTGAATAAATAATTAATGGCCTCTACAAAGTATAGATAAAAATCAAAATCTTCCACCCCCTAGTGTGTCTGCAGAAGAAAAAAAAAATAGAGATATTCTGTGAAGGGCTTTATTTTAACTATTTTATTTTTGTTTTGTGAAATCCATTAGTCAGTGCTTTGTTTTCATTCCTGCATTTACATCAGGTCCATTCTGCTTTAGGAAGTATTTTTTACATAAGGTTTCATTGAAGCCAAGGAAGCTCGGAAAATGCGGCAGAGAAGCCCTCCCATCAGAGGGGAAGTGAAAGAGAGTTAGCAGTGCTGCTTCCTGTGTCAGCGTGCAGGTGAGAAAAAAAGAGAAACAATATTCTCTGCCATCTGCCGTCATGAGACATCTGGATGTCAGCAGTCAACAAAGACCCGGTCATCTCGCTGAACACACACAAATATTATGCAAATGTGGAAAGTGAATGTGCACAGCATGTTCACTTACACACTCACAATGGTGTTTTGACACCTCCACCACATTGACGTGTATGTGTTATCTCTCATATTCATGCACATTCACAATTTCCTCATTCACCAAGTGTGCGAAAGGATATTTGTGGGCAACGGACTGGCATTTGCAGCCACCAGGGCCAAACTGGTTTTAGTCAAACCACTGCAAACTGCAGCTTCCTGCACTCAAGTGGAAACAAATCCCTTATGAATAACTGCTGTTTTAGGGCGCCTTGGTAGCTCACCTGGTAGAGCGCGTACTGCGTACCGAGGCTGAGTCCTTACTGCAGTGAACCTGGGCCCTTTGCTGCATGTCATCCCCTCTCTCCCCTGCCTTTCCTGTCTCTCTCCAGCTATCACGATCATAATGAAGCAGATATGCCAAAAAAATAGTTGCTGGTTTAGCCTTTTTCTTACCACACATTAGACATCTGCTTATAATATTGTGTGTGTGTGTGTGTGTGCGTGTGTGTGTGTGTGTGTGTGTGTGCAGGTGTGCGTGTTGCACTCACAGTGATCTTGCTGGCCTTGTTGAGAGCAGCCACCCAGTCCCTCATGTCAGTCACATCATTGGCTTGGAGGAAGTACCGCCGGGAAACTGAATTGATGACTGCAAAAATAGACACAAATTCCATGAAAATCCACAATAACCGCATTATATCATTTTATCACATGTGTAAATAAAATTAATGCCATTGTGCGCTACTGGATAAGCATGACTCAGTGTTTCCCCTAAAAACTTACCAAAGCAGAACTCTGTCTTGGGCTTTTGCTTCGCTGTAGCTTCATTCACCTGAGAAGAGGAGAAGAGAGGAGAGGAAACAAAAGGAGAGATGAGGCATAAGGAGAGGAGAGGAGACAAAAGGAGAAGAGAGGAGACAAAAGGAGAGATGAGGCATAAGGAGAGGAGAAGAGACAAAAGGAGAAGAGAGGAGACAAAAGGAGAGATGAGGCATAAGGAGAGGAGAGGAGACAAAAGGAGAGGTTTGGTTTTCAAAATCCCTTTATTTAACCATTGCAACCAGAACCAGAAAACAGATCACTGTCACACCATCACAAGAGGACAAAAACAACAAACAAAAGGCACAAACGTGGTTCTCGGATCAAAAATGTACAATCAGCTTTCCCCCCCATATGTGACTGAAGGCCTGCATATTGTCCATCATCTTATAGTAAGCGCGCTCCACCCTCAGTCGGGCTTTCAGCAGTCCCTCCAGGAGCGGCACTCTGAGCCCGGTTCCTGCGTGTCAGCCAGATGGCTAACTTGGCAGAACCAGATACTAAAAGTACTAATAAGGAGAGGAGAGGAGACAAAAGTTAAGGAGACAAGGGGAGAGGAGAGAAGAAACATTTAATTTCTTTGACGTGGATTTGACTCAGAGTGTCCAGGGAGGAGCTGTCAGCGCTGCCGTGCAATGAAGCCAGATGTCATTATCTCTGGTTAGCTCAGCACTGACATCTGGAAAACTTCACAAAGTCTGCTTCTGCATGTGACCGTTAACTAGAACTACAGATAAATCCGATCTGGTGGATCTGTGCACCCTATGTGCATGTTTTTCTTTTTGTGTGCACTCTATGAATTCCTGTCTCCATGCGGCTCAGACGTCTCCTCTGCGTGTTCACGGGACATCATGTAACCCGCAGCAAAGTAACAGGCAATCAAGAGAGCGGTTTACCTTAGAGATGTAGGTTAGTTTCAGGCTGCCAACAAAGCTGGCTCCACTGGGCAGGTTCTGCATGCAACACAAACATACAGTCATTGGCTCAGAGTCCAAGGTTACGCGGCTCCTAT
Source organism: Siniperca chuatsi (assembly GCF_020085105.1). Taxonomy (NCBI): domain Eukaryota; kingdom Metazoa; phylum Chordata; class Actinopteri; order Centrarchiformes; family Sinipercidae; genus Siniperca; species Siniperca chuatsi. The sequence goes on along the minus strand of NC_058046.1, from coordinate 17,932,897 downwards.
TGGTCAATTTCACTTCCTCTTGCTGTTTGTGCAAGTGTGTGTCATGCATATGTGTGTGTGTGTGTGTGTGTGTGTGTGTGTGGAGTACCTGAGGGTTGTCCATATACCACAGCAGAGCATTTGCCTGTGTGTCGAGGATGAAGTATCGCCTCTGGAAGCGGCAACTGTTCTCCTTCTCCTCAATGTCCAGGAAGCCACATACACGGTTCAGCCGGTCCAAGTACGGCATGCTGCTGCTATCACATATCACTGGGAAACACAGATGGACAATTAGACACACACATACTCAAGTAAGATGGACAAATGTAAAGGGAGCAACAGAAGGAGATAAACTCATACGACAGACAGGCAGATGTGAAGGATAAACCATCTTTCATTCACTGTTCAAACACACACAAGCGTGCGCGCACACACGCACACACACACACACACACACACACACACACACACAGAGGAAGAAAGAGACCCGCTCGCACTCAGCAGTTTTTCATGTGACGTGATTGAGGCTGAGCAGCTAACCCTGAAGCCTGAGGCTGAGCTGAGGCCCTCCACCACAGCCAAAAATTACAGACTGCACTCAAGATCTGCACACATGCACATTTCCACTGGCCAGAGAAGAGAGAAGAGAGAGGAGAGGGAGGGAGGAATGGGAAAAAGAGGAGAGGAGAGGGGGAGAGAGCTGGTGAGATGTTTTCATTAAGATGATGCCATGCATGTGAATCACTGAGCTGCTGACTGACTGACAACTAAATCGAGACTCATTCAGTTAGACACTCAGGTATGCTGATGAGATTTCAATAGTGTTTGCTTTCCAAGAGAATTTTATCTATGGCAGACATCGGTACATGAAAGTCCTTTTTTTTTATTTTGCAGGAGAGTCAGAAGACATGTTGAAAGCTCTATTTTATAATCTGGTCCTCCTTAAATTACTGGGGGAACTTTCAGTCTCTCCACTGTTGTTTCATTTGCATCTCTGCAGACTAAACCTGAAGTAATCATCACATCTGTGACTGATTCTTTTTTTTTTATATAAGAAGAAAAACCATAACATAAGTGACAGTCATATAAAATATATAATCAGGACTGAATGGCTGAGCCCTCTGCCAATACTTTTACAGGATTGTCTTGGCTTAAAACCATTCAAGAGATGGAAATTATCAACATTTCCATAAAAACATTCACACACGTCACGCAACACAGTAGCGACAAACAGAGACAGAGAAATAACAACAGACACACAGGCTGCATCTTCACTGTGCTGGTGGAACTCCTGTGAAACTATTTTTAACTCGATGGTTAGGAAAATGCTTCATTTTGAAACAGGTGGGCTGCGTACAACATTTTGTCTTTTGCCATTGAAATAGGTCAAAGACACTGAAAGAAGCCTTTTGCAGAAACTCTGGGTGTAATGGAAAAGTGAAAATGATGCTGCAGAGGTAGCGATAACAACACTGACACTGGCAGTGTTGGTGTCCCCCGCCCCGAAAACCATTTTGGGTATCAGAAAACATCTGGCTTGCGTTGAGGTTGTGGCATTTTTGGCAAACCTTTACCAAGAAATATAATTCAGACAGACAGTCTTTAATACATTTCTATGAGATTTAAAGAACTCCAGCTTTGAAATGTAGCAGGTTAACACAGATAGCCTATATATCTATTAATGTAAATAGAGTTTGTGTGTAGGAGGAACACAGTGTACAGATCACAGCAGTGATATCAGAGTCATTGTTTTTTTACCACATCCAGGGCAGTGAAGTGAAACCCACCTACAGTCAGTTTACACATCTGCTTTATTTGTGTAACTTCTAACAGAAACTGATTCAAATTGCTGTCAGTTATACTCTAGCAACGTTTGTTAAGTACTTCTTTTAAGTCCGGGATTTGTGAGAGACAGAATAACAAAAGAATGGGCAAAAGCTTCTCAATTGTGAGGATTGGCTGACAGTGGTGGAATATTATTGATATTATTGATGCAAGGGTCTCTTAAATCTTTCTCATCTTAATTTTATTTCATCCTTCCCTTGAGCTGCTGCTTGTGCTGGTTCATTTAAGTTAAGTTCAAAAATAAGAGCGGCTGTAATGTTTGGGGCGCACTATTCTATGTTTATTCTATTTCTAATGTGAAGTTGAGTTGTTTTCGTGATTAAAAGGAGTTGTATGGAGTTTTGTATGTAAAATCTTGATTTGAAAAGTATAGTTGATCACCTGCTTTCTTCACTGCTTTCTAATGACAGCTGGATATCCACAGTAGCAGCAGCAGTGCAGGCACAAGCTTCACGCCACTGAATGACCAGTTTAAAGATCAGTGGCGTGCACTTATAATGTTAACGTGATTATGAGCATGCGATGAAAACTTGAAATGTGATCTGAAAAAATTACTCAGCGACACCTGACAGACATTACATTTGTTCAGCTCAAATGACCTGCACTGACTCAACAGATCCGACGACTCAACGGCCCGCCACACCTACTGCACTGTGCCATCCGCACACACACGAGGACAACACACACACAGGCACAAAGTGCCACTGTCGACTGACTACTTACCCGCTCGCTGTGGAGAGTCAGTGTGCGCCACAGCCAGCGCCCCGCACGACTACGAAGCAGAGAGACCCGAGTTTGGTAAATACGAGCATGGTAGAGAAAGTTTTAACAACTTTTACAAACAGCGCACATTAACAGGGCCGGCGTGCATCTCACACTCTCGTCTGTTTGTTTGTGTGATCGCATTTCAGAAGACTTGTCTTTTTTCCGGGTTGGACGTTTCGTTATTAGAATAAACCAGCCCCGGATGTGATCTATGCGTCCTGTCAGCTCCGGCCCGGGTCCTCCTCCTCCTCCTCCTCCTCCTCCTCCTCCTCGCTGCTGTTGCTGCTGCTGCTCTCACAGAAGAGGAACTAAACTGAGCTCAACAGGCCTACCTTCTGCCTTTTCCCGTCTCAGTTTAACAGGGAAAGTGATGCAAAATAGGCCTCTTCCTTCCAGTTGTTTCGACAGCTTTTGCTCTTTTTAGTGAAGCTTTTTTTGTAGTATGCGCAGTATCTTTCTTCCTGCAACCCTATCCAATATATGATCTCTTCTTCTCTGAGGTGGCAACTTGAGAACTGGGTCAAACACACAGACTCAGCTGAATCAGTTAGTTCATATAAATGAGCTATAAAGGAAGGGAGTGTAAACCTGGATAAACAGGAACACAGAGAAGAATAGTGTCATTTGAGTACGTACCATGTAAAGGTGAGTGTGTGACAGGTGGAAGGTGATGTGCCAAAAGCAGTGGTGCCAAAAAAAACTACTTAAAAATCCTGTACTGTACCTGTACTGAAGTAAGTAGCAATAGGACTACCAAGCCATGAGTCTAAACTTACAAATATTTGACTAGCCACCAAACCAATCTCCGTAACATTTCCTGAGCATTTAAAAAGATCACACATTTTCACATCTTATTCATTCATTTAACTGTTCAGTTATATTTTCTGTAAATTGTCCAAATGTTGTTCCAAATCCTTCTCTAAATTGTCAGATGTTTCTGGTGGAGAAATACTAAATCCCTTTCATTTCAATTTAGGTATTTTTATGCCTAAAAACAGTCAACGATATCTGGTCTAAAAAATAGACAAACATATGTAATATATGTGTGTGTAATTGGAGAAGTAACCTTGGTAAGAACTATTTTATTTATACATATATATATATATATATATATATATATATATATATATATATATATACCATACACCATACATTTTTTTAAACATTTAAACATTTTTTTACAATCTTAAAAAAGCCCAGAAATAACAGCTACTTGTTTTCTCTTTGTGCAAATAGGACATGCTTTATGCAAATATGCTCATGGAAAAAGAATATTCCATAAATAATCGTTATGGTTGTAACACTGCAAATACATTAATTTGCTCAGTACCGTTTGAACTACATCACATTTAGCTGTCAGTTACTTGCTTGTTTAAAAACAGTTTTAGTCTGAACAGCATTGTGTTTTACATCAATGACCTCTGGTCAACACCTCACAGTGTCAGCCATGATAAATACTGTGAAGCAACACCTCTGAACAAAGCAGACCGCTACAACGGTCATCAGTTTCAATTTAACATCAGAGAGGAAAAAATATATGAAAGATACATTAAATATTAAGAAACAAACCTCAGAAATCTCTGCTTGAATGTCACTCAAAGCAACTGGAGGATATTCAGGTGTCACAACTGATGCAGAATGGTTACATTCCTGGCAGAATAATGTTTTAATATTGTAGGTGATCCAGTTGGTATTTGGGTTGACTACCTCATAGTTTAAACTTCAGCAGTGCATCTTATTTTCTGAGTTTATCTTATGTTTTTATGTAAAATCCTATCTGCAAAGTAGCAAACTTAACATCAGACAAAAGTTGTGGTGTAAAAAGTACAATATTTCCCTGTAAAATGTGTTAAATCTCACAAAATGTAAAGCATCTTAGTGTGTATCCTACTTAAATAGATTACTTCTGTATTGCTTCACTGTTTCTTCATCTTTACACAAAGATGACCACAGTTTGAGTCCTGTGATGAAACTCCTGAGAAACAGAAAGAGAGCTCGGAGGATGAACTGACTTGAGCTCCTGGTTTCAACACTTTATGTCTAGTCAAGAGTCTGGGTTTAGTTTTCACACATGTAGTGCTGAGCCTGACACCTTTTATAAGTGCTGAAATAACAAATATCTGCATTTACAACAGCAATTCTGTATTCTTTTGGCAAAATTTGTGGCCTCCTGTTAAGAGGAAGTGGTTGCACGTCATATGACCTGCCTGAGGAGGGAGACCTACCTCGCTGATTTCATATCCTGTGGCGACTGCACAGGTTTCAAGTTACACAGTTGCAGAAGGAAGTCCTTAAGTTTCCACAGACCCCCCTGTTTCTGCTGAAAATCACAGACTGTCTATGACTATTTTCTCTCTACTGTATATGCACTTTTACAATTAGGGACATTATCATGAACACATATCTCTTTTCTCTGGCTTTTAAAGGTCAAGTGTGGGGTATCAAATGTCACAGCACACAGCAAGGTGATCTTACCCACACACTGCACACATGCTGCACACACACACACACACACACACACACACACACACACACACAAGGGTGGGAGTGTATCTTTATTCAGACAAGCTTGCATGCACAAAAAATGAACAATTCATGCACTAATTACAAAAGTGTTTAAACATTTTGATATTTGGGGTGTTAAATTACTTAAATAATGTGGTTCTATGGTATCAAGCGAGCTGTGCACTAGCTACTGCTGAGACACCCCAGCACCTACCAAAACCACACCCGAGCCCCACCGTCTGTAGCAAAACCCTTAGTAGGTGTACTTCACTTTGTACACATATGTTCCCCACAAACTCTCAGCTTTACATCACCTGAAAGTGAACATACCACTATAGAAAAAAAGTAGGTTACTATTCAAGTTTTTGATGATGATAAAAAAATGACACAATCAAAGGTGCTGAATAGAAGCTTATATTTATGGGACACTCCTTCACTGCACCAACACTGTCATCAGAAATACTTTAAAAAAAAAAACCATAAACCACTTGAAACTCTCTGCCGCTCAAATCCTTTTTTGTAAACTTGGATAATAAAAATCTCTGAGGGGGCCAATGACAGAGAGAGGAGGGTGGATGGAAAGACAACATCACAATTGACTGGATGAAACAGATAAGGAGGAGATGATGAATCACTGGAGGAGAAGAAAAGCAGAGGTGTTTACTGACTGAAGGCCATGCGCAGCAGCAGGGCCGTGATCAGCAGGACGGGGCTGGAGGCCAGAGCCCCTGCACCATTGTGGTGGTGATTTCCGTGGCTGTGGCTCCTGTGGGGCCCGTTACAGTCGTCACCAAAACAACATTGCATCTTGGCCCCAGAGCTGCCGCCGTGAGCCTTGTCGCAGAAAGCCTTGTACGTGCACGACTTCATCACAGTGTCTGAAAGAGAGCGAGACAGAGCAGGACGCATGAGGCCGGCAGATGTTCACAGTTGCTTTGAAGCGATTGAATGCTGACCATTTGTGTTAACTTGGTGTGATGCTGTGAACCTGGTGAACTCTCGCTCTTCTTCACTTCACTCACACACACACACACACACACACATAGACAAATATATGGGCATACAGAGGTCTGTGGTTATCATAAACTGCCGGGATAACATCCAGCAACCTCAAATGATGAGAGGCTGGCTTTATGATCCCACACACACACACACACACACACACACACACACACACATAAACAATCAGAATAAGACACGAATTTGGATTTTTGTAATATATCCAAAAATACTATTGGTTCCTGCATTATGGGCTTTTATACTGACTTTAAAACCTCTTCTTTGTCAGTGAAAACAGCATAAGCACTGCTTTAACTGCTACCTCACACAAGCAGTGGGTTGTCTGTGTTATGCTGACCTCTAGTGAGACGTTTACAATACTGTATTCAACCAAATCATACTTGTGTTGCATGTTTTCCTGGGTGTGTGTTTACTCACTGGGTCCTGTGATGGTGGAGCAGGCGTCGGCGTACTGAGGGCAGGAGGTAGAACCCTGTCTGTTGCAGTCATCCTCATTGGACGCCACGCATGTGTGACATTTGAGGGCGTGGCCTTCACAGACAGAACAGGAGAGAGCACCTGACTTGAGACTAAGCATGTATGTTCACATGTGGGTGTAAACATGCAGACACACAACCATTATGTTCTTATTAGTCCATTCACCCCCACTGTGCATCCACACAAACACACACAGGCACACACACACACATTTGCTTACATTAAATAGACTTTATGACTTGGACACATTTGCACACAATCAAAGCTGCTATATATCACAACAACATGTTAGATTGCACTAGTGTATAGATTTTTCCACCATTCAGGATACATTTATTGCAGACTAAGTTGACATATAGATCATTTGATCCTTGCAGGCTTAAATGCGTGACATATTTATATGGAAAATGTCTCAAATTGTGCTGTCCAAGGTGCTGCTTTTAGGACAGAAAAATCCTGGATCCTCTGTGTCACAGTGCTTCTGTAACCTCTTAGAGTGTGCCAGCTGCCTTTAAACTTAATCCTTCCCCACTGCTGAAAACCCCAAATCCAGTGTTGGTATCAGTGTTATAGAAACTTACTGTGGCAGGCCAGAGAGATGAGCAGCAGCAGGGCGAGAGCAGTCTTCATGGCACCTGGCTGATGGGTCACTGTGTCTTCAAGAGTCCAGAGAAAGAGTGGATGAGCTGAGATGAGGCTCTGATGGAGGGGACACCAGGGGATGAGGTGGAGGAGGGGGTTTAGGCAGGGGAAGGTGTCTGAGGGCATTAAGGTCTTATCTCTGTAATCTCTATCTATGCTGCACAGCCAGCACCCTGTGGTAATGGACTTAACCAAGCTAGCTTTAACAGGGAGACGCAGTTACAGGTCAGTGTTATTAAGCTATCAGTGTTGTGATTAACAGATTTTTGAGGTCACTTGTTATAGTATTGACTCTACTACACTGTTTTTGTAACTGTGGACAGTTTTCACACTGTGGATGCAGAATTAAGCTGAAGCTGCCAAAGAAGCTCAAGGTCGTTATTCACTCACGTCCCCGCCTCAGCTGGGATGTGTGAGAGTGTGTAAGTTTGTGTGTGTGTGTGTAAGATGTAAGCACTGTGCATCATTACCAGTACTGAGGCTGAAGTTGAGGCCATGACACACATACTGACAAACATAACACACACACACACACACTGACACACACAGATACACACTGTGAGACCTCATACTTTTGTGCTTTGAGTCTGTGGTATAGGTAATCATGACAACTGTAAAAAACAAGAAAAACTTACAGCAGAACAAATTATATGTTTATTCAGGCAAATGTACACAAACTGTAAGTCCTTGATGTGTCAACACTTGTGTGAGATCGCCATTTCCAATTTACAAATACAAACAATAATTAAAGAAAGGGGCTAAAGTGGCTAAACAATATTTTATAAAAATTAAGACAAACCAGCTGAGTAAGGAGAGGTAACATGATATTATAATGGCACAAATATAAACTGTAGCACATCAGTGGGTTTGTGTCAGAAGTGGATTTACATGGTGAGTATCAGACATTAATGCTTTTTCAATAGTGACTGACTACAAAAATGAGAACTAAATGCATTGTCAGGTTTTTAGTCGTTTCACTTTCTTTGACCAAATATTATTTAAGTCATAGATTTTAAAATTTTATACTGTGTTATATTGAGGCTAGTCTCATACACCACACTTTTTTTAGTGATGCTAAGCTAAGCCCTGGATGCAGCAACGGTGCTCTTGCAAAACGGTAACACGCAGATAGCGAAAGGGGAAGAGAATTCCAACTGAAATAGTTGGCCAATGGCAGGCTTATACCCACAGCCTACTTCCTTTGAGTCAGACTATACTGAGGCAAATAGTAGTTTGTGTTGAGCCTTTAATTAACATTGATGTTGCAGAGAGGTTTGGCTTATTTTGTTGAATGGAAAGAACATTTCTTCTGTAGAAAAAGTTATTACTAAAGCGCTTTGCCGGACACAATTAGTTTTATTGTTTTAAACAATAGTTTTAAACAATCTGCATTCTGAGAAATGCGATGAAAATAAACATGCAAAGAAACAGGTTTATCTGTGGAATAACTAGTACAGTGTTGTAAATACTCACATCCTCATCACACATAAGCAACAGACAAAACCTCTTACAAAGCTGTCAAACTCTTAGTTTCCTTCGTGATAAATGTGATTAGTGGACACTCAATCTGTGACACAGTGATGGTTTTTGACATATTGTAGCACTTGCTAATCTTACAATAGTTTTAAATATCTTCACCCAAAATATAGATTCACTATGTTTGAACTTTTTCCAGTTGTTCAGGATTCGTAACACAGGATAGTTAACGTATAGTGGTGGTTGAATTTGCTCACTCTTCATACTTCAGGATAAAGTTGTCTCTGTAAAGACTTTGTGGATCGGACAAGACAATGCCACAAAGTTTATACAATCACAGAAAGTTTATGATTGTCAGGTTATTATACTTCTATGTGACTGATAAACATCCTGCAGCTATTTGAATTGTCCAGAATCCCACCTGTGTTGTTCTGATAACCAGGTAAAGCAAATGCTGTGAATTATTTGCAGCTTTAGTTTCATTGACATGTGGTCCAGACTCATTCTGGTTTCAGTGTCACTCCTGAACGAACCAAAGCCTCTGAGGATTACTGTATTTCCTCAAACAATCCTAAATCCTTTCCTCCAGTTCTTTTGCAGCTGGACCTAACCCTGACCTCATTCTGCCCCACACAACACCCCTGAGCTGTTCTCTTTCAGAGTAAAATCATTGTTTACTTCATAGAAAAATACATTTTATGGATTGTTTCTTTAATATAAAACAATCCTTGTCAAAGTCCATCGAAATATAATGTATGCCTGAATGCGACTCTAAAACAACCCCAGCCTGCATGATGTCATCCTGTTGGATGAGTTGCTGGGAATTTAGCTGTTAAGCTGCTGGGAATTTAAGTGAGTCACAAGCAGGTTGTTGCTCACTGGCATGATGGACGAAAGCACGAGAGGTCCAGATGGCCTCATGATGGGCGAAAATGCAAACAAAACAACGTGACCACATACATATAACAAGAGTCATGTACAGAACCTTCTTGATTCTGGTCACAAGTAGTGCAATTGCAGTATACAGGAAGTTACTTTAGACATGGTAGGAAAAGGGTATGAGAGCTGCTTCTTGGCTGGGGGGCATGCACAGGGCGTCACTGCTAGGCAGAGCCGGAGGGACGGTAGTGGCTGATTCACAGGGAGTGTCTCTCACTCTATTCTTCCCATTTTGGCAATCAGCTCATCACAGATCTTGGTGAGTTCCTCGATCTCTTGATTCTATGACAACACAACAAAGGATGAATAGGTACATTTAATGTGTCTCTATATACTAAATTACAGCACAGAAATACAGTGTAAAAACATGGTGAATATGTCGTATTGTGTATTATTGCGAGCTAAAAGTTTCATCTAGAATTAGTGTGCAGGAAGATGAGGATGCCTGTTACCTTCTGCTGCAGAGCTTGTTCCAGAGACTCATTCTTCATCTGCTCCTTCCTCAGACTGGCGGTCAGTGCCATGTTCTCTGAGCTCGCCTTTGTACGCACCTGAGCGATCTCCTCATTGGCCCTGAAAGATGTGGAATGAGGGAATTCAACAGACGTTTTATATAATAGCATCTCAAACCCGTAAATGTATTTAGTTTGTTATAACCGACTTGACAGGAAAATTTCATTTCCTTTCAATCTCTACATACTTGTCTAGTTTCTCCTCAGCATGGAGCTTAAGTGTCTGGTATCTCTGCTCCTCCTGCTTGACTCTGGCCAGATACTCCTGAGCACACTTCTTCAGCACCTCTTCGTTCTGTACGAGGAAACAAAGTGTTATTTATCTATCACCCTTACACACAGAGAAAGCAGATGCAACATTACGTATCCTTATATTATCCTTATACTTGTCTTATCAAGTAAAAATTATGCACTTGAGTCTTAAACATTGCAGGCTCTTCTCCTTCTAATCTTACTGAATTCCTGAAGTTGCACACATTTACTCCTGGAAGCTGCCCAACACAACCACCAAAGCTTTCTGTTTGCCCATGAGCAGCTGCTCTAAACCAGCTGCGGGTCAACTGGGGGTCAAGATTTGGGGGTAAACTGTTTTAATGGAGGGGTTTTTCTGCGGCAGATGTTGAGTAAAAGAACTGTGTGCTATTCATTGAGTTGAGGGCCAGATTTATCTAGTGAGCTTAAATGTAAACCACTTCTGCTCTCACCTCTAGGCGACCACTGCCCCTAATCACAGGATACCTTCCAACCTTATTCTGACCTTAATCTTCTTACAGCCCTCTAATTTGTGCTAGTATCAGCTGATCACCTCAGCACTTGAAACTGACACTTTCCTCGAGCAATTATCCTGACGTGAACTTGTCCTGTGACCCCTTACTTTCTTAAAGCCCTCCAGGGTGCTCTTCATATTTTCATAACGTCGAAAGACATCAGAGAGAGAGCGCTCCACGGAGTTCAGGTCTGCCAGGGCGGCTTCTTTCTCCATCGTCACAGTGTGCAAAGCCTTCTGGGAACTTTGGTTGTTGCGTTGCTCGTCCTCTGAGTGGAACAAAGAAGAACAAGATATTATTGTGGAGTGCTAAATAACTTATTTCTTGTATTCAGTCTAGTCACAGTGATTGCATGAAACATTGCATTTGCCACATAAATGGATACAAACAAAAATAATAGTTTTGTGGCACTATAATCAGTACAGCAACCTGTGAAATGTGTGGTTACATGAAAAATAGAAGTCTGTTCTGTACCCGTGACCACACAGTTCAAATGTCCAGGTAGATTGTATAGTCTAACATTTCTACTCACCGATCATCTGAGCTATTGTCTTCTCATATTCTGCAACAATCTTCCTGTAATAAGACAAGACAATAAGTCTTACTTAACATTATGACAGACTGGTGGCTCTTAAAGATAACATTTACATGGCTGCACTAATACTTCCAATACAGTTTGAACCCCAAAGCCTCCATTATTTAAAAAGATAAAGAAGTGGTAAATTAGTGACTTTTTTTGGTTACAAAAATATGATGCAAGTAACATATTGCACAGAAAAAAAAATCCCCTCTTTACCACTTCATTGCTTTAATGTTTCAGTCTATCAAAACCTCACATGACGACCACCCTCAACGTCAATCAGCGATGGTCACTTCTCCATGATAGCTAAGTAAAAAGCATGCAGAAACTTGTTTTCTAACCTCATCTCAGTGACTTCTTGTTTGCTGCCCTCGTACTTTTTCTTCCAGTCATTAGCTTCCACCTCTTTAGTGATGATCTAAAAAGAGTGGTTTACTGTGAGCAGAACTCAAAGAAAACCTTGTTTAACACACATTCCACTTAGCCAAAAACAAACACACTGATGACATATTTCATTTTGGATGAGTGTGATAAAAGTGTGTACCTCCTCTCTAATGAGGGTGAGAACGGCCTGTTTTTCTGCCTCACTGATGCAGATGGAATCCAGGACCTGACTTCCTGTTTTCTCCATTTCACTTCCCCCCGACTTGTTCTTCAGCTTGCATGGGTCCTCGTACTGCTGAGGGCAGAAGGAAATCAGTTATGTCAACCATCATCTTTTATTGTACATCCAGTAGTATAATGGGGGTAAGCCCACCTAAACCTTTCAAGAATTTGTAAGGTATTTATGACAAAAACACAGTCAAGTAGCATTCACCAATACTGCCATAAACCTAAACCTGAATCTAAATCGCTCCACCCGTTTTTCTCATTATTAGTTTGTTGTTTAATATTGTGTCTTTTAATATATTTTCAACCTTCTTATATAAAAATGCATAATTTTCTGTGCAGCAAATAATTTTTTCTGGGAAATTATATTGTATGTGCTCAGAAAAACCAAAGCTAAACCTTTCATGTAACTAGCTATAGGTTGTATCACAAGTTAGTTACAGTATACAGATTACTGGGAGAAAGATACAAAAAGTAACATTTATTTTGGCAATAAACTGCAAATGAAGACATTTTGGTTTATGACTATGATACCTAATTTAACACCAGATTCATGGCTTAGTCTTAGGCTTCATGGTCTTAGTAACACAAAATAAAACAAGACTGAGACTGAGACATACCACACTAATGAAATAAGAGTATTTTCTGCCCTTGAAAACTCTCTGATTTGTTATTTTATACTGAACATATATATTTCTCTCTAGTCCTCTCTCTTATCATATATCTTCACTCTCTCAAACTTCTCTCATTCTCATTTTTTAACCTCATACCCTTCTTGCCTTTCAATGGGCGTTCTTACACATCTCAGTCCTTCTTCTTCTCCTCCCCGTCTCTCTCCTCTCTCATTTTGTCCTTCCCTGGATTATGACAGTCATATTCTAATATCCTGAATGATAATCTAAATCCATCTGTCACCTGAATACATGAACATGGTGGCAGACACTAAGTACCTCCTGCTGTCCTAGAGCACAGTGCAGTCATCATATCAGACAGACAATCATACTGCGGCTTTAGATATAATGCATATGGCTCTAAACACAAAACAGGGCAGGCTATTACATCTTTAAATCACAACACACTTTACTAGCGAGTGAAATATTATGCTGGGACACATCTGGACTTTTTTTTTCTCTGCAACTGATGGTGACAGTTTAGTTAACTAACTAATAAAAGAGTGCCTCACTCCCACCTAGTGGTCACTGGTGGCATCATATTGCTTTTATTGCTTGATGAAAAATGCCAAATGTGACAGACGACATGCATTAGAGTGTACCACTATGATGATAAGTAAAAAAGTCTGTATATGAGCCTGGCACAGCATGTGCAGGAAAAAGGACATGAATGATCAATTGTGATATTTACTTACCACAGAGCAGCAGTCTGAGTCCTCAGGTGTTGATGTCACATGGCAGTCTTGAACTGGAAGAAAGCGACACACGTGTTAAAAATAATTTAGGCAGTACATGAGAAGTATTACAATATTTTGCCCAATGTATAATTATAAATACTAAGACATTTGTTGCAGTATCAAGGCACTTCCTCTTACAATGACAGATTTCTGTCTGTGTACTGTCTGTTCATATTCCAAATACATCATTCAAATATCAGCTCAGTACATCCCGATTACCTGTCTTTGGGCAAAGCCAGAAAAGTGCTAATTTTCACAGTAAAAAACCATCATTGGAAACAATAAAACCACAGGCTACTGCACTTGATGCAGCGATGTACTGTTATGCAACATGTGTAACAGTGAGGCCTGCTAAGTTCAGACCAGTCAGTAACTAAAGATGTGTCACATGCAGACTGAAGGCACCTGTGTGATCATGCAATCTGAATATGTTTTATTGCACCAAAACAGCTCTCCTCAAACAGGCACAACAGAGCAAACATATCATACTGTGATGGTGCTCAGGACCGACACAGTCACGAATTTCAATGCAATGAAAAATGACCCGTAAAGTGAATGATTAATATTGTGTGTGTCCGTAACAGATAACCTTATCGCTGTCCGGTATTGATCGAAGGAAGCTGTCTAAACATTAACATCCAGTTCTCTGATCTCTGTGCAGCAGAGTCTCTCACTGAGCTTGGTTATAACTGAGCTATTCACTACTGTATACTGTATTACAGTTACTGTGTGCACTGTAACTGGGTGGCTCTCAGACATGTACACATGAGCACAACATTTAAATCAATCTTCATTGATCCTTTTACTCACTGCTTTCATCCTTATCTGGTTTGACACCAGCACTGCTCGCCAACTTCTCCTCGTCTGTGGCGTGGTCTCCACGATGGTCGTCCTTTAACAGCAGCAAACACAATCAACCACACTGACTGTATGAAACCTTTCAAGAGCTAATACTACCAAATGAGTCAGTGGACACATTATCAACTCATACCTGTCCGCAGAAGTCCTTATGCATCGGCTGGTTCTGCTTCACTTTACAGGAGTTCCTGAGTATGAAGGTCAATAACAACATCAGTGTCAACACGAACCAGATCATATCTCTGTATGTGTGTATATGTGGGAAGGAGTAATGATGAGAAGAGAAAGCAGGAGAGACAGAAAGCCTTACAGCCAGACCTCAATTCTCTGCTCTGTGTGCGTGCTGAGTTCGCATGCTCTGCTAAAAGTGCTGAATTACGCAGAAGAAAAAGCAGATTAATGGAAGAGATTGTTGCCAAATTGAAATAAGAGCAACAACAGTTGCAGAGAGCATTAGAGGGAATTACAGGTTTCCACCCTCCTCTATTTTCAAAATCTAATCCATTCACTTTTTTTTCACCTTCACAGCAGGCTGTGGAGTGAGCCTGGACTTGGACTTATTAAGAACAGCAAGGACAGTAGTTACAAACACACACGTCTGCACACACAGTTATACAGTACTTACAACAGAACACAGAGGAAATGGACTTGCTCAGCAGTCCTGATGCCACACAGAGAGAAGGGAAACAGAATGACAGGTTCAGAAAGAAAAGGAAGGAAAGAGACAGGAGAGGACGATACAGGGGTTAGGTTAAACACAAGGTGAGTGCAGGGTTATTATAGTTTAGTAAATAAAATAAAAAAAACAAGACTAAAGGTAGACAGGTGAGAGTTTTCAGTTTAACTGGAAAGTAAAACAAAATATTGAAACTACAATGAAATTAAAATTAATTAAAAAACTCCAAAACCAATATTCATATTGGCAAGATATTCATAAAGAGATAATGAAAATATTTGGAATAAAAGTTGATTGCTCTTTTGTTACATTATTATCTTGGTAAACTTATGGCTCAGGATGAATATCTAAAATACTTTTGGCTGCTAAGCAAGCGGAAAACGGAAATGACTGCAGGGAAACCCTCCAAAAAAGAACAACTGAACTGCAACTGTCAATAAAATAAACTTGAACTATATCTTATAACTGTGATATGGACAATATGTAAACTAATGGAAAAAATGTACTATATACACTGTATATTGGCCTATAAGATGTAACCATTACATATGTAATTCAAAGACCCTGTGTCTGTAAAAGTATTGTATTGCCCATGTAACACTACTCATTTAGCTTGAAAATATCAATATAAAGCTGCAACAAAAAATCTAATCTCAGCTCACATTGTAATACGAGGGTAGTGATGTCAATTGATTAAATCCGATTATCTTTGTGCACAAAACTGAAGTTGCCAACCAACAATGATTGTTCTAATAGGAGTTATGCATTGCTGTATATATATCACAAAAAGCCAAAGGCTACAATTATCCTTGTGTTTTTTTAACTTGGATATAATGTATAATGACATAAATATGTGAATCACGATTCTTCTTTAGTAGGAACCTCACTGAAAAACACCACAAGAGGGCATTGTTTGACACAACTTCTCTTTACCATTCAAAGAACATTTTCTGTCAGCAAACACAAAATAGTTGTTAAATAAAAATACTTCATCCAGCTATGAACACTGAATAATGCAAGCAAATTAAAAACAAATCATCCAGAAAACTGAACTAAAAATGAAAGTGAACTGAAATTATAAAATAAAATGATATCTAAAAGCAATAAAAAAACATTAAAAACTATAATAACGCTGGTAAGGAATGAATGGATGTGCAAGAGAGAAACAACAGCTGACAGAACTGAAAATACACAACAGGCCACCACAGTTGGTTAAAATGGGAACACTTTGATCACTTGAGGTTCATTGTGAACAATAGCAAGCATTCACTAATGTTCCCTACGGCCATAAAAGAGAAAGCAGCATTTGTTCAGTTTCAGCGATTGACTGACTGAAGAGGACTGGCCTTTGTGTATGTTTGTCTCCACTGTTTTACTCACGTGATAATTGTGCTGTTAGTCTCACAGGTCAGTTTTGTGTTTGACGACACAGTGTCAGAGTTAATGTTGCCATTAAGCAAGTCAGGGTCCACACAAATGTCATGACTGGGGATCAAGTTTGAGTCCGGGCTGGAATCAGACGTCACTGGAGCCTCGTCGTCAACCTCCGAAGGATCGGGTTTGTTTAGCGGGGAGAGGACGGACAGGAATGGGGGTCGGAGGGCTTGAATCTGGGGGAGAGGGCTGGATGGGGAGAAGCCCTGTCCAGGACTGGGTTTGCTGCTGAGGGTCAGGTTGAGGTTCTGGTCCAAACCAAAGCTGCTGTCGTTAGGTGAGGAGCGGGTGAAGTTGTTCAGGGAATCAACCTCTTGGGATAAAACTGGGCGGACATCCTGGTTGGAGTTTCTGTCCAGAAAATGGTTTGTAACATCAGGAAGAGCTGTGAAAAGGAAAGAAAAGCAAGTAAGTTAAGTATGTAACTAAATTTATATTGAAAGTGCAGAATGTCACAAAGTGCTTCAAAATAAAAAAGAGGCAACAGACACATATTACAGACTTAAGTAGAATAAAAAGAGTAAAAACAACATAAATAGAAATAACTAAAAATTACACAAAGCCAAGTCTAAACAAGTCGGCCTTTTAAAGCTGTTTTTAATGGTGTCCACAGTACCCACAGATCTTAAGTCCAAAGGGAGAGTTCCAAAGTTTAGGAGCCACAACCTCAAAAACACAGTCTCTAGTTTTGAGTCTGGAGAGAGAAACGACCAACAAACCCTGATCAGAGGACCTTAGAGACCTACTGGTGACAAAGAGCTGCAGCAGATCTCTAATGTAGGTAGGTGCCTGACCCTGAAGATGTATAAAAGTGATCACAAGAATTTTGAATTGAATTCTGAATGTGAGTGTAAAGAAATCAACATCAGTGTCACATAAGACCTTTTAGAGGACCCGGTCAATAGCATTATAGGAGAATTTAGGACCACTTGTACACGATGCAGGGATGTTTTTCAAAGTTAAAATAATCAAGATGGGAGGAAAAAAAATCTAATCTCAACTTGAGACACAATGAGCCTAAATTTTGCTATGTTTTTCAGCTGGAAAAATCCAGAACAAATTAGTGACAAGACTGGCTGGGGCAGAAATAAGAACGTGATGACTAAAGGTCATCATATTTCATGATGAATGTTATTCAGGCAGTTTTCTCTGTTAAACCCATGAACTTGTCATTTTTGACCCTTAAACCTGAAACATTGTTTTTGTGCACTTGGGGGCAGCGGAAACCAGTTGTGAACAAACATTGACATTCATCCCTTTTTAATTTGATATGGCAAACACATTCGCAAATAGTTGCTTATTTACACATCCAGCCGTTACGGAGCAACATTACCATTAATTTGGAGTTGTGATTCTGGACACCTGGCGAATGTACAGTGGTGAAAAAGTGTTTGCCCCCTTCCTGATTTCTTTTTTTTTTTGCATGTTTGTCACCCTTAAATGTTTCAGATCATCAAACAAATTTAAATATTATATAAAGATAACACAATAAACCACCACCATATTTTACTGCTGGTATGATGTTCTTTTTCTGAAATGCGGTGTTACTTTTATGTCAGATGTAATGGGACACACACCTTCCAAAAGTTCAACTTTTGTCCACAGAGTATTTTCCCAAAAGTTTTAATGATCACCAAGACTTTTGGGAAAATACTCTGTGGACTGACGAGACAAAAGCTGAACTTTTTTGGAAGGTGTGTGTCCCATTACATCTGACGTAAAAGTAACACCGCATTTCAGAAAAAGAACATCATACCAACAGTAAAATATGGTGGTGGTAGTGTGATGGTCTGGGGCTGTTTTGCTGCTTCAGGACCTGGAAGACTTGCTGTGATAAATGGAACCGTGAATTCTGCTGTCTACCAAAAACTCCTGAAGGAGACTGTCCGGCCATCTGTTCGTGACCTCAAGCTGAAGCGAACTTGGGTTCTGTAGCAGGACAATGATCCAAAACACACCAGCAAGTCCACCTCTGAATGGCTGAAGAAGAACAAAATGAAGACTTTGGAGTGTCCTAGTCAAAGTCCTGACCTGAATCCTATTGAGACGCTGTGGCATGACCTTAAAAAGGCAGTTCATGCTCGAAAACCCTCCAATGTGGCTGAATTACAACAATTCTGCAAAGATGAGTGGGCCAAAATTCTTCCACAGCGCAGTAAAAGACTCATTGCAAGTTATCGCAAACGCTTGATTGCAGTTGCTGCTGCTAAGGGTGGCCCAACCAGTTATTAGGTTTATGGGGCAATCACTTTTTCACACAGGGCCGTGTAGGTTTGGATTTTGTTTTCCCTTAATAATAACAACCTTCATTTAAAAACTGCATTTTGCGTTTACTTGTGTTATCTTTGACTAATATTTAAATTAAATTTGTTTGATGATCTGAAACATTTAAGTGTGACAAACATGGAAAAAAATAAGAAATCAGGAAGGGGCAAACACTTTTTCACACCACTGTAAGTCTAATATTTACTCCCTTTTAGCTCTATTTTTGGTCTCTACCAACTCTTGAGGGAAATATCTGGCTCTTGCGCGGCTAAATGCTCCACTATGTTTACCAGCAAGTCTTTAACTGTGTCTATCTGCTGTTTGGTCCTGAGCAGGTAGCACACAGTGGGTTTTTAGAGCTTTTCACTTGCTGCGGGCAAAAACAACGCTATGAGAATAGTAAACTTGCGAGCTGGACAGCTAAACAATGAGCTGAAACTCGCTATAATGCTCTATAAAGCCGAGGGGAGCTGCAGATTCAGGTGACAATTCTCTGTAGGTTCATCACTATGAGTGACCCCTTTCATATTGATACATTGTTCTCACTTTGTCATTTGATAATGTAAAAATATTGATTATAGACACTTTAAGACAACAGGAGGGTTAAACAAAAAGCATAATTGAATATCATCTGCATAGCACTGATAGGAGATACTGAAAATTACTTAGGCTATTTTCTGAGCCTTAGGGCACAACACAATACAGAATTTCAGATGAGGATGCATAGTTACCAACACCAACTGACAAACTCTTATCAGAAAGGTAGGAGAACCACTGCAGTTCTGACCCAGAGAAAAACATATCTTAATCCTTTCTTCAACGTCTCTGTCCTAAAAGAGTAAAACCTAACATCCCCATCCTGTCATTCAGGGATTTAAACTTTAAGTGATGGCCTCTCCGTCTCCTGTTAGAACACTTAAAATGGCTGCTGGCTTCCTCTCAGAGCACTTCACATCCTGTGTCCTCGAATATACTGTTAACAGCTAGCTAACAACCACAGCAGCATGCTGGTCTCTGTTGAGTCACACTGCTGCTGAAACACAGGACTCTTATGTTACTGAAAAATACACCCACACAAACTGTAAAACTCACATACCTACACAGAATAATAAAAAGGAAACTCCTGTATTCTCCTGTATTGCTTCTCAACATGCACACAACATGAATGAAGTCACTGTGGTTTCACCCTGGGTGGGTAGCAGCTTCTCACATAATTTGTCATGACTGATGGCTTATGTGTGACTTATTACATCATACATTCATTCACTTAATTCAAGTTTATGTAAGCTTCTGCTCAAAATCTGGGTACTTTCAGACACACTCAAACACTCCTCGGAGACAGGGAACAGATGTAGAGGAACCACACCCAGTCATGCAGAGTACACACCACCACGTGGCCTAGCAACAAAAACAACATCAGGCTTTATTACAGTTTCACAACTCGACGAAAAAGAGGAAAGAATGTAGAGAGGGAAGTGAGAGAGTAACAGATAATATATAGGTAACAAATAGCTGTCTAAGGTTTCAGCTACATCCTGGTTCTACAGTACATGCTGTTAGATTGTGGCATGTGGTTGGTCCCATGAATAGACAGCGATTCCCCCCTGAGCCGTTAATAGTCTAATTATAGTGAACAAGAATATCAGTTTCTCTTCACAGTTGATCTTTTATTTATGAGACTAACCCAGATTTTGTACAGAGCATGTGACTGTTTTAGCATGAAAAGGAGACTGTTATTGTCTGCAAACTAGATTCAATAATAAACACAATCTCTCTGTGATTATCTAGCACAGCGTCCCATATGATGTGATCAAAATGTGTCTAATTTCAACTAGCCGAGCCATCCACAACATGCAGACCAATTTCATCCTAATACATGTACAGCACATGTTAAAATCAATTACTTTAATGGAAGCTGATAGAGACGGAGAAGCAGAGTTTGCAAAAATCAGTGATATAATAGCATTCGTTTCAGCACAGAAGATGCACTCCAGATTATCTATTACCATGGTAGTGTGTGGTACTCATGCCTGTGTGGGTGAAAGCAGGGCAGAGGGGAGGGGTGAGGAAGGGGCTGTGGATTGGACATCAGTGGTCCTCTCTGGCAGCTTGAAACAGGCCGGTTCATCTACAACCCATTTATCAGCCAATTTACAAGTCTGTGCCTAACAGGAGAGAGCTCATTTACATTTCTAACTTTTCATCACTATAACCCACTAGAAGTGTGTGGTGGTGTCTGTATCTGCAGAGATGTTGCCCTCTGCCTGTATTTTCTTAGTTTCTTATTTGTTTGCTGTGTTTGGGACGCTTCTGGGCGTCAACATTTGGGCAGTGGTGTGTAGCCCCCTGCCAATAACAGTGCACAGGCTGTGAGGTCAGGACTCTATAAAAACGTACAAGCAGGTCACATCGCTGTCTCTCTCCTCTGCTCACTGTGTGTCATGGATGTATCTCCAGCGCTGGCACAGTGCTAAAACTAAGTGTGGAGATAGGTCGGGCTATGCAGACTATGGATGTATAAAGAGCTGCGTGTGGAGGTGTGGCCGTGTTAATTTGTGCTTTAGAATGTAACCAATCAGAAAATAATGTTTTATGTCTATGATTCACTGCTTTGTTCTCCCTAACGCCACTCCATCTCTTCATTCACTCTCTAGCTCGGTCAACTACCACTGCGCTCTCTCTCTCTCTCTCTCTCTGTCGCTTGTTTACAAACAGCAGCCCACAAATCCTACTCATTTTCCCCTTGAAGACTAATACCTCAAAACTGGGCAAATAAAACTCAAACTATCTGCATGATCAGATATGACTGGAGGCAAGTGAGAAAATATTTTTGTTTAAACGTGCGTCCGCCAATATCTGCTGGACTGCTTCATGGCTCATAACAGCAGGAGGTTGCTGTTATGAGCAACCTCCTATTCTGATCAGGATCTGGGCCATTTTATGAAGTAAACTTTTCACTGGGGACATTTTCACACCTACGCCACCAAAGTATCAGGCTGGGTATTATTTGAAGATGTTAACACTAATGCAGATACGCTACCTGAGCTTCGGTACCAATACATTTTTTTTTTTAAAAAAGTCCTTTTTTCCGAAACCTTACTTAGAGAGTAGTGATCGATGTACAGGGGGTACTCCAGGACACCATGACATCACTGTTGGGTGTGATTACAGGTGCAACAAAGCCCACTTTTGACCACACCCAACCACGCCCCTTGGTGATGCTGCTGTGGTCAGAGGTGAAACAGGCTGAAAACTCTTAACCAGAGAGGGAAGTGAAACTGTGCTTTTCAGCCTGATGTTAAGTTACTGTTTCATGTCGAAATAAGCAGCCATACAAGTACTTTGCCTAAATAAAACACAGTCTAAACTTGGCAAAATTTGAATTCTACAGGAATTATCTGACCAGAAAATAAGTAAACAAGATTATCAATCTGAGACATACTGTGTCTGCTTTTAGTCTGAGCTATAGACACATTTGGTACCAGAAATTGAGGCCTGCTACCCAGCACTACCTGAGAATATCTAATGTCACCGTTCAGGTGTGACAGAGTTTGACCAGTATAAGAGCACTGGGTCAGCCAGACAGCTGAGCCATCTCACCTGTGTGGTTGGAGTTGTCCAGTTGGCTCAGTAGCTTTACAACACCTGGAGACTCTGCCTCTGGAGTCTCAAAGGTCCCCTCCGAGTCTGAACTGTGGAGAGAAAGAGAGAGGAAAACCTTAACAAAACATCATTCACAAAAAGAAAAGAGAGACAGAGCGAGACATAAACATACAAAGAGATGGCAAGAAAGAGGTCAGAGCTACAATTGAGCTCAAGTGTTTGGCAAGTTATCTGCAACTAAAGATGAAATCTCCAGTTTGAAATTGAAAATGTGCTGAAACTGACAAATATGATCCATAAAACTAAATTAAGTGATTTAGAGCATATGATAAAAACAAATCACATTCTCTTTGAGAACAGAGAGGCATTGGAAATGTTGATCAGTCTAAATAACTACATATAACTGCTACAAATAGCTACTGAATGATGTACATATAATGTTGTTGGGTGTTGGAGTGTCAATTTCATTCAAACAAATAAGCATTGGCTTTTCAATATCAATCTTCTGTTTTTTTAAAGTGACGTAAAAACAATAGATCTCAGAGTTCAGCTAAAAATAAACAAGGTGCTTTTATTTTAAAGGAAGTCAGAGGAAGGGAGAGGAAAGGAAGTGTCCTACAAGGCCACCTGCATCCTTTGCCCCTCAATAAGGACACACTGTGTCCCACCAGACTCATTCAAAAACACACGCACACACACACACACACACACACACACACACACACACACACACAGAGTCTTTTGGTCTGCTATGTCAGCTGCCTAGACACCCAGACCAAATTTATTTCCAAACTGTGGAGAGACAAAAAGGAAGGGAGAGACAAGGAGAGTGAAAGTGTATGTGGTTGTGTGTGTGTGTACCCGTTCCCAGCCCTTTGAACACACATAAAAACGTCCGCACTATAATAAAAAACAGCACAATAAGGAACAAAGCTCAGTGCCAATACTCAACCACACTCCATCTCTGATATCAGTTCACACAACCACATTCACACACTCTGGAGCTCTATACACCATCCAGAGCTAATCCTAATATACATAACCCACCCCTCACCCTGCACACACACACACACACACACACACAAACACACACTGGATCACGTCCCAGTGATGGCCCCAACGGCTGCAATCTTGGATGGTTACTTAGAAACTAGAAATGGACAGAAAAAAAAATCAAAAGCTTTGGAAACTGTGGCTTTTTTCCCCTTCCCCCAACTTTCAGCAACTGTTCCCCAACTGCCAAACAGCCTTCACACACACATAAAAACAGGCCTAGATAGTCAGATCCTCAGCATTTGGTTTCTCATTAAGAAAAAAGATGGTGCACACAAAGCAGGGACTCACAAAACATTAGTTTGAGTGTCTGTATTTTGACTAAGAATCTGTTTTTAGCCAATGGCATTATAACCCAGCCACTGGGATCCACAGCATAGGAAAGAATCTGAGATTATACCACAGCATCAGTCATTTTGTCTGTGTGTTGTTCTCTATGTGTGTATATATCCACCACCTGTCAGTATGACTCAGAGGAATCTGCAGTAAACACCCACACACACACACACAATCAGTCTAGTGCTGTTTAAAGTGAAGCAAATACACAAAATCACTATTTCCTTTACAGATATCCTCTCTCTTTTTTTTCTTATACAGATCCACCTGTACAACAGCTGTCTCTCTCTATCATCACTCTCTCTCACACACACAAACATTGTGGTCTAGCCCTCTTACTTGTCCTCTCCGTCATCCTTGGATCTGGGCTGCCCCTCGTCCCCTGCAACCCCAGTCACTGCTGACCATGTCCATTTGGCCCACTGGACCGGAGACAACCAAGACATCCCTGCACCACGTTAAGTCTTAAACCTGCTGCCCTTTCAAAATCTAATAGTAAACTTCCTCTTCCTCTGGGTTAGTTTAAATTGTCACTGCTGTCAGTCAGGTTCAGTGATCTTCCACAGTCCTTTAGACTGCAAAAAGAAGACTCTCAAAAAGAAGCTGTTGATCTGTCTTCTTGCCTCTCTCCCTCGTAACGTCAGCTTCTGCCCCTCTTGCTTTCTATACGGCTTGCTCACTTCCTCCTCTCACTCAGCCGCTCAGCTTTCCCATCCTGCTCTTCAGCATTGTTGACGCTTGTGAGAGGGAAACGTGTCTCTCACTGCTGCTGCTGTTGCTGCTTTGCTCTCCACAGCACTGACTCACACAGTGCTGATTACTGGAGCATCAGTAGTCACTCCTCTCTCTGTTCCCCTCCCCTCTCTCCCCCCTCTCCCTCTCTGTCTGGGTGGACAATCAGCTGGTTAACAGACATTGGCTCGCTCTGCTCCTGCATGTTTGTTAATTTGCTCACTCGCTCTCGGGAGTTTGCCTTCCCCCTCCCCAATTCTTTCAGGGTTTGTCGATTGTGGGGGAAGAGAGGGCGCAGAGGAGAGGCACTGCTTCCTGTTTTAAGAGGCAGACAGACTACCAGACGTTTGTGTCTTGAAGAAAGAGGAGATGAAAAGAGAGCAGGGGAAGAAAGGGAGAAAATTATGAGGTAAACACTACATTTTAAAAGATGTAAGATGAGTTTGGATTGGAGATAAAGCTCATAGTGTATCCTGAACTCATTCCATTGCAATATGCTTCCTTTCTGAAATTTTGCCTTCCAATAAAGCCCATCTCACTGAAATTACACCCTCCCTAATTCCCTAAAACTATAAAATAAAATGCAGCAATGACAGCTTTCCAGGAATTCTACATCCTTTAGGATCAATGTTGCTTTAAAACAGCCATAATGTCTTGTCTTACATTTGTCATGTAAATTAACTGACTGACATGTGACTTACCGACATATTTGGGCAGCCAACAATGAGTTTGAAAGGTAATTTGAGTTGTTAATGGTTTGTTTACTTGGCAGCTCCCAGCAGAGGCTGTGGATAACTGTGATTGTGACACAAAGATTTGCCGAAAAAGAGCACTTGTGCCTATTTTCCCTGGATGAATAAAGGGAGACAAGAGCTACAAAGTTGCAAAGTTATTTTCAACAAGGACTAAGAATGTACCCTGTAGACAGTATGTACTATAAATCCACACAGACAGATAACATCTGAAATTTAGCTGTTAATTCCATGATGTGTGACCAAACCTACAGAGGATCCATTGTTCACTCAAAATATCCAGGCCAGGCAGCAAACAAATCAATACAGTAAACCTAGATTCAACAGTAAACTGAAAAGTCATTTGGATGAAAGCTCTCATCGCTGCTCACACACACTTAAACACACATGTGCCTCTGAGGCTGCTCATGGATGGCTTATGTAACTTTAAGTCCAGGCTTTCACATTTATACATCTCTCTCTCTCTCTCTCTCTCTCTCTCTCTCTCTCTCACACACACACACACACACACACACACACACACACCTAGGCTAGATGAGATGTGTTCTTTGAAAAAGCCACTGTGAAAAAGGTGAACAGGGAAAGAAAACAGAAGAAGCGGAGATGCTTTTCCCGTTATTTACACTTTACGGTTCCTTTCCTGCTGTTTACTGTTCACACGTGAAAAACATGGAAAGAAAAGCAGAAGCTCTACCACTGATCACACTGAACTGGTGCACAGAGACAGGCAGGCAGATAGATGAACACATGCATGAACACACTCAAAAATAATGTCACACACTGGTGAACACAGAGAAAGAGTGAATCTGTGATGGCTGGACTGAAAGTGGAGCAGATGGAAAACAGTATTAATTAAAAACGGGGAGTGAGAGACAGAAAGATAACAAGGATGAGAATATTTTGAAAACTGAGATTCAAAGGAAGGTAAAGAAAGTGAGTTTTTGGGCAAGACTGGAATCTGAAAAGCTTCATTGGTTTTCTTAAACATTCCTGACATTGTCTTCTTAATTATCAGTCAGTACAGCTGAGAGGACAAACCTGTCTGTCTTGCGGAGGACATATTCTGCCAGAAGCAAACAAAGTCCATCAAGCAGCACACTCAGACATAATGGACGTACTGTGTTGCACAAACTGTTTACTCTGCTACACCGTGAAGTTGTAAACTCGACCTCTGGACATACAATAACACACAGAAAACACGAGTCTTTATACAGACAGGGAGACAACATGCAGGAGTGGACAGAGTGGGAATATGTCTGATTCTTTCCCTGACAGAGACATGAACCACAGACAGAGAAGAAGGAGGAAAACAGAAAGAGGGAAAAGAATCAGCTCTTACGTAATACCCTGAAACCACAAATAGCACACAGTGAAACAGTGGCAAACCCACACATACAGTCCGCCCATATGTGATGTAGAGCTGCCATCTTAGCACACAGAGACTTATAAGGCTCAGGAGTGGACATATTACACCACACACACTGAACCCCAGCTATTGTGTGTGTTTGCTGTAATCCAGCAAGAATGCACATCCTTAAACATCAATTACATTTTGACTGATAGCAACA
This sequence comes from Siniperca chuatsi, assembly GCF_020085105.1. NCBI lineage: Eukaryota > Metazoa > Chordata > Actinopteri > Centrarchiformes > Sinipercidae > Siniperca > Siniperca chuatsi. The sequence continues at coordinate 17,906,096 of NC_058046.1, read as the reverse complement.
TGTGTGGTTATAAGCTAAGAATAAATCAGCAATGATAAACATGTCTGTGAGCTACAACAGAGGTGATGTGATACTGGATGAGATAACTATGTATGTGTGCACACTGAGAGGGAATTAGAGAAGCTTCTCATCTATCAGAGACAGTTTAGCTCTGCTCTCAATCCCCTGCATGATGACAAAAGGTCATGAATCTGACATTTCATATAGCACCACCATCAGGTCAACATTTCTCCTGACCAACACTTTGGTCCATAACAAGGTATTTTAAAAATGAATGGGTGGATTTACATTCAATTTACTGTGATTATTTTTAGACATGTTAGCGGCATGGCTCCGGGGAGGGCAATGTTGGTCCGTCGGTCGGTCTGTCCACCACCGATCCAGACTGAAATATCTCAACTACTGGACAGAGTGCCATGCAATTTGGTGAATATATCCAAAATGCCAAGAGGATGAATACTAATCTAATCTAAAATCTTAGTTTGTCCTATACTTTTAAAATCAATGACATACCCATAGCCTCAGCTGTACCTTGTGTTTAATGCTAATTAGCTAATATTAGCATGCTAACATGCTAAATTAAGATGGTGAACATGGTAAACATGTACCTGCTAAACAACAGCATGTTAGCATTGTCATTGTGAACATGTTAGCATGTTGATGTTAGCATTTAGCTCAAAGCACTGCTGTGCCAAAGTACAGACTCACAGAGCAGCTAGCATGGCTGTAGACTCTTAGTTTCTTCTTGTTTGTCTCCAGAGGATGAATCCCAATGTTTTTTTGGTGACTATCTGTCTGTCTGTCTATGTAATGACTCACAGCATCTAATCTGAACAGAATAATATTGTTGGGTCATATCTAATGTTTTTTGGTGACCCCTGGTCTTTCTTCAAGCGCCACCATCAGGAAAACTTGTAAAATTCATAACCTAATGGCTGGATTTGCATGAAAATTACTGAGCACCGTTTCATTTTGGACACTACAGATGCTTTCCTCCCATTAGCCAAAATGTCAACTTTCCATATGAGGTATTTTGTAATCTAATGGGCTAACACTTGTTGAGCACACTCAAGCCCCCAGGAGAATGAGCCGTTTTGATTTTTAATGTCCTCACAATCTTCCTCCTTTGCACCATCCTGAAGAAAATTTGTACATTTTTATACCAAGTACTGCAATAACAGAGACATCATTATGTTGTCTGTCCAACATTTTCATATTGCGGCGTGGAATTGCAGCTTTAGTTCTTTTAATTTTAGACTTGGGTACTAACCCTGTTTCAATTACAAGTCACAGAAAAGTACAGTAGAAAGTGCTCTTTAAATGTTTCTACTTTGATCAATATTTACACAGCGCAAAAGTCAAACAGCAAACTTGCAATGTAATAAACATGTCAGTATTGAAAATATAAGTGCTCCTGGTCATGTGTCTAAACTCAAACGGCTATAAAATCAGCATAACTATCCCAGTTACACAGCTTGTTTTAGATTTGTCAAAAATCAGAGCCTTGACCCTCTCTGGGATTGTTGAAAATCACATGAATTGTGTTTTTGGTGTGAAATATATTTTTGAGCTTCAACTTTGAAAGCTTCAATCTATGAATCTGACCTTTAAAATTAAATACTGTATATCATTACTTTTAAAGGGAAAGCATCCATTTTGCTATGCAACAGCTTGACTTTGACAACATGCAAGATTAGTTAGACAAGTGTTTTCCTTAACATGGCAACACATTTGGTGCAGAAAGGGTCTTTCTTTTAATCACTCAGATGTCAGCACTGGAGTAATAAACAGTCCACAATAAAATACTTAATTGTGGCTTTTTTCATATTTCATTAAGGTTCTTCTATTTATCCCAAATAAACTTCTTCAAACTAGTTTCCTCTTGTGCCGCAGAGGATATGTGCTGAGAAACAGACACTACATAGATGATTAGGATTGAGTCAGTGTTGTTTGCATTCAATAGAGAGCAGCACAAAAGATATTTATAATATAAGGAAGTTGTGGATAATGTTCCGGCGCATGATCTGATGCAACTACACAGTCTGCCATGTATAAATATGTGGGCGAGTGTACATGTGAATGTAAGTATATGTGGAGATACAAGTAAGGGGCATAAATATATATGTGTCTACATGACACGGTGTAGTCCAGTCCCTCATTCGTCCAGGAGTGTTCTATCGTAGAAAAGGTTTCAGTCGTAGTCACAGTCGTTTTTCACAATTGAGAATGACTTCCAGATGGGAGCCGAAACATCTTGATTCTGAAAACAGTGTCCAGATGACTACGACTGAAACCTTTTCTACGGTGTCTATATGACCATATATCAACTGTATGAATTGTGTTTATAAGTAAGTTTTTCATGCAAGACATGAAGATGAGTGCAAATCAGTCAGGCTGTAAAAAAAAATGTCCCTCCTGGGATGGACAGACAGCTGGACTAGCTGACTGTCTGTCTGTTTGTCTATGTAATGACTCACAGCATCTAATCTGAACAGAATAATATTGCTGGGTCATATCTATTGGCTTGTTCTATGATATGGCTCCATCTAGTGGTCATTATTGGACTCTCACCCAAAATACTAAAATAAATATGACACAACATTTAAAACAAAACAAAACAGCATCATTAGATTCAGCCACCCCTTCAGTGATACAATGCCAGGATGAAAGAGCAAAGAAGACAAAAGGAGCTGAGGGAAGAATAGATGTGAGAGAGAAAGCAAGGGAGATACATAGCATAACCGGTCTGACGTCACCTTTGGGAGCTTAAAACAGAGTTGACAGGATCAGGTTTCACCATGGCAACCATTTGGGAAGGGGTCACAAAGTGTATTACACTATAAAAACATGTATATAGAAACCACACACACTCTCACACACAGACAGGCAGACGTAGAGAAGGCAGCACTGCTGATGATAATTACTACCTTTTGTTTATTTTTATACGTTCATGCAGCTCAGCATTATCCAGGACACAGCAGGCTTACGGAAATAAAATAGATCCAAAGTCTTTGATTAGCTTCTGGGAAGCAAAACTGTGTTTACATCCCTGATATCTCTGCATCTTTAATAGAAAACACCCAGTTAGCTGCAATCATAGCAGAAAACTAGTATCAAGTGAACAGAGTTAGACTGAAATGAGCCGAAGCAGTCACCAAGCTAGAATAACTTAACTGACAGTGGCATGATGAAACAAAAAGAGAAAGAATGAGGGAACAAGAGAGAAAGAGAGGAGGGGTTTACCCGAGAGGAGTCATGTAAAGACACCAACTGAGCTATTGTTCATGGCTACAACAGGGACACAAGAGCACACAATTCCCAGACAATAGTGCATGTAGATTGTACACACATGCACGCACAGAGCAGGGAGACAACACACCCCCTACTGTTCTACTTTATGATGTTTCCATTCTTTGCCTTTTATATCCAATTCACCTAGATTTAATCTCCATTCAAAATTCCATAAAGCTATATTAAATTGTGTTCATTGCACTGTAATCCAAATCTACACATCTACATCATCTATAACAATATTGTGCAAGTGAGGGTTTTTAGCCATTAACTTCAGCATTATTCAGCAGTGAGTTTCACTTTCATGCTGGCAAGCCTAGTCATTGTAGGCTTATGCATAATTGAAATGTACATCTTCAAATTGTGTGCCTGTCTTCATGTATTTACAATGTGTGTCTCTCTAAAGATGAGAAAAGTTTTTCAGCCCACACTGGCCTGAATTCATATCACTGCAGCAAGAAATGAGCTCCAAATGCAGGCCAGCCTCTTCCCAAATGAGGGACTGTCTGGATGTTCAGGGATTTTTGGAGGACAGGAAGTCCACTGCACATCAAAGACTGTTCCAGTTAAGACATAGAACGGATGATTAAGCCAACTAAAATTAGACAAGCAGCTGAAAACTGCAATCCCACTGCAGTGGTTGGCTTTCCAGTTTTCCCACAGGGGAACCCCAACCCCCGCCTGCCCTAACACAAACACAGCTGAATGCAGAAGACTAAAGTATGCTTATGTGATCAGTCAGATTTTTTTATTTAAAACACCCAAATAACAATGAGGCTTGCTTTAACAAGGCTTTGTCTCAGTGTCGTCCCTCTGAGCTCTCACATCCTTGCCTTTCTGTCACTCACTGTGTTTCCCTGCCATCTCCAAAACCACATCTGCTTCAGTACATGGCGGCACTGCTTCTCATATTAACAACCGCTGTTCTCCATGACTTGAATCCGTGAGTGAACACAGTGATATTTAAGAAAAGACTCAATGGATTAGCCTAGCCTGTGCATTTACGTGTGTCGAGAGAAAGTGTTCCCGCTACAAGGGACTTACAGAAGCTTTAAAAAATAGAGATATAAAGCATCACTGGGATCAGCTGGGAGAAGTGAAAGGGAGTGTGGCGGTTAAGTGCTTTTAAGCTCTGTCTAATGCCTCAGCAACAACATCTTCATTTCCTTTCCCTTCAGTTTGACAAGACAAAGGTTCCAGACAGGAAGCAGTGGTACCTGCTGAGACAGAAATAAACTGTGCAGCTTGTATGATTAAAATACCATTTTAGAATTAGGGTCACAGCTGTATAATTAATAGCTGGCAGCAGCATTATCTCTTCTACTGTTGTAATTACAAAAGCCGCTGCTAAAATGTCAAAACCAATGAAAGGAAGGCTTGGACACTGCCTTAATTTCAGGCACATGACCCGATCAGCTCATGCTCATTACGTTAGCCTCTGCTAATTTCATCAGCTGTACCACTCTGTTTCTTCCCTCTTTGCTTAGATTTGAATACCTATATCGTATTCAAAATAGCACGACAGGAGAGGCTGTGTGCAGTGCAGTCTGATGGGCTGATTTGCTTTCAGTCCTGGCTCTAAAGGAAGCATCAAGGTCTCAGCACTGCCCTCAACCCCTTATCTGCCACTCTTCTTCCCCTCGCCGATGCAGCACTGAGTTCATACACACAAAACAACACAATCTCAAGTACGAAGGGGCGAAATTGATCTGCTGTCCATGATCAACTCCACCCAATCAGCTATTTTGGAGCGTCTCTGCCTGTGCAAGTTTCCCTTTCTCATCAAGAACTTGCACAGACAAACATACCACACAAACAATGAAGCATCTCGTCTTACATGCTGCTCTTCTTCCGCGGAGAGCTGACGGAGCCCTTCCTGTGCTGGCTGAGGGAGCCCCCCATGGCAACAGCCGAGTATGTGTTTGTCTCAGGTTTATCCCAGATGCTCCGTATGTCCTTTTCACCTCCCAAGGTTCACCTCTGCCTCTCCTCCAGACAGCCTGGCTCAACGTCAGAGCCCCACACCACACTGCTTCACATGACTGACTTGTTATTATTTAACCAACCAACCAGCCTCTCCACTCCTCGTCTTTTCTCTTTTGCGGTCTCTGTTGATGCTGTACAGTCTAAATACTGAGGACTACTACTGATCACACATGAATAGCTCTGCTGACAGTCCCGCCTCCTCACTCTACTTCTCCTCACCCTCCAAAATCTCTCTCTCTCTCTCTCTCTCTCACACACACACACCAGAGGCAGATTTCATTAACTTGTCAGGCAGTGCGTAGCCTTTAGAGGTAGAAAGAGAGGTGGATGTGTGTGTGTGTGAGGCTTTTTTTAAATACCACTAAGTCCAAGGAGTTAGAGGGGGTAGATGGAGTGTGTATGTGTATGTGTGTGTGTGTGTGTGTGTGTGTGTGTGTGTGTGTCAGTGTGTCATGGGGGTATCTGGCAGGGGTGAGAGTATTGTTCAAGCGTGAAAGAGTCTCTTCTATTGTTAGTCAGCTGAATAGCAGATCTGAGATCCAGGGGGAGGGATGGAAGATGATGGAGGAAGAGTTGGCGGCATAAAACACAGCCCCACTTGTTGTGCCACATTCCCACTACCTGCTGTGACTTAGAGTTTCAGCATGACAATACACACACACACACACACACACACACACGCTGTCAGGCTTGTTTGCATACATTAATTTACAAAGCTCATCACTGCCTTTTGACTTGTTACTCTGAAACTAAACCTGGACATCTTTCAAAATCAGGTCACTGCAATCAGTGTGATAAAAAAGGCTTCATCTAGGCGGATAAAGAATAAACAAGATTACTGGAAACATGTGGAAAAGCTAGTTAGACATCGTTTAACCAACAGTGAAAGAGAAAGCCTGGAAATTTACTAAATCATAGGTCCATTTAGCCTATTGAGTTTCAATACAGCAGAGTCTTGTTAATGATTATAGAGGGAAATCATACCTCCTGATTCAAGCCTGTCCCATCCAGTTAGTCTCTTTTGATCAAATGAAAAATGGCTAAAAACCCTCAGTTACCCGGGACAGGCCCGCCTTTGAGAATAACTGAGAGGCTTTAGTACATAACTTCCTCCCACTGAAATGAATCACGAGTCTCACTATGGAGGTCCCAATTTCTGAATGACTCCATCACATTGGGCTAAACCACACACAATACGTACCATTTAGCACGACTCATGGTATGAATATGCAACTTTTATAGTCAGTACGGCCACTTGACCCATTACTCAACGGTCATTCGTTAGCTTGTGACTTGTTAGCGCCGTAAATTACGCATAAATACATGAACAATTAGGCAATATAGCAAATAGCCCTGACGAATAGCTCAAAACAAACGCCAAAACGAACTATAAGTGTTCAACTTGCCTCATGGTTGCTGTCCAAGGTTGCTAGTCAATTCAACCGCTGCAAGTGATGCTGTTTTCCTCCCGACTGCGCATGCTCGAGTGATTTGCCATAGTAATGAGTTGTAAATTTGAAAACTACTGAACTAAATACTGCGTCTGTGTATATTCTTCCTGTTAAACCCCCGTCCGTTTGCTTATGATGAACTATTATTTTGTAAATTATCCTATTTGATTAAGACTAAGCTCAATATGCTGTAATTCTGTTGGTTTTTCTTAGGCTATTGATGATGTCATATGTCAACATGATAAAATCCTGAAGCAAAGTTGCAGATTAATTTGTTGTGTTTTAAATCTAGAATAAGCATGCTACAATGAAATCCAAAGAACACAACAAGACACTTGTAATGTTTTATTATGGCACACACACCATGAACACACATTCATAGGGTATGTATTCAGAAAGGAGAATATTTGCTTTTTGGTATGTATCAACATATTAGTATCAAGTGAAAAAACAGTAGTTATGGTAAGGAAGAGGAGCCAGGGACCACGAAGTCCTGTTTTACTGTTCAGACACTAAAAATGACAGAAACAGAGATGGTGAGGTTCAAGGAAACATCAACATGATAATTTAGTATTCAGTGCATTTCTAAAGGAAGAAAAATGAACAACCCCATTAGGTTAATTCATCAGTTGTGCGGATGTTACACCCAGAGGGCTGAGATACAGGTCATTCAGAGCTTTGGTGGTTGGGGGCTGTGGTCCCCTGACAGTGCATAACATACGAGTCATTTATAAAGTTAAATCACTCTAAAGAGTTTCTCAACTTTGTAGTTTGGGCCCCATGTAGCTTGATATGAAGGTGCAGTTTGTGATATTTGTAACACTGATATATTGATATTTGTTTCGTATATGTTTGTATATAAAATAAACTGATTTGCTTTAAGTTCTTTAAATCACATTCATATGATTTCACTGTGAAAACTCTTATTAATGGGTCCATCACCAGCAAATGTTGAGAAACCCTGCTCTAACATAACAAAGAAGTGCAAGCAATACAGATAGAAAAGTTGATCTTACAATACCTTGATACAAAGGAACAGATGAGAGAAACATGTAACATTTGGCCCATAGATTATGCAAAAGTTAGAACTGTCTATGTGAGATGCCAGTCTGTATCGGAATAAAGAATATACTGCTGTTAGGAATTACAGAAGGATACGTTTTGGGTCAACTGCAAAACAGCAGAAAGAAGAAAGTGGTAAAGGACAAATGGCACAGACCTGCGGGAAAGAAAGTGGAACTTTCCTTTCTGTACAGTTTGCACACTGCAATAACATACATACTACAATACATATGTACTCACACACATTACATACATATGTACTCACACACATTACATACATATGTACTCACACACATACACACATACACACATACATACATACATACATACATACATAATGAAAAGACAACCAGCTCGACCTTTCAAGCACCTGCATTTCTGACAAATCTTCATCAGGTTTGTTTCTTTTAGATACAAGTGTACATACGATCACAGTGAAATACATATTGCAAGTGAAATAAAAATATGATTAGAAGGCAAGATGAACTTCACTTTCAGTGATAGTGTCAGTACAGAACTTCATCTGTGAAATGAAAAAGGAGTGACATCAACATTGTTACATTGCACAAATGTAGGAGTAGCAGCTTTGGGTTTCAAATGGCCTTAATGTTGACAGAAAAAAATATAGCTGCCAGGAGGACCCTTAACAGACAAAAATAACCTTAATTTTCCTAATCAGAAAGTAAACATTTTATTGTCAACCAAACTAAACCATCTGATCCAGCAATTTATAAGGGTAAGGGCTAAGGGAGAGAGCTTCCTTGGTCAAGAGAGCTTGAAGTTTAAAGGGTCAGGCAGAGATGAACACACATAATAGGAATTATAGTTAATTCTAAGTATAGTTCTAAATTTCTGATTTTTGGAGGCTATACATAGGGCTGGAAAATATATAAAATTTACCATCTACTTTTTTAATTATATTATGGCATTTTTAAATATATTTTTGGTGTCAAATACATAGAAATGGCAGATGAGAAAAGAAGTTTGAAATGTATTTCAATGTGATAAACATACTTGATACGCAAGTTGATGTGTGTTTTTTCATACCTGAACAAGTACTGCGTGTGTCTTCTGGTTATCATGATACTTATTTTTTTCCAATATTATTCAGCTGCAGCTGTACGCATGATATGTTAACATCTGTTGGTAAGTGAAAGTGCAAAGTAAAGTAAAACAAAGAATGACTCAAAAAAAAAAAAAAAAAGACAGAAAAGTGCAACCCGGAGCATGACAGTGATGTTTGGGTGGATTTGAAACAACTATCAGACACCAAAAAGCCGCCGTTACCGCAAAATTAAGGTTGAGTGACATATCTAAACCAAGATCACCAGGATGCAGCAAAACAGTCTCCACTGTCAAGGGAGGAGAGGGCGGGGCAGTCAGGTAACACCCAGACAGTAAGGCATTCTGGAAGAGGATTGTGCAGCCTCTGGCTCAGTCAGCTATCCTTCATTTTATCACTTTCAGGTTACTGCCATGTTAAAAAAGCAAGTCTACATTCATAAAACTTTATTACTGTTGTGGCTGTTCAAAGGCCACACCTAGCTTGTCGTAGATCTCCTTCAACAGCAAGAGAGCTGTATCCTCAGATTCCCTAATACACAGACAGGCAGAGTGGGGAAAACAAAATTTAGTTGAAGTAAAAAAATCAGTAAAATAGTAAAAAGTAAAGTGTGATACAACAAAGAAAATTACAGGAACACAAAACAAAAGAGCACAATTACTGTAGTCTACCCTTCTACAGGGTGTTATAGGCATGACTCACCAGTAACACAGATGAGACTGGATGGCAAACAGGTATTCGTTGAAGCTTTCGATGGGTTTTTCCTGAAGTACGTAGTCGATCCTTCGTCCTCCATTCAGCATCCCCACTTTAATCTCAGGCTGCTCTGTCTGCTCTGCTGACACTGAGGACTCTGTCTCCTCACACACTACTGCAGGGACAGAAGTTAAAAAAAAAAAAAAAAGATAAGGCTATATTAGACAACAGACACCAAAAACAATGATACTAGCCAGCAGCAGCTATCTGTTTTGAGAACGTATCAGATAATGGACAGGAAAGAAGAGAGTAGCTGAGTAGCTGCTGTCTGCAGCCAGCAACATTCAAACATATGCAAGTGAATCAAACTCACATTAGTCTACCCAGTGTCCATCTACCCCAGAGAGGAGTAGAATGTTGTAAGAATATACTTTGATGGGATAACAACACCAAAAACAGGCATAGTTTGCTCACATACAACCCTAAGATTAGATGTGTTAGCCTGTGCTGACCAGTTAAAAGAACCCTGTAGATTTAAGTATGTCCTCCTGAAAAATTGCAAGGTTTCACAAATATTGTAGGCAATATGTAGCTTCATGTTTTTACTCTCACTGTATCATGATGTCTCTGCATCAGACAACATGCATCAAGCTCCCATTGTATAATTTGATTTGCAGTTCAGTCAGCATCCATCACTAGGGGAGCTATCCCGCCTCAGTGATCATCTGCCTCCGACAAGAATATTTAAAGAGATTATTTTGAAGAGGTTGTAACAGATCTGAATAGTTTGTGATTGTTTGGAATAGCTCTGCGTAATGCTTTTATAGGCAAGGACTTGAATATTTATGCAATCACCCTTAAGTGCAAGTATGATGTTAAGCAAATGTCAGTAAGGTGGTGCAGTTTTGTGATGAGTGACAGTATGTTATTAATGAACTGTTGTCTCACAAGGGCTCTCCACAAAGACCTAATGCACTGCTGATGAAACTGCTGACTGCTAGCTTCGAAAACATTTTATTTTATTTCCTCTGCATTTACTGGCTTTTAATTCTGACATTAAAAAATAAAAATCTTACTCTCAAATTATATTGTACTATGTCCTAAAGAGTCTCATGCACCACTACAGTGGTACAACTACTAGTTGATACAACAAATGACGGTTGTATGGGGTTTAAATGAAAAGCTATCTTTAACGGATAGAGAGTGAAAAGAAAGACAAAAAAGGCATTGTGTAATTGAATTGTACAGTCTTTTCTACTATCAGCTGCGTTCCCTTTGACCCATTTAATGAAGTACTGGTGCTGTAGAAAAGGGCAGGACATGTACCTGCACACAGCTACTGTAGGTCACCTGCTGGTTGAGATCCAGCCAATTACTCTTGTTAAAAAACAACAACTGTGATCACTACTATTCAACTTGTCCTATTTGTTCAGCACATACAAGAGTGTGTCATGGGCGGGTCACTCAAGTGGCTTCTGATGTTCACGAACAGTGAAGTTACGTGGAACACGCAGAATGACAGACAGTTTATATAAACTTGTAGGCTTTCGCTGAATCAGGCAAGTTTACAGAGAAAACCAGATTGCAAAGCTACTAGTAAGCTAGAAAGAGTTAATTTACTCCTTTTTCCTCATTTATTCTAGCCAAGTGACTATCCTGGCTTACCTTGGAAGTAATGCTTATGAAGGGCCCTGGGCCACTCCAATACTTTAGTCCAAAAATCAGCACTTTTCTCTTCCCTCTTAGCAGAAGCTGTGACTGCCGCTGAGGCTGAGGTTCAAGATAAAGTGGTAAGGGGTGAGGGAAGCAGGAGCAACCACCAGATAGGGCAGAAGAGTGGAGGGGAGGGTGGGAACATGCAGAGGGGTGAGAGGAGTATGAAGAGACTGGGTTAGACACACTCTTGTGCACGCTCGCTCACACACACACACACACACACCATCCACAAATTCCCCCAAACAAAACACAAATAAAAGTGCTTTTTCTACCATGCGTCTCTTGAAGGTCTCTCTCTATTGTGGTTTCTCCTTCCTCCACTGGGGGCAGTGCAGCAACCGGTAGTCTGGAAAAGGACTGCCATGCCGTCCGTAATGATCCCAAAACATTGTTCTTCAAATCCATGCTCATACGGGTCAAGCTGTCCTTTAGTTCTATTGGGCAAACAGAAGCAGAGATTATCATTAACCTACTAAACAAAAAGCCCATACCGCAATATTGCTCCACAAAGAAAAGGAGAAAAACAGACAGCCATACCAAGATGCATCCTCTTGCGGCCTTTATGGTGAGGGATCAGCATGGGCTCCAGATCCTCCTCTGACACAATCATGGGCTCTATCCGATAGGCCACAGGGTCATACTACGCAGCAATAAAGGGGAAGAGATGAATATAACTTTTAACAAATGACCTCTGTCATTGTGTAAGCAGAGATAGACTCCAATATGTGCAGTTCTCTTTATCACATGCGTAAGGTTAATAATGGCAAAAGTTAGATTAGACCAGTGGCTGCGTCCAAGATTACCATGTATTTAAATTAATTATACAGCGGTAAAACTGCTACTAGTATTCTTGTCATTATGTTGATTCAATGCTGCAATTACATCTGTCTTTTCCAACATGGCTCTAACCATGCAAACAAATTTCGGAAACATTCAGAACTGCCTAGTTAATGCATCTTTGTTTGAAAATGGGACAAAAAAAGGCAAATTGTAGTTGTGGCAAATAAAAGCAGTTGTTATCCCTTTTTGGGGCTTAGCGCAGTATGTGTGCCCAAACGGGCAGATGCAGTAAATATATGATCACTCACCGGGTGGTAGATGTTGTAAAACCTCTTGCAGGTTGGGAAGGTGTAGTTGGGATCGATGTGTTTAAGCCCACGAACGGTCAGGAACATTCCAATAGGAGACCCGAAAGCAAAAAACGTTTGGGGGTGGAAAGCCAGCTGTGGGTAATCAATGGATACCTGGGGTGGGGTCGGAAACATGTGTGCTATTAGAGATTAAAACACAGTTTTTGCACTAAGAAGACACAGCTATTTATACAGATGGAAACACTTCTCTGGTGCAAAATAGTGCTGGGAACATTAAAACTATATTTCGTGACATCAAGACAATAGCCAGGGAGTATGACAGCAGGTAAGGAGGAGACCAGGGAGCTGATCGCTCATGCAGGACTGGATGAGCACAGACAGAGAGTGTGGTATTGGGTTGTACGACTCAATGGGACAAAGATGGTAGCCTCAATCACGGCATGATGTAGGAAACCCTATTGCTCATAAATTAGCCACTATAATTCAGCTGCTTTGAGTTTTCCCTGACCGGACCAGGCTGTATGTGAAGAGAAACTCCAGGCACAGTGAGATCAAAGAGAGCTAAGGACAAAGCCTGAGAGCATGGGGACACCATGTGAGACACACCTGTCCCTTGGCTATGCCTCCATTGGTCTGTCCAGGCAAGCGGGGGGAGGAGAGAAGCAGGAAGGTGATGCATCAAAGCTTTTATCTACTGGTACTCCCAAGCACAAGTTTTCATGTCCGTGTCCATGTGTGGTACCTGTCCGATGCCCATGTCAAAGTATTCGTAGTCTACAGCACTGGTGACAGACTGCGCCCTGTGGAACTGGGACTGCTGCATTGTCAATGCTGAGGACTGATTACCATCGTGATCACTGCTCACTTGAGGTGGAACTTGCAACCCTGGTGCCAGACGTACTGCCCCCGTCTTACAATCCTATTTAGATTGAGAAATATAAAAAGTTATTTAAACAATATCTGAACTGTAGTATATGGTTACTATCATTTGGATAGAGAGCCCCCAAGCAAAAGAGGAACTGCGCATAAATGAAACAGCCTGCTTCTCACTGTTGTCTACAGTAAATCAGTTCTCTTAGATAGTTTGATCCTGTCTTTAGAATATGAAAATAAATACATAAAAACATGCCACATTGCCAGTATCAGTCAAACAATCCACACCAATGGCTGTTTAAACACATACACATGGGGAAAATAAGTAATATATGTCATGTGAATTTTGTTTTGTAAAAAAAGGTGCCGATTATTGTGTGGCCTTAATATGGACAGTGAAGGACAGTCCAACAAAATTTCATCCAGATCCAAGAAACATTAACAGAGTTTGTAGTGGTAATATGTTACAAAACATGAAAAGCCAGTATAGTTTCAGGCTATGTCTGACCTCTGGAAGCCACTTCCTCCTGACGTACTTCAGGATCTTCTTCCGAGGTCCAAGAGGAATTCCTAAATCTTTGAGATCACTGTCTTGGCAAAGAGTCTAAAAGGGGAGATCCATACGTTTTTAACTATGCATTACACTTGAATTTGTATGTCCATTGTGCGTGTGTGTGTGTGTGTGTGTGTGTGTGTACCAGTGATTCTAGGTCTAGGTTTTCTGCCTGTAGTGTATCCAGGTATTGCTGTAGGCCCAGTCTGGTCAGAGTCTGCTCCAGTGTGTCACAGTTCAAAGAAAAGGGCGCATCAGAGGGCACCTTAAGCACCGGGAGGGACAGAAAGGGAAATGGATTTTCTCATCACCATGTAGAGAAATATGCAATCTTTTTATTGGTATTCTGATGTTATCTTTTACTGTGAATGTTATTGTACCCCCTTTCTGGATTCTGATCCAGTCCTCTGATTGGTTAACAGGTCAAACAGGATCAGCGAACCTGAGGAAGAAGAGACAAAGGGAAAGAGCTGAAATTCAGCATTTTAATGACTAAATGTGTGTTTGTCTGTTTGTGCATGTCTTACCCAGGCTATGGCCCACTACTGAAACAGCCCCATTGAACTCCGGGTGTCTCTGTTTAAAGAGGGTGTGCAGCCTGTTGATCTCTGAGGCCACTGTGTCCACTATGGTCTGGCAGTAGGTGGGGCTGTTATAGAAAAAAAGGTCCAGCAGAGTGTCGTTGGTGAAATGTCTCAACCTGCTAATGCTGGGTAGTGTGATCCTCTGGATGTCCCTGGAAAGTGGGGAATGAGGGAGAAAATAAAGAGAGGGAAGACAGAGTTTGACTATTTCGGATCAATATTGGAGACAGTACTATTGTACAACAGAGGAATCTTGGTTTGTCCACTCTCTGTCTCTCTCCATACTTACTCGTCCACACCAGTGGCATCCCCGTGTAGAGCACTGTGCCAGTTGACTGGGAGGAACTCCACTCTTCCTATCTGGCCATCCTGCTGAGCACGCTTATAATGAGAGGCCAGGAGGGACAGGGAAGCACTCCTGAAGTCATTTACTGGAGAGAGACAAGAAGGAATCATGCATACACATAAATACATGCATACAGTATATACATAGTGTACACACACACACACAAACTCACACTTACCACACTGTATGATGGATCTGAAGCGCAAGTCACATGCAGGACCGATGCCATGGACCATAAAGACAAGATGATCCACCTTTTCTGGTTCACCTGGGAACACACAGAAATGTGAGCCCGGAACTGTCCTCAAATGAGTTTATATTGCAGTATATCTCTTATTAGTGCATCCACACACGTACCATCAGGTATTTCTACAGAGATGTTGTCCACTCCCCTCTTGACTGTTCGAGGCCGGGTCTGCTCCGAGGGGGAGGACACCCACTCATCCTGCAATCCTATTGGCTGATACTGCATTATCAGCTGAGAGAGGAGCAGGGGAATGGAAGAGAAGAGGCTTATAAGAAGGAAACAATGTACCAAATAAAAAAAAATTATATACTCAGAAAAGCCATGGTGTGGCTTTTTCATGTATCTAATTATAGTGTACACAGTGCTATTTTAACAGCAGGCCTTACCTTGGGATTGTGTAAGATGACAGTCTCTCCAGTGGGAAACTCCAGTTTCCTCTTCCATTCGTCCAAGGTCACTGCTATCATATAGGCCTCCTGAAAAATTGGATGGGAGGGGAAGGAATCAAAGACAGATATGAAAAGAGTAACTGAGGAAGAGGCAAACTTAGGAAGGGGATAAGGGCAAGTTGTAGCAATGAGCAGTGTAATGGTGAGGGTTCGGTGTCAGACTACCTCCAGATTTTTGCTGAAGTCCTCAGGGTAAGGCATGAACCTGGTGTCTTTATCTCCTTTATAGAACCAGGTACAGCGGCGGACTTCAGTGGGAGCTTGCTCCCAATACACAGCGTAGCGCTTCCTCTCCTTGACATGTACGTCATACCGCTCTCCATCCACAGCTACCACCACCTCCTCGTCTCCTACTGTACAGTAAACACAAGTTTTACGAGTCAATCTTCAAAAAAAAAAAAAAAAAAAAAAAAAGATTCTATGATGACGAGTTAGGAATACAAGTGCTGTGCTTTAGTTCTGGCAATAGATTTGCAAGAAAACGTGTTCTCTGATGTTCCACATGTGTTAAATGCATGGAGGAAAAAGGTACATGAATTCATTGTTTATGGGAATGTCCAAGTCTACAGTGATTCTGGAAGAAGGTTGTTGAATGTACAAGCCATGTAATTGGTAAAGAAGTTCCTTTTCAAGCGAAAGTCTGTTGACTCAGAATTTACCCACAGGACTATGTTGTTACTTTGCAGTAATCACTGCTCACTGGATTTGGACATACCATGTAATATGGATACATAGTGGGACAAAAAAGTATTTAGTCAGCCACCAATTGTGCAAGTTCTCCCACTTAAAGTGGAGAGAGGCCTGTAATTTTCATTATAGGTACACTTCAACTATGAGAGTCAGAATGGAGGGAAGAATCCAGAAAATCACAATGTCTGATTTTTAAAGAATTTATTTGCAAATCTTGGTGGAAAATAAGTATTTGGTCAATTACAAAAGTTCATCTCGATACTTTGTTATATATCCTCTGTGGGCAATGACAGAGCTCAAATGTATTCTGCAAGTCTTCACAAGGTTTTCACACACTGTTGCTTGTATTTTGGCCCATTCCTCCATGCAGATCTCCTCTAGAGCAGTGATGTTTTAGGGCTGTCGCAGGGCAACACGGACTTTCAACTCCCTCCAAAGATTTTCTATGGGGTTGAGATCTGGAGACTGGCTAGGCCACTCCAGAACCTTGAAATGTTTCTTACGAAGCCACTCCTCCGTTGCCCGGGCGGTGTGTTTGGGATCATTGTCATGCTGGAAGACCCAGCCGCGTTTCATCTTCAATGCCCTTGCTGATGGAAGGAGGTTTTCACTCAAAATCTCACGATACATGGCCCCATTCATTCTTTCCTTTACACGGATCAGTCGCCCTGGTCTCTTTGCAGAAAAACAGCCCCAAAGCATGATGTTTCCACCCCCATGCTTCACAGTAGGTATGGTGTTTTTTGGATGCAACTCAGCATTCTTTCTCCTCCAAACACAACAAGTTGAGTTTTTACCAGTTTTTTGGTTTCATCTGACATTCTCCCAATCCTCTTCTGGATCATCCAAATGCTCTCTAGCAAACTTCAGACGGGCCTGGACATGTACTGGCTTAAGCAGGGGGACAGGTCTGGCACTGCAGGATTTGAGTCCCTGGCGGCGTAGTGTGTTACTGATGGTAGCCTTTGTTACTTTGGTCCCAGCTCTCTGCAGGTCATTCACTAGGTCCCCCCGTGTGGTTCTGGGATTTTTGCTCACCGTTCTTGTGATCATTTAGACCCCACGGGATGAGATCTTGCGTAGAGCCCCAGGTCGAGGGAGATTATCAGTGGTCTTGTATGTCTTCCATTTTCTAATACTTGCTCCCACAGTTGATTTCTTCACACCAAGCTGCTTACCTGTTGCAGTCTTCCCAGCCTGGTGCAGGTCTACCATTTTGTTTCTGGTGTCCATTGACAGCTCTTTGGTCTTGGCCATAATGGAGTTTGGAGTGTGACAGTTGTGGACAGGTGTCTTTTATACTGATAACGAGTTCAAACAGGTGCCATTAATACAGATAACGAGTGGAGGACAGAGGAGCCTCTTAAAGAAGACGTTACAGGTCAGTGCAAGCCAGAAATCTTGCTTGTTTGTAGGTGGAGGAGGAACTTACCGAGGAATTTACCAATTAATTCATTAAAAATCCTACAATGTGATTTCCTGAATTCTTTCCCCCCATTCTGACTCTCATAGTTGAAGTGTACCTATGATGAAAATTACAGGCCTCTCTCATCTTTTTAAGTGGGAGAACTTGCACAATTGGTGGCTGACTAAATACTTTTTTGCCCCACTGTACCATCTATACAAATGAGGGCGATGGAACTCCCATCCTGTCTCGCATTGGAGAGACTTATATTGTCAAAGGGAAAGACAAGAACTTTGCTTGTTTATGGAGCAATTTGTAGAAAGTCATACTTTCAAATGATTTGGAAATGATTCCCTGCTGTTTTTTGTTGTTTTATATTTTTAACTTTGGGTGCGAGAGAACTTTCTTTAAATATGAATATCATAGATGTCAACTCTGAATAAATGTATACAACAAAGGTACTGTATATTAATCATCATGATGAGGCTCACCTAAAACCATCCTGACACCGAACTTCAACTTGCTGTTAAACTGCTAGCAACGGTGAGCATGTCCGGGCAGAGGAGAGTGTCCTACTGAGCACCAGGCCAGTGTTGGCAACAGCAATGTTTTGACCTTTTATTTTCTCACAGCACAAGCTCATCATTTCCCTACTTTTCACATACCTAATTACACATACCTTTATACATGTAAAGAATATACATGTGCCTACCAATGTTGCAGGCATTCTCTAGTTTGTCAGAGTCTTCTCTGCTGAAAGGAAGCCAGGAGGTGGTGTCTTCAGCCCGTCGACAGAAGAACCAGTGAGGCTGCACTTCTTGATAAGGAGCTGGGACCGACTCCATGTCAAGCATCTCAAAGGAGGACGTGGAAGAAGGAGAGACCTCATCCACCACAGGCGACAACTGGAGAAAAATTACGACAGCATGGTCAAGATGCTGAATCAATATTTCTTCTTCTTGGCAGCAATACTGCTCAGTTACTAAGTAAAAAGCACATACCTGCTATATATACTATATAAACTATATACACCTGTGTTTTCCTTATTTAGAACAGTCCATTGTTCAACTCTGTAGTTTCCAGAATAAGTAAATGTAGAAGTCTGTGCCCTTTCATTAAGCTCCTATCGAGGAACCTGAGACCATCAGACAAAGCAAAGGACAGTCGGATGGGAAAGGATCAGGCCTCCCCTTGGCCAGATGCACAAAGCCCTGTTTTATTCTTTCCTCCTCTACAAGTTGTCTCTTGTCTCTTTTTCTTAACACAACTGCTACAGCTACAGCTTGTAAACAACCTTTTCCCACTGAATATCTTGCATTCACAAACAATGCTGCCAGTAATACTTTTGTGTTACGCCTATTTCAGAGTGTTGAAAGAGAGAGCCTGCCACTGCTAAACACAACAACAAACACCCACATTACACACAGCTGCCAAATCAGCAATCCGATTTGCAGTGTAATGTGCATACAGTAGGTGTACAGATTTAAAATAAGATTGAGAATAAACTGATATGCGAATGGAACGCCCTTCCTAAGAATTTAATCTTACTGATCTCCTTGCAAGTAATACCTTTCTGTTCCTCTATTTGGTTGCATGCCATGCAGCATAAAAACAGTCAAAATTCCTTTAGCAAATAACCTTCAGGAAAGTGATTCATTATACTCCATCCAGGTACATGTATGTTGCCAGCTTATCATTGACAGGCAGACACACACTGACACTAGCCCTGGACACCATGATGGTTTTATTGTTTCCTCTGGACTATGTGCTGTGTTCAAACATTTATAATGTGTGCATACCTTAAAAGAGGGACAGTAGTATGTGACCATCTAAAACCACCTCCACAAGCCCACCGATTCTACTTTGTCCCACTATCATTCAGTAGTACAGGAGCACAAACAATCTCTGTGTACTTTTTCGTGTGTTAATGAGCTTTTCTAGGCAGTGAATGGTTTTATAAAGCCTTTTGTTGGAGGAACATGACAATGCATCATATGATAACTGTATTTTGTTACTAGCCAGCAGTTAGTTGAAAATCAACACTTGCACTTTTTCAAATTCATAATCACTTGAGAGGAGTGAATTCTATTTCTAACAC
Organism: Siniperca chuatsi; assembly: GCF_020085105.1. Classification (NCBI taxonomy): domain Eukaryota; kingdom Metazoa; phylum Chordata; class Actinopteri; order Centrarchiformes; family Sinipercidae; genus Siniperca; species Siniperca chuatsi. The sequence continues at coordinate 17,886,495 of NC_058046.1, read as the reverse complement.
AGTTGTGATAGAGTAGTTCAATACTGGCATGGCCTTGAAATTGTGTAAGGTGTCATGGTTAGTTATATAGAGGTACAATGTTAATTCTATCAAATAAATCAGTGCCCTCTTATACCACTTAGGGTATCCCTGATCACAGATCAGCCTAGTCCAGGACTGAAAAAAACCTTGTTAGAGATAACACATTGAAGGACCCAAGCTTCCTTGGGTCCTAGTAAAGTGGGTCCTCCAACTTTCTGTGCCCCTGCAGCTGATCAATGAGAAATGTAGATGTAGATAACCCATACTGCAAAACGATGATAACTCTGACAGGTCAGACTGGGTCTTTCTTCTGTACAGCACCATACATTTCAAAATTCTTCTTGAGACAACAAACGTAAGACAATACAATTGACTGTGGGCTCAATAAGAGCAGAATCTCACCATCAGCCCAAGCATAAAATACAACTTCATCTTATCAACTTATCTTGTTATAACGAAAAAGGCCATACCATTCTGCAAAATATGCACAAGGTTAGGGTGTGGTGTTAAAGTCTGTTCCCCATCAATTTGTGTTTCCCCTTAACCTCACCTAAACCCTGACCCCAATCATGGAGGGCAGCGCTACAGCAAACAGACTTTGACAAACAACACTGTTACACAAAATACACCCTTACACAAAATCATGCACCCTCACCTGATCCTCAGGTGTGCTCCCTGTGGCCGCAGTCTGAGTGGGGCTGTCAGACAGGTCTTGAGTGTTGACGTTTGGGGCAGCCTGAGATAGACCCCCCTCTTCACCAGGACTATATGACATTAGCCCAAGATCTGACCCCAACCCTCAGCTCTGACCTGAGGGGGGCAGGGAGCCACGCAAACACAGAACCTGTCACAACCCAGCTGCACACAGAATGAGAGCAAAAAGGAGGCCTAATGACCATCAGAACATTTACATAACATGTTATAACCTGTTAAACTTGCAAGGGATTGAATAGTGACACTAGCACAAAACGGCTGTTGACGTTTACTTTAATCAGCTCATCATAGGTGATGAGATAGAAAGACGAACAAGCCAGATCACGTTAGCTCACACCCTAGCTGCGGTTTAACGTTAACTACTAACTAATCCCAGATCTCAGACTACACTGGCAGCTGTATTATCAGCTGCAATGGAAAATATAAACACTCAGGTTAATGTGACAGCTAGCTAACAGTTATGTCACACAATGGATGCATTATGAGTTATGTTGATGTACGTAGCACTTGGGGATTTCTTGACATTATCTTGAACAAAACTAGCTACTGTTCGCAGTTATTTCTCATGTTATTGGCGTATTTTGAAGAATGCAACAAACACATCTTAGAGGCCAAGGGTCGTTAACGTTGGTTGAGGTTCATGCTAGCTGAATTACGATGGCTGAACGGGACACTAGTGTTAAGTTCTCAGTTTTCACATCCTGTTGTTGTTTTGGACGTTATAGCACTAGTAACACACAGTCGTTAACTTAAACTCACCGACAACTTCACATACAGTTAATGCAGAGGATTTATATTCGTTGTTTAGCTCGCTCTGGCTAGCTCGGCAAGCCAAGGACAGCCTCCTGTCAACCGCTGCCTAGTTACGATGTTCTCGGAAATATTACTATTACGAGAGTAACTTTCACGAACGACCACACTAACGGCCAAATAAAGGGATAAAATAAAACACCTATATTAATACAGAAGGAGTTTTCTGTGATGCCCGAGATTTCAAAGTCTGACGATCAAGTGAAATACGGAAACACGGCGTCCAGTGCAAACAGAAACATTTATATAAGTACAGTTTTTTAAGTAAATTAATAAAATCCTACATTTTCTTCAGGCCTATAGTCGTCTGTCACACAAAGTAATCGTGTATCTGTTAAACTCAAAATCAAACTCTACTGCAAAAGAACCGAACCTTCACACAGAAATTTTTAGATTTACGAGGAGCCCTTGAAGACAACATGAAATATCACAGGCTCACCCCCCCAACCCCCACATTAAGCTGACGTCACGAATTTAAAATGTTGAGAAATTGTGTGTTGTAAAACGAGAGGCGTACAAATTTCAGATTTCACCAATGTTGTGGAAGGTAAACATAATGTATTTACCCCATAGTTGCTGTTTATAACTTTTATACATGAATTCAGTAATTGTAAATCGGATGGATAACATGTCATGTCTAAGAATGCTAAAGTGAATATTTTGAGCAGATGCATGCTGGACTTTCCTATCTTTCAGCTGAGAGGTATGAAGATGTTAGATAAAATGTCAGTCAATATGGCATGGCATCCATTCAACAAGTCACCTGCTCAGCCTAACCCACAAATCTTAACCCAGGTATGTGTAAAATGTGAGACAGTAGGTGTAGGCCTCTCAAGAATAAGAGAGCAACCACATCATGACATACAAACACACTCATTTGTGACAAGTTAAGTCTCATCTCATGGCTGCATTTTCAGCAAACTGACTTCACTATCAACAGTGTATCATATATGATGCACTCATTGCACTCCCTTCACCTTGGATTAGAGGAATATGTGTGGCTTAAAAAGCAGTATACTACTTAATTACGTCCCTCTGTTTCCATTAAAACGTATACACAGATTCACCAAATGAACCATAACATTTGTAACATGAAATACTTTATTTCAAAAGCAGCATAGTTGGCTGACTGGGGTCAAACCACTACTACACTACACTGTGTGCTTCATTCCCATCTCCCCTCCAGGGTTTATGGAGGGAGGAGTGAGTAAAGCTAGAATGCTTAGACACACCCAGTCCAACAAAAGTGTGAGAGACATGCAGAGTAATAAGCCTGTACTGAGCAATAGGAGGGTGTGGCTTTTTTTTTTACTCAGGGAGAACAGATAAGCTGAGTTTGCTTTGTAAAGAGAGTCAGGAGTCACAGTCCTGAACAGACAGCCGTTCACGTTCACATTTTGCTGGGCTCACAAACAATCCAGCTGCACATTTCCACTCACTCTGCCCCTCTCTTGTGCATTCCTTCAGCAGTCTGAAGCAAGACTGAGGGGAAGCAAGGCACAGAGAAGACACAAGAGGACAGCTCAAGAAAAAGCTTCCAACACATAACCATGAAGGACAAAGTGAGGAGAGGAGGAGGAGGAAGAAATCAGGCCAAGGCTGGTGAGAAATCCCTGCGATGTGTTTTTCTTTCCTGCTCCTCTCTCCCTGTCTCTATTTTGCACTTTCCTCTTCCTTCTTTTTTCGTCTGGTGCCTCCCTCGCTACAGAATGTGAGGAGGGTGGGAGATTTAGCACTGCACTGCTGCCCTGAAAATGGCTGGTGCTATTCTCTGCTTTCACCAACTTTTTTGACCACTTGGACAATCTGCTCTTCACTTTTATGGTGAATTTATTCACACAGATACATGCTGAAATCAACCTGAAATCCCTAGAACAACTGTAAATTCTCACTTATGATCCTCTTTAAGGGCAAAGAGTAGTTTTTATTTAAATCTCTGTACACAGCTTCTCTTGCTGTTCATCCAGAATCAAAAACCTCCAACCACCTTATCTACCTTATAATTGTTTCTCCATTTTCCACACTCTCAAGTGGGCCTCTTGACTTCTTTTAACCTTTGCTACTCCACTCTCACTAGACAGAATGATTGAATTAAAGAAGAGTGTGTGTTAGCCTGTCTTCAGATGATTATACCCCCACAAAATAATCCTTGGGCACACCATTATAACTGACAGGATACGTCATTCGAGGAACTCATTTGAATGTATTTAAAGTCATCTTTTTGTAATATTACTATGTGACATATAGGGAAGGAATTCTGGCTGCTTGTGTAGTTTATCGTATAAGTGACAAAATAAACTGGCCAAGGCTGGAAACAATGCTGTTTTCTGTTGTAGTAAGACAGCAGCTCAGTCCAAAAAGAAGCTGATTGCTCCAAGCCTGCAGAGAGGAGGCACCTTCTTCCAGCCAATCGCGAACAGAGAAGCTATTTTTTTGGGTGCTTTCCAGTGGTAAAGTAGTCCCAGATTGACAGCAAGAGCTGGGGATTTACTGTAGAATAAACTACAGTCTTCAGAGATGAGTGCAAAATGAATTTTCTGTTTTGCTATGTACATGTCAAGTCAGGTGTTATATATACAATATGCGAATGCATCCATGCATGCAAGAACGCTGCCAAGCCATACTATAGGTTTGTTGTTAGTTTATGTGTTTTAGCATTCTGCTGTTTCCACATGCCAGTGCTGGGTGTGGTTGTCCCTTCACCCTGAGATGACATGAAGACCAGTAGGCAAATTCAACAGGTTTAGTCACACTGCTGGTTGAGGAACACGCTGGGTCCTGTGAATGTGTGTAAAAAGGCAGACACACCCCACTTTCCCTTTCTTCAACATTTTCTTGCATAAATTCACTCTCACCCTCAGGCACTCTCACACACACAGTATCTACAGTCCAGCTCACGATCATTTTAGGGGAGATTAGTGTTCTTGTTTGATTCTGCCGCAAAGGGCAGATGATGGAATCTGAACATAATAAGTCATAATTATGTTTCATTAATTCTTTCATTCAGCTATTCATGCGATTTTTATAACAGTCTTTTCAGGCTCATAGTGAGCTGGAAACAATCCCAGCATGTAATGAGCGGAAGGCAGGAAAACAACCGAAACTATTTACTTGTCCAGTGCAGGGCTCTGTGATTATCCTCAATTAGTTTAGTTTCTCTGATTTCTCCTTCAAACAGATGTAAACAGCCTCACTGGTGGAAAGGATGCCATTGGTATTAAGCAAGATGAGGACACATCGTTCCCTGTGAAGATCCAGGGGGCAGGAGTAGAGCCATTTGAGCTGCAGGTACAAAACCAGACTGTTGTTTCCTCTCTGTTCGCTCTTATTCACTCTTCTGTTAATGATAAGATTTCACAAGTGGTGGAAACCAACATTGATAACTGAGACTAAATATTGATAAGAATTCATCAGCTTTATCTTGTGTAGTATCTGTAATTTTTGATAATGTAGAACCCTTACAGGAACTCTTGCGGAAGGGGCAGGGCGTGGGATGTTCTGGTGGGGCGGGGCGTGGAGGGAGGGCAGAGAGAGAGAGAAGGGGGGTGGGGCAGGGCGTAGGCAGAGAGAGAGAGGGGGGTGGGGAAGCACAATGCAAATTCCACCAAGAATTTTAAAATAGTAATAATGTAATGGTAGTGATAATATAAAAAATAATAATCAAGTTAATATTAATATTAATAAAGTCATAATAATAGGCGTGATAGTGAAAGGAATAATAAGACAAATAATAACAACTGTAGTAGCAGTTGTAGTAGCAGTAACACGGGGGCAGCAGGTAGCCCACAACCACTGATCCAGACTCTGCAGCTCCGGAGGCAGAAATACCTGCTGAAAGCGACAGAAGGAGAGAGACGAGAAAGCACAAAACTACGAGAGAGAGAAGATGTTGAGTTAGTAACATGCATTAATGGGATAAGAATGCATACAGATGGAGAGGTGCATCATGGGAAGTCTCTCGGCAGTCTAGGCCTATAGCAGCATAACTAAGGGATGGTTCAGGACTCACCCAAGCCAGCCCTAACTATAAGCTTTATCAAAGAGGAAAGTCTTAAGCCTACTCTTAAATGTGGAGATGGTGCATATATATATATATATATATATATATATATATATATATATATATATATATATATATATATATATATATATATATATATATATATATATATATACACATACAATACTGTATTTTCTGTCAGTGTTAATGTTTGATGTCTTATCTGCAATACTCTATGTCTTTCTGTGTAATGCAGGGATTATCCTCATAGATAACTACATTTTTTAATATAATAGGCAGGTTTATAATCTATATTTTGGCATTATCTGCTGTGTTAAACCACTTGTCTTTGTAGGTCCGTGGTTTTTGGCTTGTCCAAGATGCAGTAATGACTCTGCTTTCGAGGGATGAGGTGTGTCCACGTTCCAACCTGTCACTGGCACTCGCCGGTACGACTCTGGACCCCCTCGCAGAACTGCAAAGCCTCAAGGGGCTTAAACCAGGAGCCATCCTTCGCCTGGTGGAAGGTAGTATTGTTGTTGTTTTTCAGCTTTATTTCCAATCTACATTTGTAGCTTGAATTTTATAAATAGTTTAACTGTCCGAAGGCTGTTTTTGGGTGCATTGAGAAACTGCTTTTCTTTTATAACTCTGATTATTTATTGTGTATTTTTTCTAATTTTGTCTTGCATGCACTTTTAATAGCATACCTGTATACTCTGTGATCTAATCTTACTAATGAGTTTTTGACACAGTTATTAGAAATATTGGGCAGCTTTTTAACAATACTCTGTTCTGTAATGCAGTTTATACGTCATAAAGCTGTTGTCTGGCCTTTTAACAATATAGTTTTTACTCTCTCACATGTCCATTTATATATCTACATATCTAGGGTGATGTATGGTATAATTATTAATTGTAGAATATCAGAACAGAACAATCCAGTCCATACTTTCATCACACCCTTCAGCCTTTCCCTTTCATACACACTAAAGTTTCTCTCAGCTCAATGTAAATTGCTGACTCACCTTTTCTGATTAATCATAACAAGGTTTATAGTTGCAGAGATTACAACTGTGTGCCAACCAGTTTGTCTGTCTCACACCTGCCAGCTGTTGAAATACTGAAACAACCTGCAGTTAATCTCTTATTATGTACAGTATTTACCCAGTCAGTTTTGTGTCTATAGTCCAATAAAACAAGTGGATCATGACATCCAGAGTCTTTGTGCCGTGCATGCTGGCTATTTAAAGAGAGATGTTTGTGTTCACAGTTTCATAAAGGTCAGTGTAACCTTTTTAACGCTGTGTGTCTTTCCAGAACCCTACACTGCCTGCTCAGCCAGGCTCCATCTGGCTCGTGTGCTGGAGCTGCTGAGAGCGTCTGGACCTCAGGATGCACTGAGAGAAGGACGCTCACCAAGCATACTGGAGACACTCACACATACACTAACAGCAGGTACACACGCATACTGTGCACTTAGACAAAAGGGTAATAAAACAAAGATACAAAATTAACAATCAAGCTCACACTGAGATCTCCTTTTAATACCGGTGCAGACTCTAGCTTGCCAAATGGAAAGAGCCTGAAACGCTCTCTAAGCAACACAAAAACAGAAACTAACTACCAGGATGGAGCTCCTCCTGAGTACCTCCTCCCTGGTTCCTCAGAGAGACCACTCATGGCCCTGCTACCACAGAGCTCCCAACCAGAGGTACATAAATACCTGGAGTCTTGTTTCACACTGGGCCAGCCCAAAATGCACACAGACACACTGACTCTTTGTGATGTTATATTTGTCTCATCAGGCCCCCAGCTATCTGAGGGACCTGTCTCTCAGCTGCTGGAACCCGCCTCCAGGACACAGGAAGCTGCAGGGAGACTTCCTGTACATCACCGTCGTGACAATGGAGGGACGGCGATATGACATCACATCCTGTCCAAAAGGTTTCTTTCTCAATAGGTAAAAAAATTACTTCATGATATTAACTCTGTTCATGGTTGTAGTAAATTGTAGTAGAAAATGTATGAAAGGCAAATAATGTACTCAGCTGTCATATTTCTATTCTACCTGAATTGAATTGAAGTCCTGAGAGGCAAGTTTTAATTGTAATTTATCCATGCACTCTTTCACCTGTTTTCACAGATGAAAAAAATGTTTTTAAGAAACTTAATTTTTTCCAATTATCCTGGAAAAAACTTTTTTTTGTTTTAAATCCTTTTGTTTTACCTGTTCTCAAGTCATAAACATGGGAAAGAAAACAATTTAGATCAGACTTGACCACTTGATGGTTCACCAGTTTTCTTTCTCACTTGCCTCTCAGGACTTCTGTAGAGTCACCTGCTTTATAAATAATTTAACTTTAACTTGATAAATGTTTCAGTTTAATTATGAATTATTTTCTCTCTCTTCTTCTTCATCTCAGGTCTACAGAAGAAGTGTTTGATCCTCGTCCTGCACAGTCTTCCCCATTTTGTCACTGTTTTACTGACCTTCTCTGTCACATCAGCCCTGTCTTCAAACAAACTTCTTCTACTACAATCAAAAACAGGTAACATTATTACCCAGCATGAATACTATAGTATTTTGCCAGAATCCTAACAGTGGGGTTTGGTGAGGTGAATATCCCAACTTCAAATCATAAAATGTTCATAACAACTGATATTGTAAGCTGTTTTGGGTATTTTGGGTAATGCAGCTTGTTAACTTTCTTCCTTTAGGCCTCAGTTATCTCCAGTAGAGGTGTTGCCCACTCCTTACCACACGCTGAGCTGGCTCGGGCCTCCCTGTGCCTCTCGCACTCACAAAAACACCTTCAGCAGACTGGGAGTGGATGAACAGCCAGCAACTCAGGTTATTTAAAACACAGCATTATTCTTTGTTGCTATTTGTTGAGTGGTGTGCTGCTGGCAGTGATATTAAGTGTAACCATGTGTGGTATGTGTAGGCTCCAGACTGGAATGAGGAGTTGCAAGCAGCCAGAGATCTTCCACTAAGCAGTCTGGAGGAGAGGCTGCAGAGAGACAGAACTCTCCTCCAGGTAACCAAGAAAAGCTGTAATTTATGTCAAAACAATAGCAGGACAGTTCAGGACTCTTATCACCTGCTTTCCTTACTTTGTTCACTCAACTTCTCCTCCTCTCACCTTCATTTGTACCTGTTTTCTCAGGTAAACAGTGCGTTTGTTAAGGCTGTGATGCAGGGGGCAGAGACTATTGTAGATGGCTTTGTGGAGCCAGTGAATGGAAACCCTGAGGACCCAGCTTTCCTGTGGGGCGGCCTGTTCATGAGCCAGGGGGCAGCAAGTACAGTGTTTGGTGGGGAAAGGGGTCGCAGGTGAGCGTGAACCACAAGTTCAGTGACAAGATCCTAAAGATGTAAAGCCATTTGCTGTTAATTGTGTTATCTTATTGTGTTATGGCTGTGAGGATTCACAAAGTACACTGTGGCCATGTGCTGTGTCTGATTATAAAAGTTTTGTTTCACTTTTAGAATGGCATTGTTTTGGCACAAATTATTTTGATGTTTCCTTGTCTTATACTTGCAGGGCTGCTCAGAGGCTGGAGCTTAAAGGAGTACAGGCCTACAGTGACATAGAGGGGCTACAGGGGCTGCACACTCTACCTACAGCCATTGTAGACTACAGAGGAGTGCGCCTGTCTGCTCAGGGTCTGGCCCCTGGCTTGGAAGGCTCAGAGCAGGACCAGGGAAGTGCTCCTGCCGCAAGGTACACCCTGTAGACCCATTATTCAACTATCCACTGTGGTAGTGGTGTCACACTGTGACATTTTTGTGCCTTTTCTGCTAATTGTCTTTCTTCTTCTTGTGTTCTATAGAGGCTTGCTGTATGGGGTAAATGCAGGACCCCAAGAGTCCCCCCATCGCAGACGGCTACTACAGATATTGGCTCACACTGCCAAGTCTCTTTCTCTTCAGAAACATGTTGTTGTGACGCACAGCGGTCACCAGGTACCACTGTTCACCTCAGTGGATGCTCAGGGACTGTTGGGGGCTGATGGGAGGTTCTACATACTGGATGTGTTCAGGAGCTTCCCAGCTGATGCCAACTTCTGTCCAGAAGTGGAGACAGAAAGTCAGACAGTCACTGGAGAAGAGGAGAGTAATAAAAGCTGTGAAAAGGATGAAGAAAAGAAGGCTTGTGCAAAAGAAGGATGGCCGGAGAATTATCACTCAGACTCTGGTCTTCCAAAGAGCTTTCCTCACGGACTCTGTAGACTGAGGCCAGAGCTGGTGCAGGCCTTCATCCAGCATAAGTGAGTTCTACATGAAATAAAACTATTTTATTCTCAGTTTTGAAAGTTTTTTCACAAAGTGAAAGTGAAAGTTGAAGTTTTGCTTTTTGCTCCTTTTAGACATTGCCAGTTCACTCAGCGTGTCAGGGAGATGTTTGATGAGAATGGAGGCTTTGAAGAATGTGCAATAGCTTGTAAGAAGTGTTTTAGTAGATCTAACTGAATGGCAACCAAAAGTGTAGCTAATACACACAGAACTTTGGCCATTTTATACTTGACAAATGTTTGTATTCTTGCAGGTGACTCTCGAGCCACTAATGCAGTACGAGCTGCTTGTAAAGAAGTGGGCTCAGTTAGCGACATCATCTTTGAGATGCGCTTTAACTCAAGCATCTTCTCTCCAGGTATCATGACAAACTACATACACAAACACACGCACACAGACACACACACACACACTAACACGCACAGACAAATCTTTTGCTAGAACACGATATAACAGGCTTCTTGTGGTTTGTGTTCAGGAGTAACCTTCCCTCCTGGTGAAAGTACATCAACAAAGCTGCAGGAGAGGTTACTGAGGGAAGCTGCAGCTTTCATCATTACACATCAGATACCAGCTTTTGTAAGTGGACCCACTGTTTACATACTATAATAGGCACATCTACTGCAAACATGAAACAAGCTCAGCATATGTATGTGTGTACAGGTGGAGTATTGCCTACACAGCAACGAGGCACCAATGGATGGAGCTTCTCTAAAACAGGCGCTACACCAGAGAGGCATCAACCTCCGGTATCTGGGCCATGTGATCAAGACCATCAGCCAGTCAGAACACAAGGAGCGCTTGAGGCACATAATGGTGTGTCTGATTCACAAAATAGTCCAACTTAAACTAGTGATGATTTAATCACTCTCCTAACTGTGCTTTCTAACATCCTTCTTACTGTCTTAACCAGAGATCAGTCATAGGGGATATTTTCATCCGCTCAACAAGAAGAGTGTTCAACAATTTCCTCCAGGTACTTTACAGTATTCTGTAATAAGCACTCCTATTCATTCTTATGTTTGCACACCTCAGTGTTAATAGCAGGTGAAATAGCAGCAGGTGTGGGTCCACACACTCCAGAAAGAATGAACTACAGCCTCTGGTTATGTCTTTGCAGGGTGCGGACGTGCCTAGTCTCTCTGCAGCGGTCAGTCACTTCCTCTGCTGCCTGTTGGTTCCCCACTTCACACTCACTCCTGCGGGGGAGGAGACTAAAAAGAAGTCAAGGCGACGGGGCCGAGGGGCCGGGGCCTCTGAAAGCACGTCCTGGAGCACGCTCACAGGGGCTGAGCTGTGGAACCTGGTCTGCCAGGATGCTGTTGAAACTTACAACGTATCTGACTGCCTCGGGTGAGGACACAGCATTTTGTTTGTTCTCACCTCAAGTTTGTTAGTTATGCAATGGCTCAGAGTTCACTTTAGAATACTGTCATTTTTCTCTGTGACAGCTCTGGTCCGAACCATCTGGTGGAGCACTACGGCCTTCAGAAGCTCTCTTTGCTTAGAGAGTTCTGTTTAAAGACTGGAGTACAGGTAACCAACATCTGAAATATGGATTCAGTGTGTTATTGGCCTTGTAAAATTAGTCACTAGATCAACTGAAACACATTTATATTAGTAATGGTTTAATATACACCGAGTTGTAATTGCAAAATTAGCTTCCAGATAAAAACTTGAAAATAATTCTGTGTCTACACCAGTTGAGACTGAGAGACTACTTCTTCGACAACCAAAATAAAGCTCCCATTGGTCCAGACGACGTCCTCAACATCTTCCCTGTCGTCAAGCACATTCACATGCCAACTGTGGATGCTTCAAAAGCATATCGGGCTGCACAGACCTCCATTCAGAAAGGTGGGTCAATAAAGCTGCGCACTTTACAAAAGCCCTTGTGCTGTGGAGTCATGTATCTGTAATCTTTGTTCAATGTGAGTTTTTTAACTAAATCTAAATGAAAAGTAAATTCTGTGCAAAACTATTGTGTGTTTCCCAACTGCAGGTCTGCTGGATCAGGCCCACGAGCACCTTAAAGAAGCAGCCTACCTGTTTGGTAGGGTGTGTGATGACCTACACCCTGAGGCCTGTTATTGCCACAACCTGTTGGCCAAGGTGGCTTTCCTGCAGGGGAAGGCAGCTGAGGTACACTTACTGCTCCACAACTGTTTACAGCTACATTAACACATTTTGCAGTGATAGAAAGTAACCAAGTACATTTCCTCAAGTACTGTACCGAAGTACATATAGAGGTACTTGTACTTTACTTGAGTATTCCCATTTCCTGCTACTTTCTAACTACTCCACTACATTTGAGAGGGACGTATTGCACTTTTTACTCCGCTACTTATATCTGACAGCTTAGTTATAAGTTACTTTGCAGAAGATTTGACATACGAAACAAATTATTAGCTTAATAACACAACAAAGGGGCTGCACCATTTTTACTTTTCATACTTTAATTACATTTTGATGATAATACTTCTGAACTTTTACTCAAGTATAATTTTGAATACTGGTAGTGGGATATTTTTAAGTAGTCTTCTACTTTTCTATGTTGTGTGTACTGTACCACTCTGGAAAGACCAAAAAGTCTGTGTCAATTTCAGGAGGTACTGAAGTGTTTGAAATTGTTAATATACATGAAACTGGCCATTAATTCTTGTCATCACTGTGACTTCCTCTGTTCTCAAGGCTCGCAGTGTCCAGCTGAAAGCAGTGGTCATTAGTGAGAGAGTGCTTGGCTTTGACCACCCAAACACTATCCAGCAGTATGTGAGTATAGCTACACATTTATCTCAGATTTTTTCATGACTAAGCTGGAGGTACCACTACTAGCAGTGGAACCCCTGGTCACTGTGGAGATATGAGAACTGTAGACCTGGGTCCATAACTACACATTTCTATATGGTTTTTATAGAGTAAGCACTGTGTGTAGTGTGTGATTATTATAATTTTGTTGTTATATGTAGGCCCTCTTGGGTGTGTATGTGTTTGCTGGAGGGGAAACTGTCCTGGCTCAGAAGTGTCTCCTCAGAGCTCGTCTGCTAATGCTAACAGTCCATGGAGAGGACCATCCCTACACTGCAACACTGGATGTAGGTTACAACACTTTGGTGTTCACCCCAAGCACAAAAAAGCCTTTTCACAATATCCTTATAAACAATATTTACTATTTGACAATGGCAATCCTCTCATTGCTTTCCTGCAGAGCTGTCTTGGGTTGGTGCTGACAGGAGATCAGAGAGGTCAGTACTTAAAGAACGCCCTCAGACTCAACACTTCCTTCTTTGGCCCCACAGATCTGCACACTGCTCTCAAGTAAGATGCCATTTATAGCTTGCACTCATCATTTGTATAAAGTCATTAAGTTGATCTATTCTGTCCCCTTTTCCAACATCATCACCATTTCTCTCCCTGGTTTCTTATCTGTGCAGTCAGCACCTGTTGGCCCAGTGGATGTGCAGCAAGGGTGACTACAGAAGTGCTATGACCCACGAGAAAGAAGCCCTCACTGCTTTTACCTCCTTGGTCAGTATATCTGCAGAAAGAGCCAGAGCCAGATAAGTGGATTGGTTGTGTGTGCATGTCATCTCATGGTTATCTTCTTTCTCAGTTTGGAGAGGATCACTCTCAGACACGCTGCAGCAAAGAGTTTCTGTGCACCATCACCAAGCAAGCAGTGAAGGTGGAACGCTCTCTCAGACAGGCAGGAGCTGACTGCACGGAGCAAACAGTGGAGGTATGTCCAGGAGCTCATGTGGTCTCTGACACAATTAACCTCTTTGAATCTCAAATGTCTCCCTGAGCTAATTGTTCTGTAAACCTGTTTATTAATCTCCCTGTCCTCTGTGTCCTCAGTGTCTAACTCCCTCAACTGAAACTGTGCTGGAGCAAATGGTTCTGGTGACAGAGATCAGGAGGATTACACAAAGGTACATATTCACTGTAATACATGACATATGATATGATATGGTGTTATATGCCACACTTCAACACATGTTGAAGCTAAAATGTAGCTTGACCGATATTGGATTTTTGAAGCTGACACCGATATCAAAATCTTAAATAATTCCATATCGATATGTTGGTCGATAGTCATTTTTTAACAACACATAAAATAAACAAATACTCTTGATAAGGATCACTTAAATTTGCTTATTTAAAGAATTGGGGTCAAGATATTTGTTGATCCAAACATTTTGCTGTTGAAAAATAAATGTGTTGGTATTCTCTGGTGTAAGTATTAGTGATACTGTTTCAAACATATTTTGGCATTTATTTACTTTAATGTCTTGTTACTTGTCAGCCAACTAATACACAAATACTGTTATATCTGTGATGAGCAAAATTAGTCAATATTTATCAATCTAGCTCTAAAAGTACCTTAAATTCCCATAAATAATATAATACTATAGATTAAATTGTAACAATCTAAAAGTGGCCATTCTGCATTATCAGTACTTTTGATGCTTTTTTAAATTTTGTTTTGGTTCTCCAGTATGTCCTCTTGCTATTCCTCTCCATGGTGAAAACTCAAATAGTGAATACAAATCTGATCTTTAAAACAGGCAGTGATGCATATACAGAAGCACTGAGAGGCAAGTGAGAAAAAACTATTCTGGTGATCCATTTTCTAAGTCTGATCTAAATTGTTTTCTCTCCTGTGTTTATGACTTAAGAACAGATGAAGAACAGGTGCACTTCAGCCTCTAGTAGCTGGAATGAGTATTATACTGAGCCTGTAAATGCACGTGCACTTTAAAAAAAAAATGTATGTCCATGTCCCCTCCCAGACTCCATAGTATTACAACAACAAACACTAACACTAATCCTGACAAAAACATTTTTTTCACCTGCCAAAACTTTTTCACTTGTTTCACAGATGAAACAAGGAACTTAAAGGAACTTTTTGGGGTGGGGAACTTTTTTTCCCCACCTGTTCTTAAGTCATAAACACAGGAAAGAAAACAATTTAGATCAGACTTAGAAAATGGATCACCAGAATTGTTTTTTCTCACTTACCTATCAGGACTTCCGTATGATAAGTTTACCACCTGTTATTGTTGTTACAAAAATGTGAGAGAATTATTTAAGCAAATACATAATATAAGAAACTGGAAAAGGTCATTTTTTGTTAGGTAGGAAGCCACTGATATATTCATTGTGTTTTCATAGTGACAGGTTCCAGGAGTATAAGAAGAAACACCTGGAACTAAAGGCAGCAGTGGCAAAAGAACTGGGATTTAAAGTAACTAACGAGCTCGTCGCCTCAGAGACTGTGAACGGGGGAGAGAAACGCTCTGATCAAGAAACAGGATGCGGGAAGGAAGCTGAGGGCGGAGGAGGCGCAGCAGTGGAGAATGCCAGCAAGAGCCAACAGGAGCAGCCAGTGGAAGAGAGTGCTGCCATAGTTTCAGCTAATGGTCATGTGGTGGAGCTGGCAGAACATAACCAGCACAAAGAGAAAACAGACATAGATGGAGAAGTCAGTGAGGACAGTGACAGAGCAGATTCAGATGCTGAGGTCAAGGTAGTGAATGGAGAGTCAGAGGTCAGGGCTACAGGAGAGGAAACTGAAACCAGCACAGCCAATGGGGAGATCAAATCTGATGCAACAGCTAATAAGATGAAGTCAGAGTCATATGAGGTTAATGGTGAAATAAATGGAGCTTTAGACATCGCTGCCAGCCCACCAGTCCTTAAGAGTAAAGGAACCTGGGCAGATGTTGTTTCGAAAGCTGCCATAGCTAATGGAACAGGAGTCAAACACACAGTAGCAGTCAATGGAGTAGCACATGGTGTCACTGCTAATGGAGTAGCTGAAAAGTGAAAATGTATCAAACAGGAAAACAGTGTTGTAGTCAAGTTTTTACAAGCCACTGCTGTAAGATAAAGCCCTCCCAGGATCCTAGATGTAATTAGATCCAATGAACATGAAGCGCAGCGTAAGAGAACATAGAGTCAGATGATGAGTATTACTTTGTGTTAGAGATGTTATTGCTGATGCTGGGAGAGGACTGTACTGTTGAGTGCTTTTTTCCAACAATAAACTTTTTACTCTGGTTTACCAGTGATCTTGCCTTTTTGGCACATACATATATGCATGTAAAAAATTATGTGTGAAGATGTGATTCTATTAATCACCAAATCATGATTCAGGTGACAACCGAGAAAACTCTAGACAGCATAAAGTGGAAAATCATGTTATAAAAATATATTTGGAACAGTTCCAAAACAGTTTTATAAAATCGTACTATTGATTGTAGGTTATAAGTCTGAGTAACAATTGAATCTGAAAATGCAAACACAAGAAAAACACACCTGCAAGACTTAGCAAAAACCTCATGTGCCCAGAAAAACCTCAACTGGAGAATCATCTAAATGTAAAGAACTACATCTGTGTTTTTCCCCCATTTGCAAGGAATTTTGTAAACATTACTACCAATCACTTTACAAAACATACCATAGAGTGTTTTTTCATCTTCCAGCCACTGATATGGTCCACGGTAAGACATCAGCAGAAATCAATCTGCACAGCCATGAAACTTGCTTAATATATGGAAATCATCATATAGAAAATACTTTGTTTGGGTTTTTTTATGTAAATGTTACATTTTACTCCAGCTAATGCTCTGGAAAGAACATATATCTATCATATATATTCCGAAAAGTAAGTTCCTACAATGAAAACGTGTTGGATATCCAGAGATGTGCATGTCCCACCTGCTGATCAATGTAGCATTCACTAAACAAAATCACACCAGCAGACACTGTTGTGCAGCCGACTGTTGGTGCTTCCCCTCAGCACTTAACTTTGACAAAACACAAAGCAGAGTAAATGTTTCTGTAACGTGTTACCTACGATGCATCATCTAGCTCAAGCTGATTTCAAGCCTCTGCATGTTGATTTTCATGTTGTACTAACTTAAGATAATTTATTTTAAAAAGCTGTATAACCTATACTTAGAGAGTAACTTAACAACAGGAAGAACAGCCCTTCCTTGTCCTCAATGGTTGAAAGTTTCAAGTCTGTTTCCCCTATGAGCAAACCCATTGATGGGAGTGGTCACAAATATGCTTTGATGTATCTAACTGTACCAAACAGTTATGTCACATTGTCCTGGAGTACACCTGTACCTCACTGCAGCAAGGTGAGAAATTAAACCACTGGAGGTCAGCAAAAACAAGGTTTTCAGGTGTTAAGAACTGGTCCAAGATGCTCAACAGTCTCTTTTCCTTTCCAATAAGGCCTTGAGACAAACTATCATGACAGTGGCTCAGTATTTCAAGATTCAATCCTCAATTAGAGGCAGGGTTAATTTATTTAAAAACTGCTCATATTAATGGCAACAATAAAAAAACAAGCAAACCCCAAAACATTCAGTCCATTTCTTGTTCGTCTCTCGTCTCAGCTCCGTGTTTCCCTCTGAATAATCTCCAGATCAAGGCAGTGTTGGTACTGTGGTTCAGGCGGCTCTGCCCAGGTGGATTGTGGTAGCCTGTTCAGGCTGCTGGTAGGAAAGGTGATGACTGCTGTGTCACTGAAGACGTCAATCAGACGTGATGGACAGGGCAGCTGTCTCTCCTCACACACAGACACAGCCTGGGTAATGTAGCCGTAGTCCCGCTTGAACTCTCTCTCGATTGTCCTGTTGGGACGACAGACAGAAAACGTCATGTCTCATTTCTTAAACATCATCTCCCTCATGGCTTGTACTAACCTGTCCCTCATGCCATTGAAGCTGTTTCCAATGATTATCATCAGAGGAAGACACTGTGTACTCCAATTCTTCCACAGAAGGTTGTTGTACAGGGCTTTCCCACAATGCATCAGGTAAAAGAGTGTGGGCTTAGTCAACAGACGCTTCCCCTCCTGCACAATACAGTGAGACAGAAAGCTGTTGTTTTATGAAAACAAGAAAATCAAATTTCAGCAATCTGAAACTTGCTTGAGATAAGTCATCTTAGGTTTTGTCAGTGCTTTTTTTGTATGTTAATCCATTATTTGCATTTATGTGCTAAAAAGGACACTTGGACATTTGAGATTTAAAAATCTGCCTCCAAACAGCAGCTTTTGAATGCAATAATATACCAAGTTTGTGTCACCTTTCTTCACGATGTCTGTGTTTTCTTATTGTTCGAGTTCTGGAGCTGGTTTTCTGACATAAATGCTTCCCCTTTGGTTGCAAACTCTAAAATCTGTTGCCCAGAGTTTCCCACGAACTCTTAAACCCACAACACTAGAAGACTTTATGAAACAGTCCACAGTTACAGCTCAGATCTGACAAAAAATAAAACTGTGTTCCCTGGGAAAAATCTATTCCCCTAAACAACGATCTAGTCTCTATATATTAATTTGCACACCGAACTGAAATTATAAATAGTGGATGTTGTGGTTTGATTTGAAAAGTTGGTGGCAACTTGGCAGTACTGTTAAGTATTTGTAATTTGTATTAAATCAGCTGAAACATTCAACAACACTTGCACTATCCACCTGTTCTCCACACTGTTTACCTGCTAACGGTCTTGCAGGATAAAAACCAACAACTGACCTCATTTTCTGTGAGCACAGTCAGACCCAGTTCACTCAAAACATCCCTCTCTCCAGAGGAGAAGGCAGGGTCATAAACAGAGCAGTCCTTAACGGGAATCTAAAGGGAGAGGAACAATGACACACAGGATTTGTAATGAACAGGGTCTCATGTAGAGTGTTTGTTATCTCATTGGATAAACATATCCTCTAACCTGCCCTGCATCCAGCAGCAGCAGCAACATGGCAAGTTGGTAGCGAGCGGAGACACAGGAGGAAAAGGAGCCAAGTCCATAACACACACACTCCAGCTGTTGGCATAGTCTGCCATCTCTGGTCCTCCCCAGCCGGTCAGTGGGGCCCTCAGTGTCCTTGTTGTCTGGAGGTTTTGTGAGGGTTGCTGATCCTGCCACCAGCAGCTGTTCTGAAGACAAGAATCCTGAAAGTGTCACTGAACTGCACAGCCAAACAAAATATTTGGTGATAACTCCACTTGTCCAGCATACTCACCTTTCCACTCTTGCCAAAACTCCTCGCATCTTAGCTCAGACCTTTAGAGGGGGAGGATAAGCAAAGTTATAGGACCCTCTTGAGTTTGTGCATGTGGTGAAAATATGTATCCACTTTAAAAATGAATGATAGGAGTCTGCTGCTTAGCTTGTCCCAGACTTCTTACACTGTGTCTCTGATTCGTTTAACAGTTTTGCGTATGTCCAGGTGCTCCTGGCAGCATGTTGAATTTGAGGACACCTGAAGTGATCTTGATTGCCGCGCTGCGCCTTTTCGTCGCCGGGCCACCTGCCACTCCTCCCCGGTGTCCGACATTTATGCTAATTCACCGGTACCCCATGTAGACATACACAGACATGTGATAAAAAAATACTCGTATTATTAACAAAGTTCTAGTTTAAGTGCTGTCTGTGATTCGTGAGTCTGCAGCAAGTGGGACTATTTTGAGTGTAACACACGCATTTCCTCTTCCGGTGTTATGCCACATTTTGTATTCTGTGGTGTATCCTCGTGTTTGTCAAATTAATGCGTGGTCAATAAACGGACTGTAGACGAGTAATCTATAGCTCGACGTAGTGGTGGGGGAAACGAAGCTTTCTGAAGCACTGTCAAACTTGAAAATGGTTCACTGTTTCTAAGCATTTGATGAAGTAAAAAATGGCGACATCTGCTGGCCAAAACCTTATGTATGGATTCAATCTGAAACCATGGTGAAAGTGCTTTTAAAATATTGTTTCGCCATCTGAACTGCAATGAATCGAAAAACCAAACAAAAATGAATTATTATTATTATTCTAAATTATTTTGTTTTGTTCTGAAAAATTGAGACACATTTGCGCGTACATGTGAGAACATGTACGCCAGGGAAAGACGGAGTACAAAATTTGGCACCGGCAGTTACGATACAACCGGAAGTACCTGTGTTTTCGTGTGTAAAACGAACAAGCTAGCTGACTTTAGCTGAATTACCTTTCATTACTGACACAGATTAATGAATGTATACCTGATCTTTGGGTAGAGGAATAACGAACGTTTCAGGTAAGTTAGAGAAAATATTTTTTTTTAAATTATTTCCCTACGCTCAAGTTTTTAGGTAAAGCGAGCAGTTTCCATTAGCTATCGTTAGCTTTTGCTAGTAAATGTTAGCTTGTTTTCACGTTGGGGTTTCTCCACATGGGCAAATCTAATGTAATCCATGTAGTTGTTTATATGTATTTACTAAGAGTAATGGTGTTGCCAAACTAGCTAGCTATTTATGCTGTTTATATTTTTCTTGGAGTTAATATTAAGACAAGTTAGCTAAACGGTAATTGTTGTTGACCTCATATCTGGGATACAGTTACAGCGTGATCATAGCTACAAAGCATTCAAAATAAACAAAACGTACTGGGTGTAATGGTAGTTTGACCAACAAAAAAAAACAAATCTTAATTGACTTATTAACGTTAGATTTATTCGCGCGAGCTTTCAGCCACTTCCCGTGGCTTTCATCAGCAGATAGAGTTTCTCGGTTGTCATGGAGATGGCTCTGGATGTAGCTTATTATTTGGAGTTTTTACACGACTTTAACCGTATTGTTATTTTGTTTATTGTGATATCCAGAGATGTCCATGTCCCATCTGTATGGGCTGAGAGAGGAGGAGGAGGAAGGTGTGGAGGTGGAGAGCTTTGAGGTGACAGACTGGGACCTGGCCAATGAGTTCAATCCAGACCGCGGCAGACACAGGCAGACCAAGGACCAGGCCACCTATGGTATCTGGGCTGACAGGGACTCAGACGAGGATGAGAGGCCTAGCTTTGGAGGCAAGAAGTAAGGAATGGGGGTTTTTTTGTAGCTGACCCACTGCCCCCGTTGGGTCGAAGTCTGTTTCCCTATTGACATGTGTTTCCTCTCACCTTGACATGACCCAACATTTTCCCTAACTCCAGTCAGTCCTCTTCTGAGATGCTTACCCTAACCCCAACCAGTTATCTCTTCAACGCCTAACCATAACATAATCTAAACCCAATGGGGGAAACAAAATCTAACTTGAGGGAAACCCTATTCAAAGGAGAACAGAGTTCAACATCCCAAGAGGAATAGACCACAGAAAAACAACTGCTGCTTTAAAATAAATGTTAACAAAACAAGTCCGTGGTTTGTGTTTTTTCTAGGTCTAAAGACTACAGTGCTCCAGTCAACTTTGTGAGTGCTGGTTTATGTAAGACTGCAGCTGAGGAGAAACAGCACCAGCAAAAAGTAGAAGGAGGCTCTGATGACTCTGATGATGGCGGTCCTTCAGCACTTCCCCCTCCTCGCGGCACTGCACCCAAAAAACTCCAGATGGTAAATGTTGTTGTGCGTATGTTCTTTACCCATTGCAGTGTATTCTTTAATAGTGTTTTGTCAAAAACAAATTGTTTTTATTTTTCCTAGAGTAATTTCCGGGGGAACCAGTCCCAGAGGTTTGCAGGTGGCATACAGTCTGGTAAAGGCATTGGTAACTGGGAGAAGCACACAAAGGGAATTGGCCAGAAACTTCTGCAGATGATGGGCTACCAACCAGGCAAAGGCCTGGGCAAGAATGCTCAAGGTGGGTAGGCCTGAGGAGGCTATGTTATTGAGCTGTTTACTAATGCTGTGTGTTTTACAGGAGCAACAGAGTAGAGTTGATATATTCTGACCTTGCGCCCTCTTATTGCTGCAGGTATTGTAAACCCCATTGAGGCAAAGGTTCGTAAAGGAAAGGGAGCAGTGGGTGCTTATGGCAATGAGCGAACCCATCAGAGTCTTAAGGATTTTCCTGTGGTCGACTCAGAGGAAGAGGAGGAAAAGGTAGAGAGCTATACCCACTGTTAGATTACATAGCAGAAATGATATTGTAGAGTCAGTCAACATTATTTTGACATTATTCTCAATTTCTGCCTGTTTCGGAGTTTCAGAAGGAGCTAGGCCAGTGGCGTAAGGATCCTGCAGGCCCTGGAGGAAAGAAGAAACCCAAGTACTCCTACAGAACTGTAGACGAGCTGAAGGCTAAAGGCAAGCTGGCAGGGCGCAGTACAGCGGCATCCGCTGGAGAGTTGGCACAGGTCAAGGTGTGTTCGAAGTCTTGAATTAACACTCCTTTGCATCTGTCTCACAGGAATGTTATCAGGCCACTAAGGCTTTGATCTTCACACTCCTTGAATTAGGCTGTAATGTTGTAATATGCATCAGGAACTTAAGTTAATTGTACTTTTACACTCAGTACAAGCCCCCGTGGGTGAAATTGTTATATGAATGTCGACTGCCATTTTTGCCCCTGAATCTCATTTACCCCGTATCTCCACCCATCTCTAGGTAATAGATATGACTGGAAGAGAGCAAAAGGTATATTACAGTTACAGTCAGATGTCCAACAAGCACAGTGTTCCAGATGAAGGTCCACCAAGCATGTCTCAGGATCAGAAGGGATCTGGCTTTGCTCTACCTGAACTCGAACATAACCTGCAGCTACTGATAGACCTTACAGAACAAGACATATTACAGGTATGAGGGAACCAAAAATATCTGCCAAATATATTCAGCTACAACCGGGCCTAATGAAGGCTTCTCTCTGCATCAGCCACCCGAGGCTTGTTTTATGTTGTTGTGGTTTATGTACCACTCTTCTTCTTCTACCACATACTGACATGCTTTCTCTTTTGCTATCTTATTACCACCTCCTGTAGTCTGCCAGACGTCTGCAGCATGAAAAAGATGTAGTTGTGTCTCTGAGCCACGAGTCACGAGCACTGCAAAGCAGACTGGATGCAGAGCAAGATGCCATCCAGAGAATGGAGGCCGTTCTGGCATTGGTGGAGCGTTTTCCTTCTGGGGAGATGGCACCGGGGGAGGGACCCACCCTGCAGGTGCATATACAGTGAACACACACAGACTAACAGACTAACAGCTACAGTTATCAGGCTGTTTCAGTTTGATAGTCATTGCTCTGTTATCACATCCATATAGGTAAACGTTTTGGTGCCTTCCTTCTCTTTCTTCAGGAGTGTGCCCGGATCTTTGAGACTTTGCAAACAGACTATTATGAAGAGTACAAGACAATGGGTTTGGCAGACCTGGCTGTAGCTGTTGTTCAGCCGTTACTCAAAGAGAGACTTCGTTCCTGGGACCCTCTGAAGGTATGCTTTTGCAGTTATATTTTTTTGAGATAAGTACATACTTTCATTATTTGCTTTAAATCATTAATAATGAAGCTACCACTTCTCAGACTGTTTTCTGATTATTTCAGGACAGCTCTTATTGTCTGGAAGACATCGGTCAGTGGAGAGCAATTCTTGAATCTAGAGACCTCCACTCCAGTGCCCCAGATTCAAACATGGACCCTTATCACAGGTCATTTTAAACACACAAACGTATAGTAAGCTGTGCTTACGTATTTACATATATTTACATTTTTGACTATAAGTGTTTGTAAAATGTGTGTCCTTTCTTTGTCGGTCCAGACTGTTGTGGGAAGTGTGGATAACAGTGATGCGGTCCTGTGTGTCAGGCTGGCAGCCTCGTATGGTAGGGCCAATGGTGGACTGCGTGGAAGTGTGGGCTCCTCTTCTCCCTTTGTGGATCCTGGATCACCTGTTGGAGCAGCTGATCTTACCCCGGCTACAGAGAGAGGCAAGATGCACACACTATCTTCACTTAAAGACACACTTAGATGTAGATAAACTCCCATGGTTTTGATCATTTCACATAATTTACTTATGCCTTCTACATTGCAAGCTGTTTTTATTCCTTTCTGTTTCCTGTTTGGTAGGTGGATAACTGGAACCCTTTAACTGACACAGTGCCCATCCACTCCTGGATCCATCCTTGGCTGCCTCTGCTCCAATCACGTCTAGAGCCTCTTTACCCACCAATCAGGAGCAAACTATCCAACGCCTTGCAGCGGTGGCATCCCAGCGACGCCTCAGCCCGCCTCATCCTGCAGCCGTGGAAAGACGTATTCACACCGGGTGCATGGGAGGCCTTCATGGTGAAAAACATCATCCCAAAACTAGGTATGTCTTCATCAATGACTGCCTTAAGTATGCCATAGCCGTGGGAGAAAATGTATTTCCCTGCAGTCTTCCCCGTCCCTCCTTTTCTCACTGGTTTCTCTTCTTCATGTGATGGCTTCTGTTTCCCTCCTCAGCTCTGTGTTTAGAAGAGCTGGTTATCAACCCTCACCAGCAGCAGATGGAGCCATTTCACTGGGTGATGGACTGGGAGGGCATGTTGTCCCCCTCCAGCCTTGTGTCCCTGCTGGACAAAAACTTCTTTACAAAATGGTTGCAGGTCAGCATCTATACTTACACAGTAAATTGTATACAGAACAGAAAGTAATTAAGATGCACTTAGCTGCAATTGATTGTTGATATATTTAATTTTATTACATTTTTTGTGACTTCATGTCTGTTTGTGTTTTGTTGTTTTAGGTCCTGTGTTCATGGTTGAGCAACAGTCCTAACTATGAGGAAATCACTAAATGGTACCTGGGTTGGAAAAGCATGTTTAGTGACGTCTTGTTGGCACAGCCACTCATTAAAGAGAAATTCAATGAAGCTTTGGACATCATGAACCGTGCAGTGTCTTCAGGCATGGGTTAGTACTACACGTAGTCTCAGAAAATAAACACATGAAAACTATATACTGTACTTAATAAAATTATGATAATTCAGCACATTAGCACTTTTTTGTTTTTTACTACAACACTCATTCTATTTCATATTCACAGGTGGATATATGCAACCTGGTGCAAGGGAGAATATTGCATATCTAACACAGACAGAGAGACGAAAGGACTTCCAGTACGAAGCGATGCAGGAGCGCAGAGATGCCGAGTGTGTAGCTCACAGGGGCATCAGTGCCGGTGTGCCGACTAACTTTAAAGATCTTATCCAGACCAAGGCAGAGGAGAACAACATTGTCTTTATGCCCTTAGTGGGCAAACGGCATGAGGGCAAACAGCTGTACACATTTGGGCGTATTGTCATCTACATAGACAGAGGAGTTGTGTTTGTGCAAGGAGAGAAGACTTGGGTGCCCACTTCTTTGCAGAGTCTGATAGATATGGCCAAGTGAGGGTGGACTGACTTATTCCTTGGTCTGCCAAGTGTAAAAGAGAATAAGTAGAGCGACTGTTTGGTTTTTATGTAACTTCAGTATGCTGATCCTTGTCATGTGTCTTTGTACATTTTTAAAGTGTCACTAGAACTGTGAATAAATAATTTTTGAATGTATGTTGTCTACTTTGTCGTTGTTTAAATCAGATGTGAAATGTAAATGAGTACAAATGTTCAAGTACTGTACTTATACAATATACAGTACATATAGGTTTGTATGTGGTACTTGGTTTCAGAAGATTTTGCATTCAACACAGGTGAGGCAAGTTCTCAATATAGCATATTTCTTTACAAGTAAACTTTTTTGTAAAGAATACAAGGTTGTATTAGTGTTTTTATGTACGTACATGTACAAAAAACAGTACTTCTATTGTTTATTAATGTACATGACAATTTTTTTTAATGATTTCTCTCTTATGGTGTGGCAACTTCTACTGTACCTTTTTGAGTTCCTTTTCACCATTGGTGTTTTCTTAATTTTTCTGTTTGTAAAGCATAACAAACTAATAATAGAGAAAATTGTGTAATGCAGTCTTTTTGAATGACTTGCAATACCGGTATGTAACTCGTTTTACTGTAGGTGGCAGTGTAGCGGCTGGTTCCTCCTCCGGCTATCCGGTCTGAGGTTTTTGGCACTACTGGGCTTCCGTCCGTACTCGGCGCTTTGCGGTGAAACAAAGTATCTTCATTATCCTGTGTGTATCACGTATGTGCCTTTGCGCACGATTCAATCATTGCAGGCGTATTTTTGCATCACGGAGGTATGTGGACATCTATAGATATCTCATGAAATACACAATATATCGACGGTTTGGTATCTATGATTGGAAAACGTTCCTTTATGAGCCGACAAGCTAACGATTGTTAGCTAATAAGCTAGTCAGCCTTAGCTATCACAGAGATTAGCTAGCTTGCTAAATATTGGTGGCACGTACGTTACTGTAACAGCTTGTCTTATTGTATCTAATCTATATATTTCCAATCTTTATCCAGCCACCCATGTCGTCGGACGCCCTGAAGAAGCGAAAGTCGAAGGTTCTCCGCAATGAAGGAGGAACCCCAGAGATGAAGCGAGGTCGCGGAGATGGGGACCAGCCGGTAGGACACCGCCGGGAGGGATTGGTTGAGGGGACCGGAGGGGCAGCAGTGTGCCGCATTGTGTAGGGAGACCGACCCCCTAGCAGAAGATCCTGTGCCAGCAGCAAAAATCCGCCCTGGCAAGGTGTCATTGGGCAATGTAGCGGAGATATAAAATTCAAAAGAGTCAAGCTGAAGTTTGTTTTCAAATTCAAGTAGTCACTGAGGCGCTACTCACTGTACTTGAAAAAATGTATCCACTCTAGCGAATTGAAGAGTTAAATTTTGCACATCTTACTCGAAAATATGCATTAAGTGGATTGGATACAAGATATAGACTACTGATCGCAGTTGAATCTGCAGCTCGCTGACAGCCTGAGCCTTACAAGTGTAGCATTTGTTGTATCGCTATGGAGCTACCTTATATTTTACAGGTGTTATTGTGTCCTGCTCCTATTTGCTTTGGACCTACATCATAGAAAAGTCTACACATGGTTAAATCTGCTTTTGTGATTGTGATGAATGTCCATATGTGATTGAAACACAAATCCCTTGTTGTTAAATGAATCATGGGAGCAAATGCTAGGTTGGATGTACATCCTCTATTTTTAAGCACTATATTGTTACCAGATACCCAGGTACTAATTTAGGATACTGAACGTATGAGTTATCAATATTGGAGTCTTGACATTCAGGACCTGAGTTAACTCACTACCAACTGCTTTGACCAGAAGGCTGAATCCCTGCTAGTTTCGTTGTAATGGATTCAGTACTTGGACTTCTTACAGCACCAAGAAGAGTGGGTTCGAGTTAAAGCAGGACCGATGGTGGTGTGATGTGGTGTGATTATACTGTGTATACTGATGTAGGTTTTGTTATTTATTTTCCAGGATGTGCGTGTGTATAGTGAGGAGGTGGAGCTGGACAGCAGGGACCCTGAACAGGACTACCTGCAGTACAAAGAGTCATGTGAGAGTTTGGCCACACTCATGAGTGAGATCCAGGATCTTAAAGCCAACGGAGCCAAAGAGGGGGTAAGATACACATCCAAACTAATCTGTCATTATAGACTGATTTTTTTTTTTTTGTCAGTAATAATGTACACTATGTATATTATGCTGGTTTGTCACTAGAAACAAGTAGAGTCCCCCACAGCAGAAACTTTATACATACAGTTAGTGGTACTGGTAAATCTAATACACCACAACATTGTATATATGATCCCAAAAAAAGCTGATTCTGTTTCTTCACCAATAACAATGAAGTCTTACTAGTTGTATTTGTTCTCAGTGTCCTGAGGTGGAGCAGAGACGTATGCAGAGCTGCATCCACTTCATGAACCTGAAAAAACTCAATCGCCTGGCTCATATGCGACTAAAGAGAGGCAGAGACCAGACACACGAGGTAACTCCCACACAACTCTCAAATGCTGTCCAACGTTTATGGGATATTAAAAGAAATACCAGCTTAGGTTAAGTTCACACTATTCCATAAATTTGCTGAAAAAGTGCTGCCTCAACTCCCTTTTGTGCTGATCAGGAAAGGCAAGTTGAACACCAAGCACTTAGTTTGTACTTATAACACCTAACTGCAGTAGCTGCCACTGTCAGCAAAGAAAGCTTATACACCCTTTGGTTTGTTTTCGATTAGAATGTATTGATCCTGCTTATTGATCCTTGTTCTTATTGAATCCTGGTTCTGATTTTTGGCATGTATTTATTTCCAGGGGCACCTGGGTTGTGTTTGCAAACCAGCCTTAACCACCGTTTCTGTCCTTTCAGGCAAAGCAGAGAGTGGATGTACTGCACCTTCAGTTACAGAACCTGCTGTATGAAGTTATGCATCTTCAGAAGGAGATCAGCAAGTGTCTGGAGTTCAAGTTAGTACAAAATATCTCAAGTAGAACAGCTTTTACTTTGCACATAATTGAGAACAAGCTAAATTACTACCCATTAAAATCTACTGAAGTTATCCATCATTATATACAAGAAGAACAAAAAAGCAGTCTTTATTTATATGGTGCTTTAATTGAAGAGGTTACAAAATTCTTTCTAAAAAAGTCGGGTCACATCAAGCCCTAGAAATGTCAGAGAGAGATTTACAATCACTGAGTTTGTACTTAAGTGAAAAACAATTACTCACCTCAGAAGATGCTCAAAATGTATAGTTATACAAACAGTTGCTCATGCGTGCTTCCACAGTGGTAATATTAATACATTTTATGTATATAGCACCTTCTCATACACAAAATGCTAAGCATACCTTTCCCTGACCCAGGTCTAAGCATGAGGAAATAGATTTGGTGTCTGAGGAAGAGTTTTACCAGGAGGCGCCACAGGAAATTTCCAGGCCTCAACTCACAAAAAATGATCCCCACCAACTCACACTGGCACGACTGGACTGGGAGCTTGAACAGAGGAAGAGGTATGCAGACTTGCACACAGCATAGTGCATTAGTAGCATGTTGTGGTCAAAAAACAGTCTTGTTAAAAATTTGTGCTTGGATACAGGTTGGCAGAGAAATACAAGGAGTCACAGGCCACAAAGGAGAAGATCCAGAAGAGCATCGAGGTGAAGAAGGAACATCTGACAAGTTTGCAGCCAGGACTCAATGCCATCATGCAGGTATAACAACTGTCTGGGTGCTATATTATAAAGGTTTTGTGCTTTGATAGGACCACGCTATCACTCTTGTTCCAGTCTCAGCAGCTTGGAGCATTGATTTTGCAAAGTGTTTTGAAAGTGTGTTGTTCATTTATTATTTATGAGTTTGAATTTTTAATTTATTAGCTTATTTATTTTTAAACAAAAGTGTTTTGTAGAGTCCCATGAATTGTTTTTCTTCATTGAGGTGAATGTATTAACTGCTGGATCACCAATGGACATCTCTTCTTTTACAGGCCTCTCTCCCAGTGCAGCAGTACCTGTCCATGCCTTTTGAACAGACTCAGAAACAAACAGAGATTGCCCGCCACCTGCCTCCACCTCTCTACGTCCTGTTTGTTCAAGCCAATGCCTATGGCCAGGCCTGTGGTAAGAAATCATTAGAGAATATCCTATGTTTCAAGACAAAATAGAGTTTTTCTTTATGGCATGTAAGCTCTGATTGTCAATGATTTATTTTTGTTTCAATTTCAGACAAGAACCTGATTGTCTCAATCAGTGGTGATGTGGATGAGGCCAAGGCCCTGTCCAAACCTCCAGAAGATTCCCAGGGTACAAACACTACTATACATGTCTGTCGTCACACATACAGCACACAAACACTTATCTTTGTAGTGCAGTTCATTTTTCTGTTATACTCTGTCGCTTAAAATTTCAAGATGTTATGTTTGTGTCATCCCAACAACAAAAAACATAAATGTATGTGTTCTGGTTTCATCCAGATGATGAGAGTGATTCAGATGCAGAGGAGGAGCAAGAGAAAACAGTGAGTCTAAGGCCTGGCTTTACTCCCAACACACACACACACACACACACACACACACACACACACACACACACACACACACTCAGGTCAGTGAGTTCAGTGATTTCTTAATATACCCGTGTCGGCAATGAGCACACAAACTGTCCCTGAAGCCCTAGCTTTCACACATTGTGGTCTGGCCAGTTGGGGAGCGGAAGCTATCGATCGTTTCCTGCATCCGGAAGAGTGCCAGCTGGGGGATTCTGGGAAATATTTACCAAGAATGGCTAAGTGACTGTAACCTGAGCCTACCTCAGGCATGAACACCAGGGTGCTTAGATCTATTTTCTAAATTACTGATTTAAGAATAAATCTTTTGTATTTTGTTACAACCTGTCTGGCATTTTACCGTCTGCATATGACAGCTCATCTGAAACACCCTCTTCTTTTTCAATTTTTACTACTGCCAGCCCTTCCTTTGAACCACCCCTCCTCCTTTTATATGTAATAGTAGAGGGCTAAAATGCTAAAGTGACTGTCATGTTTCTCCTGTAAGCAGCTGGAATTTGATGCAAATTGTTTTTCAAACATATTTGATATGCCACAAT
The DNA here is from genome assembly GCF_020085105.1 of Siniperca chuatsi. NCBI lineage: Eukaryota > Metazoa > Chordata > Actinopteri > Centrarchiformes > Sinipercidae > Siniperca > Siniperca chuatsi. The sequence goes on along the minus strand of NC_058046.1, from coordinate 17,856,396 downwards.
GTCAAACATGCACCTTGTTTTGCTTTATTTCTTTTCATCTCTTGTTTCCATTGCTTTTTATTGTCTGTCTGGCAGAAGAGGAGAAGGCCAACTACAGGCGGCCAGCTGGATGACAAAAGACGGGAGATGCTGAAAAGGCACCCTCTGTCCCTCTGCTTAGACCTCAAGTGTAAAGGTAGGTTCTACATTCTTCATGACTTAAAATTTTAGTGTCTGCACCAAAAAGGTCTGTGCATTTTGTGCAAGCAGACACATTCCCTGTCTTTACACAGCATGTATAAGCCCAAATATTTACAAGTCATCTGTGTTACATTCCCTGTAATGTGACCATAGTTACACTGTGTTGTGGTAACTCTATACCTAGGAGATAGTATGTGAAAGAAAGTAAGCGTGACCCACTCTATTATGTCATGACACCACTTGACCCTCGTGTTCCCTCTGCTGGCAATAAAAGGAATAGTGACAGATTATAGGGAGATCTGCATTGCAGGCGTAACTCTACCTAGAGGGAGGGAGGGAGGGAGGTGGTGAGCAAGACGCTTGCAGCAGCGTGGATCTGCAGCACCTACCACATGCTGTAAGCATATTTTCTCATCACCAGCCTTTCTCTAACTTCTGCTTTTATTTCTAGTGCCTTCCCTCTCCACACTTATCTTCACTGCTGCCAGCTGCAGCAGTCAGTTTACTGCAGTAAAAGCAAAAAGTGAGCAGTGTAGGAGTCTGTGAGTGACAAGAGTGTCACTGAGTTCACTGTGACTGCAGATAGTGGAGCATGAAAGATGACCATCAGAATAGTATGTGTCTCCTGGGTGCTGCTCGCTACCATCGTGACCACACCCCGTTATTACTCTTTAATATGCTGCAGTGTAAAGTAAACCCTGGGGGACGTTCAGTGGGAGGATTAATGAAAAGAGGGGGGTAGACAGAGTATTGAATTAAGCTAGTAATGGATTAGTTCATCACCATGTGTTATCCGTCATGTCTCCACAGATGGCAGTATCCTTCATCTCTACTTCTACTACCTGATGAATCTGAACATTATGACTGTCAAGACCAAGGTCTCCACCTCCATAGACCTCAACACAGCCATCAGCGCAGGGTGTGTGTGTGTGGACATAAGAATTCGTCTCCCTCTCTGTGTCCCTGAAAGGAAAGTCTAATGATGTCTTCTTTTGCAGGGATCTGCTGAAATCAGACACTGTACTCTGCTGTCTCTACTCTAGCGACCAGGGACGAGAAACACCCAATCCAGCTAATCGCTACCAGTTTGATAAAGTCGGGTGAGGATGTCAAATAATTAAAGTAAATAAGAAGATGTGTAGTGAATCACACCATTGAATTTAACAAAATTCCAGCAGATTTAACCCATAATTTCCTTTTAGGATTGTTTGCTTTGCTGATTATGTGGAGGAGCTGGGCCATCCCTACATGTGGGTTCAGAGTCTTGGAGGACTACATTTTCCCAAAGATGCCTCAGAGGTACGTGTTAAAATCAAGTATTATCCCAGTTGAGCACAGTTTCTGTGTGTTACAGCCATATCATGTTGGTATACACTCTTGTTTTTCCAGGGTGTGCGTGTGGGCAGTTCTCTGTGTGCCAGCCAAATGGAGAGCACCATAAAGCTGCTGAGGGGACGAGTCCAGTCCCGCCTGGCTTTGCACAAACAGTTTGCCTCTTTAGGTACGTTACATGTTAACGACCACACATTAAATAGTCCTAAAGAAGAGATAGGACATTTTGACTGAGATTGTTTGTGCTCCTGTCCTCAGAGCACAGCATCATCCCGGTCTCCACTGAGTGTCAGCACCTCTTTCCTGCCAAGATTATCTCCCATTTAGCTCGCTGGACCACTATCACTCACGAGGAGTATATGGTATACACATATAAATACATGTACAGATATTTGAAATCACCCGGATCCAAAAATACACCTCATGCAGCACATGTCTCACTATGATATTTCTCTTTCTTGGTAGGATCTGCCATATACACGTCATGTGACTGATGCTGGGCTGGCAAAGGAGACTGATATGTACTTTATGGGTGTGGTGGAGAGGGGCACAGGTAAGTACTAGCAGTGATGATAGAATTGGCCAATATTGATAACTTGATTTTTATTTGTTTCTTATAAACTCGTTGCCTCAATCTTTTTCTTTCTCAGCTCGTCTCCAGGCCGCTGTGGTGCTGAGTCCCCGTTACCCAGAAATCTCTCCTCTTTTCTCCCTCTCTCTCAGCTGGAAGGGAGAGCGCAGTGGACGCACTGATGACAACCTACGAGTATGAACATTTTTCAATATTAATCACTTATGTTCCATAAGCCTGTGCTCTGTTCTTGTACAAGCTCTTTATGTCTAGATTTTTCAGACTCCAAATGACTCATCTGTTCCTTTTTTTTTAGGCCATGGAGAGTGAGGTCAATGTGTTCAAAAATGAACTACAGGGCCCACGTCCAGGATACCAGCTCCTGACCAATCAGATTTCACGTCTGTGCGTCTGCCTGGATGTGTATCTGGAGACTGAAGGACAAGATGACAGCGTGGAGGGACCACGAGAGTTTCCCAGAGAGAAGATGTGCTTGCGCACTGTCAGGTATACAGTCACAAGAAGCATTTAAACTCTTTGCAAACATTTCGTCAAAGACACTTTCATATCTGAATAGATTTACTGTTTTTCTGACATGGCTCTCTCTTTCTCAGGGGCCCAAATCGTCTGAAGCCATTCAAGTACAACCATCCCCAGGGCTTCTTCAGTCACCGCTAAATCTGTCCACATGCTTCTCTCTACTGTACTTTACAACTCCCTTAAGCTTACCTTTGTGACTATTTGACACACAAAGTATACCTTTTTAAAAGCCTTTTTAACACTTTGAAAATAAAAGAACACCAGGTTATTTTCTTGAATCAGTGTGTTTCTGGTCTATTTAAGTCTCTGTTGTGCACTCCAAATGTTTCAGTTTTATCCCTCTGCCTTCCTCTCTACCCTCACCTCTCTTTGTGCTGCTCTATTTATATGCGTTGTCTGCACTAGCTGATTATTATGCCATTGTGGTTCAGTGCTACAGCGAGCTGAGTCATTTCCCCAGAGAATTATGTCTGTGGAATATTGGTGTATTGTTAGCCTTTGACCTTTCATTTATCATCATGGATGCAATAATAAAAGAAAAACAGGTTGTTATGCAGGATACTGACACCAGTTCCATCAAGGATTACTCTCATTTTATGATTAGCTAGCAGCAGTCTACAGAAGTGTTTGGCAAAAATATCACTTGTTTTCTTGCGCATTGGAGTGCAAATCCAGCAGGATGTAAACTAATCCAGACATTAATGCCTCATGGATTTATGGATAAGGATGTAATTAGAAGGTTATTTTTGGATGAAAATCTTTTCCATTTGATTCTCAAGAGCAAACTCAAAGTTATCAGTAAAGAGAACAAACAAAATGAAGTAAGATATCTTGTCTTGGCTGACTTGACTGAATGACTTCACAAAAGCCTACTGAGATCTGTCAGATGTGGTGAGTATTTCAGGAAAACTGAAAAATAAAATTACAGAGCTCACAAAGTATTCTAATAAAAATGCAACGAGTTAGGAAGAGTAAAAGACATTTTTAACGTCAACCTGTTGTGTGTTATGATGCGGTTGCTAATCCCATCAATACAAAGCTGTCTCTCAAATGCAATGAGATTGCATTTGAAGGGAGCACTAAAATCATTCCAGTGTCAGCCAAAGTGTGTCCAATGTCAGTAATTTGTCCATAAAAACTTTTCTCACTGGTTAAATTGAACTGTTAGCTGCTTTTAATAGACGTGGACTGGTGAAATGGATGACTATTCTCATCAGCTGCTGCACTGAGTAAATCCTATTAAAAATGCAGCTACACCTTTTCAGTGAAGGATTGTAGAAATCTATGAATAGCTTACATACTAATATAAGTCATGACCAAAAATGATCAGGAGGATTTGTGTTTCCTCATTAATTTTGTATGGTTTCAAAAGTGAAGGCCTGTTTTGTATTAATCTTAAGCCTACTCATGATACTCAACAGCATAACTAGCATAACTAATAATAATGGTAATTATGAATTAACAATAATGAGATAACTGTAGGAGGGGTGAAAGGATTATAAAATCACTGCTTCAGCGTGTGAACTTTCCCTTTGTGCAGTGAGGCAGAGCCGGGAAATAAGCGAATTTGAGCCTGTTCTGTGTGAGAAAGCAGCACTGCTCCTGATTTATACATGAGTGCTGTCTATGGGACGTGAGGAACAGTGCGCTGGCTGCTGTGGGTGGGTACAGTTCCTTCTCTCCTCAGCCGCAATGCAGTGCAGTTACTGGCAGCATTTACCTTTCGGCCTCAAACCTTCTAAGATCACTCTCGACGCTTCTCCTTCATAAATCTTCACCTAAGGTCAATGTGCTATATATTTCTTTGCGGTATGAATAGATTAAGAAAACCCCCAGAAGCCTCTTGTGTTTGATTCTTCATTCTTTATTTATCTGTTTCATATTGCATATTCTCAGCAGTTTATACATAGCACAGTCATGGTTGTCCTAGCATTGCAGACCAGAAGAGTGAGACACTGCAGTTCACCTGTCGGGAGAAGCTGCATTAAGGTGCACAACAAGCAAAATTCAAGTCTTTCTTACTCATGTATTTGTAAATATAACAGACATTTGTATCTGCTTAAATATACATTTTTATATTCAATAGCTGTCACAGTCTTTAGCTTGACATTGTTTTGACATCTCTACCCTTGAAGGCTTGTGTAGGTACAGCAGGCCCCTGCGGTCCCCGTCAGCAGGATTCAGTTTAAATGCACTTGTTATTTATTTAGGGCAGTTGTCACATTCAGATAAAGAGTTAAGAGCATTCTGCATTCACTACAGTCATACATCAGAAGCATTGGGGGTGTGTAATGGCCATACTTAGGGAGCAGGGGATTATTTGCTACAGAAATCACTATTGCTTACATACCATCACCTGCTTTGTGTTGGACAGCTGGGTACATCCAGCCCCTTTCTCCTGCTCTTTACTCCCTCATAGTTCTTTGGCATCTCTACCTCCTCCTCTCCTTGTGCCCTGAAACACAGCTTATCCAGACTTACTTCTTGGCCTTCTCCTCCTTGCTCTCCTTTGACTCAGTACCAGAAGATTTCTCCGCTTTCTCTGCCTTCCCTCCTTCCTTCACCTCCTTACTCTCTTCTTTACTGGTCTCCTTTTTATCCTCTGGCTTCTTCTCCTCTTTCTTGCTCTCTGTTTTCTCAGGTTTGGCTTTAGGTGCGGACTTCTCCTCCGGCTTCTTCTCCTCCTTCTTGCCCTCTGTTTTCTCAGGCTCTGCTTTAGGGGCAGGCTTTGCCTCAGGCTCGGCCTTCTCTGGTTTGGGAGCAGAGGGTTTCTCCTCCTTGGCAGGGGGAGCACTCTCTTTTGGCTCAGACTTGGGAGCAGGTTTGTCCTCTGTGGGCTTGCTGGGAGCAGCAGGTTTGGAAGTGTCATCTTTCTTTGTATCAGGTTTGTCTGCCTTCTCTGGGTCTTTCTCCTTGGGCTCTTGCTTCTTTTCCTCCTTCACAGGTTGCTCTTTCTCCTTCTTTTCCTCCTTGACAGGCTGGGGCTTCTCCTCTTTTTTCTCCTCTTTGGGGGTCTCTTTGGCAGCGGCAGGCTTGTCCTTCTCTATTTCTGGAGACTTTGGTTCGGGGGTCTTGGGAGGAGGAGATTTAGATTCAGGGGATTTGCTGGGTGGGGATTTAGACACAGGTGACTTTGACTCATCTCCTGCAGGGGATTTGACTGCAGGTGACTTAGCAGGTGATTTGGGCATCGGGGATTTGGCTGGTGGTGATTTAGATTCTGGTGATTTTTGTGGAGATTTAGATTCTGGTGATTTGACGGCAGGAGATTTAGGTTGAGGAGATTTTGAAGTAGGGGATGCAGCCTTTTCTGGAGATTTGGACTTCTCTTCTTTCTCACCGGCCTCCTCTTCCTCTCCCTTCTCCTCCCCCTCCTCATCCTTCTCCCCTTCCTCATCCTTCTCCTTCTCCCCCTCTCCCTTTTCTTCCTCCTTCTCTTCTTCTCCCTCTCCTTCCTCCTCCTTATCTTCTCCTTCACCCTTCTCTTCTTTGGTTTCCTCACCTGCCTCTTCTTCCTCTCCTTCTTTCTTTCCCTCCTCTTCCTCCTCGTCTGCCTCCTCTGTCACCTCTGTCACCTGGGTCTCATCTGTCTGTTCCTCCACGATGACTTTATCTGAGATCTCCTCTCCTTTTACTTTGAAGTGGGCAGAGATTCTGCCTTCCAGGTAAGAGTATGGACTTCCTCCTGACACGAAGCGATTCTCCTCTCCCTCCAGTAACTTCCTGTTTTAAAAGACAAGGACACACAGTCAGTGAACGTGTCTATAACGTTAGACATTAAGAAGCCAAAGAATCAATTCAATTGTGTGGTTTTAAACCATGACCAACCTATAAGCAGCAATCTCAATATCTAGAGCCATCTTCACATTCAGCAGCTCCTGGTAGTCTTTCAGCTGGCTGGCCATCTCCCATTTGGTGTTTTTCAGCTCATTGTCCAGCTGATTGATGGTCTCCTGCAAAATATAAACACGCAGCCTTACAGGTTGAATATCATTCTGATGGTATGAGAGGATATGTGCAACGAATGTGCATTTCTGGTTTTCCTCATGAGAGATAAGTGAGAAGTTTGTGTTGATTTCCTGCCTGTAGTGAGTTGAGGTCATCGTGGTGTCTGTCTTCGCTCTCCATACGCTGCCTCTCCAGTGACTCCTTGGTTCCTCGAAGAGTCTCCAGCTCAATTGTGCGGCTCTGGAGCTGACGGCGGTAATCTGCGATCTCCTCCTGGGTCCCACGAATTGCATCCTGGTTAGACTTAGCAGCGTCAGACAGACGCTCCATACGCACTGCAGAAATGACATCCAAAAGAATGCGTATTATTTAGACGTCACACCATTGACTGTGTCCCAAAACAGTTTGACATGACCTGCATACACTAAAGTACAGAGATATTGTGCATTCTGATTCAGTCCATATGCATGCATTGTTGTTTTATCTTTGTCCTGAGACATTTGACCTGTCCTCTGTCCACAAGGCCTCATAAGAGCAGACAGTCACCACTGGGAGCTGGAGTAACCTTGACAGTGTCCATCTGTCAGTCAGTTGTCTGACTCAGCTCCCTCCCTCTTTCAAGCATGAAGGAGTCACAGTGCTGCAGTCAGCTGGACACGATACAGGGAAGGTCATTCTGTTGGCACCTTTCGCTGGTTATATCAAGTCAGCATGTAGATGTACCGCATGGTCAATCTATAGAGCATTAAGTTCTTTGACATGCAGTTGAACTGCTGTCCAGATAAAACCCTTTCTGGCCTTTAAAGTGGTCAATTGTGTATTTGTATAGTACCACAAAGGTCAGCAGTACTGTCTGCATCCGATCTTGCATCTTCTTGCAGTATAATTGTGAGGAGGATTCTCACAGGGGCTGTAACCAGATGATGTCTCAGTTTCTGCCTCGCTTCAGTAAGTCTATGCTACATGTATAGCTTGCTTCCACGTCCTTCACGACATCATAACGGATGACGGTTAAAGCATGTGATGAAGCACTCCTCTGTCCTGTCTGCCTGCCACGAACAATGACCTTGCAAGGGCTAATTCTATTTGTAGAGGTTCGGGTTCAGGGTAAGAGGCAGTGAGGCACACACAGCGCGCACATGGGGCGCAAGCAAGAACACACCCACTGTTACCCACAGTGAGAGTGCAAATTAGTCATAGTCTCCTCTCGGTGTGCCATCTCACTCCTGCAGTACTTGCTTTAAGTAAAAATGATCATTCTGCGGCAAAGACGCACCCACAGAAAGGCGCACCGTCTAAACCGGAGGTCATATTATTTAAATCTTAATCTTTCCGCATTTTCTATTTAGGTTTGGCTATCTGTCTTGACTTACTTAATTCCTCTGTAACCAGTAATAAAACTTCCTTAGTCTATTTTGTTAAAGTTGGAGATCTGGCAGGTTGTTGGGATAAAGGTTATCAAGGTTCTAACACTACCAGCAGGATCTGTTCATCTGCAAAGATGTCTGAGTCTGGGCTACAGCCTAACGTTAATGTAAATGTCTGGGATGTGACTTTAGACTTCAGCACCACGGACAGAGAACACGCACTACGTATAACACTGTCAAACGCACGCGGAATTTTCTCTGTGATTTAAAAACTGAAATTGTTTTAAAACTTTCCCCTTCTTGACCAACTCACCTTTGAACCATTCCTCAGCGTGCGTTGAGCTCTTGGATGCGTGACTGTCCAGCTGTGAGCGGATCTCTCGCAGTGCGTCAGTGACGTCCGCCTTGAGCGTGTCCCGCATAGGCCTATCGAAGCTCACCTGAGCGCCCTGAATCTGCGCGAGGAGCTCCGCCACTTCTTCCTCGTGGTTCCTCTTCAGAAAGGCGTCCTCCTCCTCCAGGGCACGGAGCTTCTTGTCCAGCTCCAGTCGCGTCAGTCGGCACTCCTCCACATACTTTTTCATGGCGCGCGCGGCAGCCTCCAACTCTTCCCGGTTTCGCGCCTCATCCTCCAGTCTGGCCCGCAGGTGCTGGATGTCCTCCTCCAGGTGCTCGTGCTCAAGAGCGGCGCGGGCCTTCTCCCCGGTCAGCTGCTGCAGGAGACCCCTCAGGTCGCCCAGCTCTCGCTCGTAGTGCTCCCCAACCGAAGCGCGCCCGGCCTGGTTCTGCCGCAGAGCTTCCGCTTCCGCCTCCAAGTTGCGGTTGTGCATCTCCAGGTTTCGCACCTTGTCGATGTAGCCGGCGAACCGGTCGTTCAGAGTCTGCAGAATCTCCTTCTCGCTCCTCCGCGTCATGTCACCGTTGAAGGTCTCAAAGCTGTCGACGGAGGACGGCTGGCTGTAGGTGAGGCGGCGGCGCTGGGAGTGAAAGCCGCTGGAGGACACGGAGGCAGGCCGAGCCTTGCGGTACGAGGTCGGACCGAACAAGTGATGCTCTACCGTGAAGCTCATGTTGGCCGGAGGAGAACTGACTGCAGCAGGAGGGGTAGCGCTGAGCTTATATAGGAGGCAGGGAAAACTCACTAGTCAGCACCAGGACACACTCTATTTAAAGAGATATCTTCTCTTCAGAAAACTACTGCCTGCGCAGGAATATATTCACGCTAATCAGTGAACCTTTGTTGATGATTTGTACTGAAGGTGTTAATGTAAAATTATGTATTTTAATGAAGCAACAAAATTAAATATTGTTTTTTTTAGCATGTAAAATGTTTTTACAACATCACTGTTCACTTTATATCTTAAGGTGTTTTGTGCATAAAAACACCTGGGGAAATATAGCCTGTGAATGATTAGGACATGAGTAAATTTAGGCTTATTTGCAACTGTCAATTGCTATGGCGCTTTATAAACAGCCCTGAATATTATTCATTTTGCAAGGTTTTAAAAATATGAAGACATATTCATATTTTTGGGGTATACTGTGGCTAAAGTCTTTGTGAACTGATTGTGTGGGTGTGCAGTGTGTTCTGCTGATGCTCTCTGTAGCTCTACTGCTGCAGTGTGAGTTTGCAGATCCACGCCAACCCCTTGGGACTCAACTCAACTCCTGGGCCATTGACAGACTCTTTTTCATCTCCCTCTCTTACTAAACACACACATACACACACACACACACACACACAAAAGGTTTGTTTCTCTCCTTATACTTCAAATGTAACTTTTCATCTCTTAGTTTCTGCTTCCTTTTGTTGCTGAAGAGTAAATCATCTCCAGATGTGCAGATCTGGTTGCAGTCCAAGCATGACATGTGACAGCACTGACATAAAAACCAAAAACAACTTTATAGTGCAGGCACATCAGGATACACACTGAGCTACGATGATACAGCATTCACACAAAAACAAACTGATCTAAAGGGATGTCTGCTGTGAGAAGAGGACCACTTCTGAAGAGCACGTATTGCACCTATTGATTACTCAAACTCAGGGTGAGTGAGTTTACTCTGCATACCTTAAAGGAGCAGGGAGAACTGTGTGTATGTCGTTCCCCTGAGATGTATGTTGAAGAATAGACAGATCAGCACACAGTCATCTCTCTGTATCAGCCATTATGCGACTCTGTGAACATGTGTGTTGTCAGCCCAATGACATCCAGGGGACTGTGTGACGCCCAAGCCCTTAGCCTGTCCTCCAGCAATTGTGTCATGTCTGTTTAAGGTTCTTAAATCTTCAAAGGTGAAATCCCATTACAGTTTTATCATGTGTTTTCACAAATGTGTTAAACTGCATGTTTGAATGTGTTGGTTAGCTGCTTGTGAATCACAGTGTTTTATGCACCACATCTCACATGTTCAGGGGGCTGAGGGGACATGCAGGACAGAAATTACATTCATCACATCCCCTCCCTCCACTTGCTTCATGTTTTATAAATGAGGATAATGGAGCAGAATAGGCAGAATTCAGTTGTGATGTTATGAGGATCTCATGTTCAGTATAGCTCATGTTCCTCAATACCTTGTTATTTGAACCAACTGCACACAGATGAAGTCTGCAGAAAAAAGACTCATCATTTTGCAGTCTGTGTTGGGATATACCTGCTGGAGAAATATTACATGGCAATTTTGGTGATGGTCAGTGTTAAGCTACACTGTTGGGGAGCTGTTAAATCCAACACACCTGCAACTATTGCTATCTTGCTAACCAAATTGAGAATATAGACAGAATAATACCTCCAAATGATGAGTGGTCCCCTGCCACAAACAGTAGGAATACCATAGAAGAGATTAAATGTCAAGCACCAGAACAGACACATTTAGGCTGCTGTTGGTTTCTCAAAGGGAACATAATCTGCACTTTAATGCTGCCATGGGTGGATTTGTCGCAGTGACAATTGTATACAAACCTTGTAATGAAAGTTTGAAGTCTTGCCATGTGAATGACATTGGGAGAGGAACAGCAGAAAAGGAGGTGAGAGGCTCTTGCCATGTAATGCCCTTGTCCTTGAAGGGATGGATGGAGAGAAGGGAGACAGTGAGACAGAGAGAGATGGAAAATAGCAGGATCGATGCAGAGGAAAATGTCACAAAATAGTGAAACCCATCCTAGGGGGGAAAAAGACGCGGGGAATCGGTATGAAATCTATCTTTTGTGTATGTATGTATGTACATGCCTATGCAGCTGCAAGTGTGTGAGTGTTATATTGTGGAGCAGTGGATGTCAGGAGCTCCCCTTGTTTTTCCGTGGTGGTATATTTAGAGCTTTCTGTGATTTGAGACAATGAAAGAAAAGTGGAGCCAGGAGGTTGTGATAAAAGACAATGGAAGTTGCAGACAACAGGGAACAAGATGATGCACTGATGGAGGGATGACAGAGATGAAGAGGGATGAGAGGAGAGGAACTGGGTGAGAAAAGAGGGAGTCACCTTGGGAGGGACAACTAGAAAAATGGCTGTTCTGGCAGACTCAAGGATGACTCAGCTGTAATACAATTAAAGCCTTGGATGTGTTTACTTGCTTTAGACCTGCGTGTGTGAACGTGTGTGCATGTGTGGTACTATGGCCACTATGGCCATTGCAGATTTTTGTAAGGAGAGGACAGGCATCACACAGAGTCATACTGAATACATTAAGGTTGTTTATCTGGAGGAATATAAAGCTAATGACCAAAAACAAACAGCAGTAGCGTTTCACAGTTTAATGGCTGTGAAAAAGCCACAGATTGAAGTTTCCAGAACAAAACTGAACTTGGCTCTGTCACAGCACCACCTGCTGGACAGTTAGCAGAGTGCTGGTGTCACTTCCTGATTTGTCCACAGGGGGCAGCACCGCGCCACTGCAATAAACTCTCTAATGTTTACTTCCGGTGTTAGCTCCCCTTTGACAACGAGGGAAGGTTCAAAGTAAACGCCACTAACTTTTCACAGGAAACAGCGATGTAATGTTAAATAAAATGTGTCAACCACTTTCTTTGTTAGATCGATGGATCCAGGAAAACAACGAGTTGGTAAACAAATGGAAGGTAGGTAGTTAGCTTTCAGCGGTTAACGTTAGCCTCGACAACATTATGAAATACAATAACGTTAATTTATCGTTATATAAATCTGTTAATGCTTGAGAATAGGTTAAGAGGAACCCATAGTGTAGTCCTTGCTATCTTAAATCTATACTTCTGGTATCTAATGACATACTGCAGAATACCTAATATCTTTTTTCATAAACAGACTGTCTTCCACTGTTTGATTTTTTTTTAGCTGGATAGTAAATAATGTTGTATTATTACCAGAGGTGGAAGAAGCATTCATATGTTTTACATGTTACTTAAGAAAATATGGCAATACCACACTATAAAAAAATACTGCATTCAAACTTTTACTTCACTTGAATACAGAAGTACTGACAGAAAAATGTCGCAAGTAGAAGTAGTCATTATGCAGAATGGCTCCTCTACACAGTTATTATATTACATATTGGATTATTATTACAGATGCATTAACATGTAAACAGCATTTTAATGTTGTAGCTGGCTGATTTTAACTAATTCATAGTAGTAGCATGTCTAGGGTAGTTTAATCTATGTGCATCACATTTTTTAAAAACTGATCATGTTTTGTTTGTAAAAAAATTTTTAAGAGGTAACTTATAACTATATCTAATACATGTTGTGGAGTAAAAAGTACCATATTTGCTTATATTAGCAACGTGAAATAGTATAAAATGTAAATACTCAAGTAAAGTACAAGTACCTCTAAATTGTACTTAAGTACAGTACTTAAGTAAATGTTCTTCGTGACTTTCCAGTTTGCTTTCACTTCATTGTTTCAGAAGCAAGAAGGAGGAGATGCCTTGAGCAGCGACCAGATCCAGACCCATCTGAGATGGTGTTCCTCTGAGTTTCACAAACTTTTAAGGAAAATCCAAGGTGCTACATCTCCTTCATAATAGAAAGGCCTAATTTGTTAAGGTGGGGAGCTCAGCTCTTACCTTTATGCATCTTATATCTCCCTCCTTTCCTTTCCCCATGTCCCTCTCCTGCAGGTATCCCTCCTCATGCAGACCACACACAGCTGGAGCTGACAGTGGTGTACAATGTCTGTGTGTCCTCTATGGCTCAGTCTCAGTTCTCAGAAGCTGAGCTGCTCCTCACACAAGCCACAGAGAGAGGTAGACCTACGCTGTGAAATTATGACAAAACCACAGATGTAGATGACACTAATGCCATACATTCATAGTTTCATGTTAGTTTGAAGGATTGCTCAACTTTTACTGCCTCTTGTTCCCTACAGTTCTACAGATGACAGGAGACAACCCTGTTTGTTCAGACCCTCCTGTGTTTTGGAGAATAGTTCTCAAATCAGTGGAAAACACAGCTTTGAATTCCTGTGTACTTTACCTTCTCTGTCTGCAGTGGGCAATATGGCTGGCCACCTGCCAGCTGAAAACTATACAGGGATTTCAGGTAAGATCCTGTTTGTAGGCTGTGTTCCTACCTAACTTGTCTGGCGTGATTTAAAGGAACTCTGTTGCATCTAGGCTAGGCTAATGAGATGGCTGTCATTTAGCCTCTAGTGTGGACCAAACCACTGTACCGAGTTCTCCTTAACCAATGGGTCTCCTTTAGTTTCTCAGTGAACTCCACCATGGGGTTTGTTTGTGATGTAACCAACCAGAAGGTTATGTGATATTTACCATATATATCTATATCTATATCTTTACTCATCATGTTGGTGTTCAGGCCACGTTATCTCCTTCCTCTTTATCTCATGACCCTTCTTTGTTATTTATGAAACAAATGCCTGATACTAACAAATGCCTGATACTAACTACTGTCAAGTGTTGGATTTATACTCCAAGCCCACAGAGAAAGTCAATATATTTTGTTTGTTTGAAGAATAACAAAGAAATGCAAACTTTTCTTCAAAACAATTCAAGTGCACTTTCCCCCAACATCTCTTTCTCTGTCTCTGTTTGATCTTGTATTTGTTGTTGTTATTATATTATAAAAGTATACTATAAAACTATACAGCATGTTTTCCTGTGATGCAGGGTGAGCTTTTCTCTCTGTTTGAGACACTATCTACTGGAGTTAAGGAGGACAGGAGGAGCGAGGCAAGAGGAAAGTCCTCTGATATTCCACTACTGGTGATGGATCCAAGAAGGCTTGTTGAATTATTGCAGATGTGTACTTTCATTGCCCAAGGTCAGCAACATTCATGTTTTTTGTTAATTCATATTGAATGACCGAATACAGTTTGATGTGACCAGACTAAAATATTGTATGAAGCTTAAGCATAGAGTTAGTGTCTTGATTTCTGCTCTGTGCTTTCTAAATACATGTTTCACCTTGATATAATCTATTCACTTTTCTGCACAGGTGCCACCAAAAGAATACAGGGTAGACAAACTCCATAGTAGTACAGGAAAAATATCAAATGAATCCAAACTGATGTATTTGAATGCTGATTGTCAGAATCGACTTTTAAAATAGAAGTGAGTAAATTGTGAGTGTAGGCTCCCAGAGCCAGTATTGGTGAGTAGTTCATAGGTTCCTAAAAGTTAATTTAGAAATATTTCTTTAAACTGAACACAAAGATGTATGATAGTGATGTATAAATAGACTCCTTGTATTTGTAGTATTGAGTAATTAATGTTGTGTTTTGCTGTGCTCATGTTTCATTAAGGTGCAGAGAGGTTGAGTGAGGGTCAGAGTTCAGAAGCGCTGTCTGGTCTGCAGACAGCTTCCTCCCTGCCTGCTCCCAGAACTCTAGTAGCATACACACACCTCCTCTCAGGCTCTTGCCTCGCCCATATGGTACACACGTAGACAGAGTCTACACATACAAACAGGAAATAAGGCATAACAGGTCTGAGCATTTGCATGTATTGAGAGTGCGTGTTTGCATTTGTCTCCAGAGCCGCCCTCAGATGGCATTGCAGTGTTACCGGAAGGCACTAGAGACAGACTCCCAGTGTGTATGTGCTCTGTATCAGAGCATGCTCATCTACAGACAGCTGGGAAACACACAGGCTGAGATACAAGCTCTTCATTTGCTGCACTCAGTGAGTAACACAAGTATACAGTACATACAGGGAAGGCAGAAAAAAAGATGTCAAATGTGTCTAAATGTTTATCTTGTAGGTGTATTTTTTTTTTAAATTTTATTAAATTATTTTTATTGTTAAAAAATATTCTCTGCCTTTGTTGTAGTAGAATAGCCCTCAGTAGGTGAGCCAGAATGTGTATTTGGGACACTGACACATATTCATGTAGGTGTAGGCCTGTGTACTGAAACATGAAACCTCTCTTGGCCCACAGACTTTGATGTTGCCCTCTGCCACAGAGCCTGCTCTGGCTGATACTCATCTCTTCTCCCCATACTTACTGCTCCGCAGCCAATCACTGAGCAGCTTGCTCTCACTTCCCTCTGCCCTCTTTGTCCTTCACAATCTGGCCCTGAAGTGTGTGCTCCATGGGAGGTGAGACGACCAGCATGGAGCTCAGAGTTTCTGTATTTTACTGGCACCTGACCACTACAAAAAAAACAGAAAACATACTGTAGATGGAGATGAGAATAGTAGACGCATAGTGCACACTGTAGTTGTTAAATGGGTGTCTTTGCTGTTTCCTCAGGGTGTCAGAGGGTGTGGAATATTATTTGGACCTGCTGGCTGCTCTTCACTCAGAAGATCAACATGGAGTAAGACTGAAAATACTGACTGGCACACAAGACAATTTAACAATGAGCTTTGGATATATTTTTGTGCATGCTATGAGCTCATTTGTGAGCAGCCATAAGGGAAGAATACTTTCTTAACATGTTAATTGACATCTATTTGCTGTATGTCTCAGGTGCATGCTGAGGTCCCTCCCCTTCCCAGGTTGCCCGAGCTTTACCTGGAGACTGGCGCTGCCTTGCTCATGGCCCAGCGGCCCGCTGATTGCATGGCGCTGTGCGATGAAGTCATCAGCACAACACTGGAGCTGCTGCCAGAGAAGTTGGTGTTGGAAGAGGAGAAGAGTGAGACTGAGACCAGGGCTCTGTGTGCAGAGGGTGAAGATAGGGTGGGGATGCTGCTCTGGGCCGGGGCTGCCTACCTCCTCCAGGGTCACTGCCACACTCACCTGAGTGACTGGAAACAAGCTGTGACTCACTATACAAGGTCTGTAAGATGAAATTTGCTTTATTTCTGTCATCAGTTTTTCACGATTATAAACAAACGCATAAGATTGTACTCTGCATTACAGGTGTATCAACCTGCTGGTGAAGGTGCACTTTAAAAAGAGAGGTGAGTACTTAGTAGTAGGAGTAGTTTTCTGACTTTTGTGATGCTTTGGAGAGAAAATGCTCTTTTTACACACCCTACAGCTACTGTTACTTTGTGCATTTTATTCTGTTGCTTGTTCAATTACAGGTTTCCCACCACAGATCCCCAGTGCAGATATGGTTGGAAGGCAGGGAACAGATCTGTATATCCTCCAGAGGCTGAAGGGGCTTTCACTAGCTGGTAGGGGCATCAGCTTCGCCCAGACAGACCAACTGAGAGAGGCACTGAGAGACCTCCAGCTCAGCCTGCAGGCATCCCCAGGTATACACACCACAGCTGTAACTTAATGATATACAGCAGAGCTTGAAGCAATTTTTGACACAGCCATCACTGCAGCAACGTGGTCATGCAGCAGCAAGGTCACTTTTGGCCTATACTTGGGCATTATGAACTACAATCTGAACAGTGTTTTTCACATCTTATCTTTGAGGTTTTTACACACACACACACACACACAACACCTACAGTCCTGTTCATGTATGAGCCAAGAACTGTATCAATTTGACATGAATGTACTGTAAGACTGTAGTGAATCTATACTTGGTTTGCGTGGTCCCATCATGTCATCATGCTGTATGTGCTGTCTCAGACTGTGTGGGTGCAGGGCTGTGGTGTGGTGAAGTGCTGTGGAGGCTTGGCAGGAGACTGAAGGCAGCAGTTTGTTGGGAAAAGACCTGGAGCGTCACCACACAACCCTCAGTAGAGTAAGATTTGATTGTACAAGCCATGGAACCCTTGTGACCATGCACTGTGTAGAGTGGGGTGAACACAGATGCATCCCCAACCACAAAGCATTTTGTACTCAACTTAAAGTGCATATAGCAAAACACACCTCACAAAAACAGTTGATTGCCTAAAGACAATTTTCTGCAAGTTTAAAAAACGAAGCATGTAGAATGGCATATTATTGTTTCACCTCATTGTTGTAGGTATGCAGGGAAAATGTCATCACCAGCTAACTCAGATATATAATTTACTTGGCCCAACCACGAGAAATGCATTATTTTAAGGGGTTCATCACATTGATAAAATACCTAAAGTATATATCAATAAGAGAAGCAAGCTTGTGACCGGGAGGTCGTCAGTTCAGTCCCTGGACCGGCAGGATAAATCTGGGTGGGGAAAGTGAAAAAGCAGTGCTTGTCCCTCCCTCATTACCTCCACTGAGGTGCCCTTGAGCAAGGCCTTTAACCACAATCGCTCCAGTGCAGCTGCTCAGTGGCCAGCAGATCAGACTGTGGTTGTACTGGGCAGCTTCCAGGTGTGAATGTGTGTAATTGTGCGAATATGATCAGGAGAGGCTTTCTCTCAGTGGAGCTTCCCAGAATAAATAAAGACTTTTAAAAAACAAAAAAAACAACTTAAGCGATTTCAACTGTAAGCTTGCACCTGGTGAATCAAAGAGGGTCTACTATATTATTCTCTAGCTGTTTGGTCAAGGTGACCATGTGCAAATGTGCATTTTTTTTCCTCTTCATCACAAGTGGTTACTCAAAATGCATTAGAGATGCATTCTGATGCCACATATGAACTTCAGTCTGTCTCTGTTGGGTCTAGACACACTCTGAATTTCTGCTCATTTAAGATACTAGGTACGAACAGGGTATTTTTCAAAGAAAATAAATTTGAAGCCCCTAGTAGTTTAATCAGTCTTTTGTTGCTTTTGGCCGAATACATTTACTATACTGTGATGTTACTCTCCTTCTAACTGGTAAATGCCTTCTGTGTTGCAGGAGTCTTTCTCTGTACCTACAGGAACCCCAGTCTGGCCCTTTGTTGGACTCCATGGAGCTGCGCCACAGAATACAAGAACTTGGTCCTACCTTGTCAGCCTAGAGAGGGACAAAAGAAGAATACCCTATCACTTACTGAACAGGATCAACTTTCTCTGGCCTGTGAACTGAAACCCATACCCACAACAAACATGTATCTACTGGGATAGTAAAATAAAGCATCTTGAAAGGGCTTACAGTGTTTGAGACTGGTGGTAAACCTGGCAGGTGGTTTATTCATGAAATGATGAAAGATTACTAAAAATAGTAATAAAGTTGCTCAGTCATTGAGGATCTAACTGGCTTATAGGAAATAAAACGTGTATTTGGCCAGACAATGATAACAAAAGACTGTTACTTTGATAATGAATTATGCTTTTCAAGATAAATCACAATACATACTACTTCAGAAGATACACACCATAAGCTGTGTTACTGCTCTAAAATGCCTATTTATACCGATTTTGTATGGAGTGCTCTTACGAATAAAATGCTCAATTTAATTTGGACTCTTCTTTACACATATGCTATTATTATCAAGAGTAAAAGATCAATTTCATGTTTTTGCGATTCTTCAATATCAACGCGGTACAAGTTTATTGGATAACAGAAGTTTGGTGGTAGGCTTAAACGACCAATAAGAGAAAAGTTGATGAAAATAGGAACGTCCCACTCATTTGTAACTGGCCAGATTTCCACAATATTCTCGATGGCGTCAAACTCCAAAATCTTTCATTGGTTACCGAATTTGATGGACAACCTCCAGCCAATCAGAATGACGGATGTATCCAGCTCATGGTATAATTGTAAAGAGCACGGAAACGGCTTCTCTTTCGTGTGAAATCACAGAGAACGTTGAGTAACGAGAACTGGCTTAGCCTCTTAAACATTTAGCTAGGATTTCTTTATTTATTAATAGTAATCCAGGTGGACGACCATGGCCTCGGGAGGGGAGTAAGTACAAATATATTTCACTCCTATTAAAATGCGGTTTTCTGAACAATGGCGGTTTTCTGAATAATGGCTATCAGCAAATACCCTTTAAATGGCCAACGTCAGAATACGTTAGTTTATAAAAGTTAGCTCGATTGCTAATACATTGTCGAGTTTGCTAGCGGGAGAGCTATTGGGGTCAGTTACTTCAGCCTCCGCACTTTTTACCGTTGGTTGAATAACCTAACATTGCAAATCCAGTGACAGTTAAGTATAACGCGACGAACTGTTGACAGTTGTTAAACTGTTGTCATCCACACGGTTGTCGTTGACCATTTAACGGTATTGAGTTAACCGGCTGTGTGACAGCGACTTGACAAAGCGCAGTCATCGCTGTCGTGTTTTAATGCTAAGGTTAGCTTAGCAACAGTGTCAAGGCCAAAGCCATCCACCATCACACCGACAAGTTGGCCTATCCGCCGCTTAATAGCCTGTTTTTAAAATTGGCTTCAAATTGAACCAAGATAAATCTAAGCAGCAAATGGCATACACTTGGTTAATAGCCTAACGTAATGGTTACACGAAAGAAAACGCTAACGTTAGTCATCCAGATGGCGAGCTGTATATAGCCACTCTACAAAGTGCACCAAAGCTAGCAGGCTAACGGGGTTAGGCTATGCATTCTAAATGATCGACTGTTAGCTAAACAGTTGTGAAATAACACATTTCCTTATGTGATTACTATGTAGCTCATGCTTACATTGGCAGCTAATGTATGTAAATTCACGATAGACTTGTAACGTCAGTATTTCTGTGGAGAACCCTAGCTAGCTAACAAAGTTTTTTTTTTTTTTTCTATTTCTTTTGCTGTGTCATCTGGGCTCGCTTGCTCGCCAGTCAGTTAGCTAAAACGCTAGCGTTAGCATGCTAATAACATGAAAGGGAAACAAAACAGCCGCAGCGTTTTCTCGAAACTTGTGGCAATTTAAACCTTAACGTTAACTACTGGTTAGTATTTGAAGGTATATTGAATGTACGTATGATTGTGAGTATTATCCGTAGGTAACGTTTAAGTTAACGGTAGGCATTGTAGCATAATTGCCGAGTTGTGTAAACGACATGTGTACACTTACTCACAGCAAAACATACTTATTTGTTCTTATTGTTATTGTTATTATTATTATTATTATTAATAATAATAATAATAATAATAATAATAATGTAGGGACATGTATACACAAGCATATTAGGTTACTAGAATTCCGTAATGCCACAGATCATCATTTATAATAGTTCATTTGCAATTCTTATTCCTGGATGGGCTCATAAAAATAGTACAGGGACAATACAGTAGAAATACGTTTATAACTAGCAGTACAAAACACAATCAATAGAAAAAATACTCATGCCTTAGTACTAAGTATGCTTGATCTCTCTTCAGACAGGGTTTGATCTTGGGTTTAAAATTATCCCAGTAATGATCCATTTTTAAAAAAAAATTTTTTTAGTTCTATGGTTAAGGAGTTCACCATATTGACACCCTGAACACAGAAAGCTGTCCTCCAAGGGATGTTTAACCAAGGGGTGTTTTCCAATTCCCCATAGGTGTACCAGACAACATTCATTTGAGTGGAATAGTGAGATGTTAATGGTTTCCTATACAAATTTTTCTTTTGCACAGTTACTTTGTTTGAGTGGCTTGGTTATTGTGGCTGCATGAGACCTTGAAGGTGCTCAATCAGAAGTATTTTGTTTTACCTACAACTTTATGTAACTTTATCTGTTTCTCATCACAGATCCAAAAATGATGATCTAGCCACTGCAATTCTGAAACAGAAGAACAGACCCAACAGACTGATTGTTGATGAATCCATCAATGAAGACAACAGCGTGGTCTCTCTCTCTCAGGTAGACATTCATATGGTTTTATGCATGGCTGATGTTTCTACAAAGTATAAACCCTGTGATCTGTCCTAATAGATTAGATTGGATATTATTTTTCATCGTGATATTTTAAATGTCACAACACTGAGATTCACAAAATAACTTTGTTTAATGTCTCTTAAGACCAAGATGGATGAGCTGCAGCTTTTCCGTGGAGACACAGTGCTGATGAAGGGGAAGAAGAGGCGGGAGACTGTTTGCATCGTGCTGTCTGACGACACCTGTTCCGATGAAAAGGTGCGAATGAACAGGGTGGTCCGCAATAATCTGAGGGTCCGACTGGGTGATGTCATCAGGTAGGGAAAAGCACACACTTTCCACAGCCCTTTTTTTAAAGGGGGGGGGGAAGTGGTGTTAAATCTAATGTCTTTCAGCATTCAGCCATGTCCTGATGTGAAATATGGAAAGAGGATCCACGTCCTTCCAATAGATGACACAGTAGAGGGAATTACTGGCAACCTGTTTGAGGTCTACCTGAAGCCATACTTTCTTGAGGCTTACAGGCCAATCCGCAAAGGTGAGTACAAATTTCCATTGTCGGGACAAATAATTTATTTTGCCTGGCTGATCAAGTCTTTTTCAATGGATGACATGCAGCTGTCTGTGGTGAAATTAAGTGTTTTCTTTTACCTTGTGAAGGGGATATTTTCCTGGTTAGAGGAGGCATGCGTGCTGTGGAATTCAAGGTGGTAGAGACCGATCCCTCTCCCTACTGCATCGTTGCTCCTGATACAGTCATCCACTGTGAGGGAGAGCCAATCAGGAGAGAGGTGTGTAGCAGGTACACGCACAGTGCATGGATTAACATTCACTGAAAATAAACCACATTGAAATTTGAACATCTTGTGTTTGAATATGCAGGATGAGGAAGAGTCCCTGAACGAGGTGGGCTATGATGACATTGGAGGAGTGAGGAAGCAGTTAGCTCAGATCAAAGAGATGGTGGAGCTGCCTCTTAGACACCCTGCACTGTTCAAGGCCATTGGCGTCAAGGTAAGGCACCCTTTTAATCTGCATAGAGGAACAAGCAAACGTGTTTGTACATTTCAAGTGTTAAATCATGAAGTAAAGCACAAAGTAAACACACTACCTCACAACATGTATGTTGTTTGCTGCTCTTGGTTTTGTTTGACTTACTGTCAATTTGTGTAATGATGTAGTCATTAAGGCAACTGACTCAAAGTGTAGAGGAATTCAGTCTGCCATTTATCTTACAAATGCTTTTATTTTTACAATGAGTTCTGATTTCAAAAATAGTTTTTCCCTCTTTTCAGCCCCCACGTGGAATCCTGCTATATGGACCTCCTGGAACCGGAAAGACCTTGATTGCCAGAGCCGTAGCGAATGAAACGGGAGCTTTCTTCTTCCTGATTAATGGTGTGAACACCCATCTGTATTTATCATCTACACACACTTATTCTTTATTATACACTTATTATTAATATAAAAGAAGACATCAGCTACCTGCAGGGAGTGCAACTCACCATTTGTAAAGAGATGAGAGCTGTCATCTCCTAGAATAAGAATTAAGTTAGAAAAAAATATTTTGTATGGTTAATACTGTTTCACTTGTATTACCATGTATGTACTAAGTGCATTGGATTGAGTCTCAGACACACTATAGTGTGTTTATCTATTACTACAGTGTTTAATTGGGACAGGGTTTATCTTGTGATTCATACTGAATATAGTATGCTGTGAGGTTAAGGTTTCCTCTGAAATCAACATGTTTGGCCCTCCATTTTAGGTCCTGAGATCATGAGTAAGCTGGCAGGAGAGAGCGAGAGTAACTTGAGAAAGGCCTTCGAGGAAGCAGAGAAGAATGCTCCTGCCATCATCTTTATCGATGAGCTTGATGCAATCGCTCCTAAGAGAGAGAAGGTGAGCGGGAAGAGAGGAAATCTAAGTGGATTGCTGAATAACAGTACAGTGTTTGAGTGTTATGAAATAAATGAAAATGGCTGTCAATATCCAGACCTAGAAAAGCTTTAAAATTGCTTAACAAGTGTAGTCTACTTAGTATTTTCTTACTTGGTATTTCCTTCTGAACAGTAATCCTTCACACACTGATTTAAAATATAGCTGATTCACTGTCATCTTGATGACAGTGATATCACAAAGCACTCAAATTCAGTCAAAACACTAATGTCTAGATTTTAAATGTGAAATGTATAGCAACAATATTTATTTATTTATTTTTTGTGTAGACTCATGGTGAGGTGGAGAGGCGCATTGTTTCTCAGCTGCTGACTCTTATGGATGGCCTGAAACAGAGAGCTCATGTCATCGTCATGGCTGCCACCAACAGACCCAACAGCATTGACCCAGCTCTCAGGAGATTTGGTAAGTTATCTCTTTCAAGCATGTGTTCAGTTAATACAGTGGTAACTAGAAAAATCATCCAATGCATATCTATGCATAAACTAGTGAATATTAGTAGTAAAATGTAAAATCAGCAACGCACATACATTATTAAAGGCAAATGTAATTTTTATAACCCAAGTCTTTATAGTTGTTTTGGCATCATTCCTATTGGTTATGTTTAACTCATCAATTATTAGGGAGGTCTCTATCACATGTTTCCCACTGATATTAGTCCTATTAAATATTGGACTGAACACTAGCAGTAGGTAGTCAATATGTCTTATTTTTTACCAACATTGTACAGTGCTCATATGACCAACAATGGGCCTGCATTTAAGATCAGTAAAGAAGTGTAGGTTTCCTGGAATATTTTGTCTAGTGGCCTATGGTGTTTATTAAAATATTCAGATACGGTGAGAGATTATTGTAGCAGGAATCTCTATTCATCTTCAGCAAATTTAAAATGTAATTTTCAATCACTGCAATAGACCCAAAGTTACTGTCTTATTTTATATAGCCTGAATGTGCTCTGCTTGCATAGCTCACTAAACGTACTTAATGTTACTTCTGCTGCCAGACCATTGGAGAGGAGGCAATAAGTTCCTGCAGACTGTGCTCTTAAACTATCTTGAGGTGTGTCTGGTATGTGTCTTACTGCTCTTAGTTAGTTTCATTGGAACTAATAAGTGTGTGTTTTGAACCCTCACCACCTCCAGGGCGTTTTGATAGGGAAGTGGACATTGGCATTCCTGACGCCACTGGCAGATTGGAGATTCTCCAGATTCACACCAAGAACATGAAACTGGCTGATGATGTTGACTTGGAACAGGTCTGTACACAATCATTTTCCTGCAGTCAGGTGACACCACACACTGCTTCACTGAAGAGAGGTAGTCATGTTGTTGTTGTTGTTGTTGTTGTTAGCTGTAACTTCCAAGTAAAACTACACAGGAAATTGCATCTAATTCTATATTTACTTACATGGAGCACCTAATTTGACAGTGTAACAGCCATTCCACATTAAATAGTTACGTTCTGTCAGATTTACAGAAGTTTACATTCCTTAATTTCCTATGTAGAGGTCTGTGATCGCTCTTGACCAGCATTTAGTGTGTTTATTCAATTTGCCATTCAACATGATGCAGACATTCATTAAACAGTAAATGAATACAGAAATATATAATGCATTGTCACATTTTAGAGTTACTGCATTGCAGTAGCAGTTTTAATGGTTATACTTAATGGAGGCGTGTTGTGTAGGATACTGGATGGCAAAGTATCATTGTGCTCTGTGTCTTTTATGTAGGTGGCCAATGAGACCCATGGACATGTGGGTGCAGATTTGGCTGCGCTCTGCTCTGAAGCTGCCCTGCAGGCAATCAGGAAGAAGATGGACCTGATCGACCTCGAGGATGAGACTATTGACGCTGAAGTCATGAACTCACTTGCTGTCACTATGGATGACTTCAAGGTGAGAGCTGTAATATGGTCTTTGGTATATTGTCTTATAATGGCCTTCTGAGCCCTTACTAACATGGTCAATGCTGTCCTGCAGTGGGCCCTGAGCCAGAGCAACCCATCTGCACTGAGGGAGACAGTTGTGGAGGTTCCCAACATCACCTGGGAGGACATTGGAGGTCTGGATGATGTCAAGAGGGAGCTGCAGGAGTTGGTGCAGGTATGAACCTCTTCCAGAAGTAAGATCATATCTGAAACAGATGTATCACAAATTAATGTTTTCTCATGTTACATACTTGTTTCCCCTTTCCTTAAATTCAGTACCCAGTGGAGCACCCAGACAAGTTCCTCAAGTTTGGCATGACCCCATCCAAGGGTGTGCTGTTCTATGGCCCTCCTGGTTGTGGTAAGACTCTGCTGGCCAAAGCCATTGCCAATGAGTGCCAGGCAAATTTCATCTCCATCAAAGGACCTGAACTGCTCACCATGTGGTTTGGAGAGTCTGAGGCCAACGTCAGAGAGATCTTTGACAAGGTAAGAATGTAGCTGGGGTGTCTGGCACAGAATTTGAGTGCAGAGAAGAATGTTGTACATTTAATTCACAGAACAACCACATGCGGCTATGTTTGCAACTAATTTCATTTTACATACATTTTTTTCTACGTTTTTTTGTAAGACTCATTTTGTTCGTGTGATGTTTTCAGGCTCGTCAAGCAGCCCCATGTGTTCTCTTCTTTGATGAGCTGGACTCCATAGCCAAGGCCCGTGGCGGCAATGTGGGAGATGGTGGTGGAGCGGCCGACCGTGTCATCAACCAGATCCTGACAGAGATGGATGGAATGTCCAGCAAGAAGAACGTCTTCATCATCGGAGCCACAAACAGACCAGACATCATCGACCCTGCCATCCTGAGACCTGGCCGTCTGGATCAGCTCATCTATATCCCCCTGCCCGACGAGAAGAGCAGGATGAGCATCCTGAAAGCCAACCTCCGCAAGAGCCCCATCAGCAAGGTGACAGTGCTGCTACTCATAGTTGCACAAACAGACCCACTACTTGGTCACAGTTTCTCAGTGTTATTTTTTATTTTTGTTTTGAAAAACATTCTGTGCAGGCCTTGTTTTATTTTCAGGGATTCTTTCTGTTGTCAAATACAGTCATTAAAGTCAGATGAACTGTTCTTATAATACTCCCAGTTTATATGAAAAATATTAGGTTTGCTTCATGAAACTTGAAGATGCCCTGTAGGATGACACAAAAAAAGTGCTTCATTCAAAATATGTATGAGAAGTTTCTAAACTTGTACTTTTTTTTCTCTCTCTTTTTTTTTTTTTTTTTTAAATAGGATGTGGACTTGGACTTCCTGGCAAAGATGACCAATGGCTTCTCTGGAGCAGATCTGACAGAGATCTGCCAGCGGGCGTGTAAGCTGGCCATCCGAGAGAGCATTGAGAATGAGATCCGCAGAGAAAGGGAGAGGCAGACCAACCCGTCAGCTATGGTCAGTGCTTGTTCTGCCCCCTTGTTCACTTTTCCACATCTGGATGAGCATCATCCCCCTCCTGCTCTGCTGCTGCTGCTTCAGATCTTTTGCATGTTAATAAAAAACTTTTTTTTTTCTCCCATAGGAGGTGGAAGAGGATGATCCTGTGCCAGAGATCAGGAAGGACCACTTTGAAGAGGCAATGCGATTCGCTCGTCGCTCCGTCAGTGACAACGACATTCGCAAATATGAGATGTTTGCTCAGACGCTGCAGCAGAGCCGTGGCTTTGGCAGCTTCAGGTACACTTCTGACATTTTGTATTTGCTTGAGTGTTGGTAGCTGTGTGGTGGTGTTGTTGTTAAGCTTTGTGGAGAGACACCATGAAAGTGGAGTAGTATTCTTTTTGCATTGCTGTTACATAAAATCAGCTACACTGCTATTGAGCTTCTGTTCTGATTGGCAGCCATACTGGAACAAAGATAAATTGAAGCTGATTGGTCAATTTCAAACAAGTCTTCAATCTACAGACATTAGACATTATCTGCATGTTTATCATATTAGTCATGGCATTTTCCTAGAATCACTGACTACAGAAGAGTCAGAAAAAAATGCAAATTACTCTTTTCTCTTTCAGGTTTCCCTCCAGTGCTACAGGCGGCACTGGTCCAAGCCATGGCTCAGGTGGAACTGGCAGTGGTCCAGTGTTCAATGAAGATAATGACGATGACCTTTATGGATAAATGTACACTGCCCCACAGTGGTCAGTACCGGGATCACACCTGTACAAATTCTCACCAGATTCCACATTTTTAGGACTTTGTGCTTCTTTCATGTGTTCCTTTTTTTTGTATGACTTCCCTCGGAGAAAGCATGTAGCCGCTTGGTTTGCCCTGGCTTTGATGTGGGTGGGAGTAAGGGGATGATGGAACTGGAAGGTGAGTGACTGATGCAGATTGGGGAGGTAGGGGGTGGGGGGGTGTTATTGAGTGGCCTCATTTTCAGTATATCACAAACAACATGAATGGCTTTAGTGAGTGGGATTCTATGCTAGACTATACGAAAGGAAAAAAAACATTGCTAATTACTTCCTTTTTTTTTTTTTAAATAAACAGTAGCATATAATGTATTACAAATTTGTCAAGGTTATGTTGTTGAAAATAAAATCTCACGAAATGGAAGTGTTATCTGCGTCTGTGAAACTTATTTATTGATACCTTGAATGTACATTAACTCTGTATCTGTAATCCTCTGTTAAGTGCATTTTAGGTGTATAGAAAATTAACATGGGGAAAATAACTTTATTGGAGAAAGTTTGAGATTTCATAGTGTTGTAGACGTACTGTGTATATAGTAATGGTCTACATTTGTTTGTTTTTGTTAAAGACAAGACACATGTAGAGGGACAGAGATGAAATGCAACGATGTTTCTTGGCTGGAATTTTCACAATAATTATGTATTTTATTACACCTGACACTGAAAAGGTCTTTCAAGCATGATTCATTGTTGAGTTGTGTTCAGAAGTGCAACTTGATTGGAAGCTCTGAGAGCAGTGCTTCTGCAGTGCATTCAGTGAGGATTTACCCTTGCAGGATTTACCCTTGAAAGATTGTTCACTCTTGTGATCAAAGCTACTGACATTGAGAGGCAGTTCTGTTACTGACCACATAGTGTCGCTCTGCCAATGATGAAAAGTGACGGCAGTTGACAGTCTTATTTATTTATTTTTTCCCTCTTCACTGCAATCTCAGTGAAGTGACTGGACAAACATGTTTTAAGCAAATTTCTTGACAAATTCAGTCACTTTATTATTATTATTAAATGAATGCCATTCATCCTAAAAGGAACATAAATTTTGATCACATTGGAGCTTAGAAATTTGGTTTCTTCAGTGTTTGTGACAATCCTCTTTTTAAAAGCACAATATTGTATTCCTGGTGTGTAGACTCAGTAAGGATCATGGAAGGGGAAATGAGGATGTTCTGCATCTCTCCACACTCTCTTGCCATCCCTCTGTAATAATAAAATGACAGTTATGCTCACATTAAATGTGTATGTATAAAGGTTTGCTTACAACTTAAAAAACTACAAGAGTCAGGACGTTTGACCCAGATCCCTACAATCCAGCTCTCTAAGAAAGCGTATCCCCTGCTCATACCAGAGCTTCATAGAGATCTAAAACAGACTGATGTTTCATCCATGCGGTGTCATCAGTGAGTCTACACCAGTTGCGCTTTAAGTTAATTTTGGACTGACACAGCTGTTGTACATATATAAGCACAAGTCACTGGTATTAAATGGACTCTGCTTGGGAAAGAAGTCCTGTTAAAATATTGTGAGGTGTCATAAGATTAGTGACTGACCTTGACTGTTGGGACGATGAAGCGCTCGTTGCGGTTGAAGCATTCAATCAGCTTCATGTCCTCTTCTGACAGGGAAAATTCAAACACCTGCAAGTTCTGCTGGATCCTGGAGGGCGTCACACTTTTAGGGATACACACGACTCCCCTCTGCACATGCCACCTGCCAAAAGGACGCCAAAAAGTTTAAGCAGCTGTCGAAGAGGTCAGGGATTGGTTCTGATTGTGTGCGTCATTTACTTGACTGAGTTTACAAGATACTTTGAAGTTGAGGGAGGTTTTGTGTCTTACCTAAGTATGACCTGGGCAGGTGTTTTCTGGTATCTCTGGGCGATAGCTTCCAGTCGAAGATCCTGTAGCAGACTTGGTTCATCAGGAGAGGCCCAGGGTCTGTCCCCGCTGCCCAGAGGACTGTAGGCTGTCACACAAACTGCCACTGACCTAAGGCACAGGTGTATGCACCGTTACTGACACAATGGGAACAATATTTAAAATAAAATAAAATAGCGTTTTGATAATGTGTTAAACTGCCATTACACTGACCGACAGTGAGACAGGAGATCTGCTTGAGACAAATAAGGATGGCATTCCACCTGCACAATGAGACACACAAACGCCTGAATTACACATTCACTATTTTCAATAAAACCATATCAAATGTATTTATTTTGGCTGATGAGGAAGCCACATTGTACCTGGTTCACCACAGGTGTGTGTCTGGCCATGCTGATGATGTCATCAGTCTGCCTGGCGTTGAAGTTGGACAGTCCTATAGCTTTGACCAGACCTTTGTCCACAAGGCTCTCCATGGCTCTCCAAGTATCTCTGTAGTGTGTGTCAGAGTAACAAATACTTCCATCTTCCCGCCGAGGCATCAGCTCCTTCCCCCGCCTAAAACATACATATACACAAAGGCTGCTTCAGCTACTGTGATACATGTCATTTCATAATGATTCGCACAATGGGGAGACAAAATCAGTCTATTGTGTGCAGCTGCTCACTGAAATGCCATGGGCCAGTGCATAAGGTACAGGTCCAAATAGGAGAGACCCAGGTGGGCCAGACTGGTCCTGCATGCTTCCTCAACATCCTCTGGGTCGTGTTTGGTGTTCCACAGTTTGGATGTTACAAACACATCCTCACGATGCAGAGCCTGGAGGGGAAAGCATAATGTTCAATTCAGGGAAAAAACATGCTTGAATCAGAGAGAGCATTCCAGGTCATGAAAATGTTTCAGCAACACTTGACAGACTCTTAATAAAGTGTCACCCTACAATTTACTGCATTTGTAGACTCAACCTTAACCCAGAATGTATACTAAACTTTAATTGCAATCTCGACCCCTTTGTTAGTCCTAAACCCAAAACTATCCTTACACCAGTTTCCAAAACAAAAATGAACCATATCTTAGAAACAGAATATCTGCACTGATGTTGACTCTGTTTGAGCATTTTTTAAAGCCTTTACTTAACAGCGCCAGTAGAGAGATGACAGGAAAAGAAGAAGGGAGATACAACAAAAGGTCCCTAGCTGGACTCAAACTGCAGACATTGCAGTTCATGGTCAGTGGCTTAACCCCTAAACCCACAGGGGCGCCCCTGTTGACTCTGTTGTGAGCGCTGAATGGAGGCTCATCTCAGTAGACTTGTTAGTGACAAGTCATAGTCAACTGTTATTAAATTGATTATTAACATTAAACTATGTAAATTAAGTTGACAAAAAAATCTTAACTCAAGGTCCACTAACTTGCATGTTCTGGAGCTTTTAACCATAAAACACGGTCTTCATCAGCAAATAAAGTTTACTCAGCTGTCATGTAACTGTAGATGTTCAAAATGCTCAGAATAAAGGAAAGTCTGAACCTCTGCAGTTCCAGGACA
Source organism: Siniperca chuatsi (assembly GCF_020085105.1). Classification (NCBI taxonomy): domain Eukaryota; kingdom Metazoa; phylum Chordata; class Actinopteri; order Centrarchiformes; family Sinipercidae; genus Siniperca; species Siniperca chuatsi. The sequence goes on along the minus strand of NC_058046.1, from coordinate 17,825,883 downwards.
ACTGAGCAAACTCCATCGACTGATGAAAACTGTGTGATATGGTTGAAAGCACCAGAGCAAGCAAGTAAGTGGATCTTGAGTTGAGATTGTTTAGATAACTACTTGTTTCCAATGTCATGAATGAACTGTTAAAATCAATGTCTAATTCAAGCTTAACCAGAGGTTCTCACCTTCCCAGGACCAACCCTGACAGCCAGAGCCTCTCCCACCTCCTGTTCATTGCTGTATGCAGCAGCACAGTCAATATGTCTGTACCCACAGTCTAAAGCTGCCAGCACTGCCTGCTTCACCTGAGAACACATGGACACAGACACAGTCTAAACCCTACTTTTTATTATTTAACAATTCCCAGAAATGTTACCTGTGTAAGGGTTTATAGTTCTACTTGTCCTGGAGCGCTCTTCCATGTGCCGAGTCCTACCAAGGGCATCCTCTGCCCTGACGAGAGTGTCGCGAAGGCACTCATGTTTCAACTCTGAGGACCTGACAGAGGAAAGACAGTGACAGAGAAGTGTGTGAGGTGTTCACATGTAGACTCCTATGGACCCAGTCATCATGACTAAGCTCTAATACTTTGTTACTGATTAACACTCACATCTGAATTCATTAACTCCTGAACTACAGCAGGGGTTGTGTGTGTGTATTTGGTGACCTGCTTATCCCTTTTTGTTTTTTCACCCTCCGAGCTGAAATGTGTGTTTCAGTGGAACTATAAACCCTCTGCGAACCCAGCCTTATTGCCAGAAATAGCTGATACAGGTATATGGCATTAGTCACAGTCTAGTGCTACTGCAGCACATCTCAGAGCCTTCCCATGGTTGTCTCACACACACACACACACACACACACACACAAACACACACACATCTCATCAACCACTGCAGTTGTTTCACATGATCAGAGTCTCTTAACACAGATCACCTGCCCTGACTGCCTCCTGACCCAGCAGCAGCACAGAGTGTGTAATTGACTAATGCTCTAACGCAGTCTGAAAATGGTGCAGAGATTAAACAAAAAGTGAATCAAAGTCTCTTTATTTTCCTTACCTGGAATCGCTCTGGTAGATGGACCAGTGATCTGCTGAGGGTAGCTGTCCGTCTGGATTTTAACAGGCTGAGGGCAAAGTCTGCCTTCATTTGTTTATCTGTAACACAAACTGATGGAAAATGTCTGAACTCCACTCACCAAAATAGCTCACAGTTAAACATATATTGCCAATGTTTGATCACAGGATTCCAAAAATGATTTCCTACCTCCTTTTGTTGTTTTATAAGATCTGAAAGGAGATCAGTTAGTTCGTTCATCTGCACATTAGTATCTCTGAGTCTTATTGATTTTATTCATGGTGTGATGTTTACATATCCCTGTATACCTGATCATAACAGTATCCAGGTTTCTGATCCTCTGCATGCAGGTGTGTCTTCATTCCTCAAAATCTCGGCCACTCATTTCTGTACCAACAGAGAATGAACAGTGGAGGAAGAAGTACTCAGATGCTTTACTTAAATAATAGTGCCAATTCAACAATGTAAAAATACTCCATTACAAGTTAAAGTCATGCATTTAAAATCCTACATAATTATTATCAGCAAAATCTACTTAAAGTTTTAAAAGTAAAAGGACTCGTTTTGCAGAACAATGGCCCCTGTGACTAATATATTTTTATATATAACATTATTAGATTTAATATTGATGTATCCATGTGTAAGCAGCATTTATATGTCGTAGATGGTCGTGGTCGAGCTTGTTTTAACTGCTGTTTATACAGTTTGGTTGTTTGGGGGGGAAGAAACTATTTCTACTTCACAAATTTGTATTAATTTTTTGGACTTCTCTAATGAAATATTGGCTATTTTGACTTTTTTGGGCATCAAACAGTTATTTAAATGAAACCATGTAAGAAGTCTAGAGGGAAAATCTCTCCTTGGTGGAACTGCTAACTATATTTTCAAAGTCATGCGAAGCTATTTTCTAATAGTTTTTCCGAAGTGTATTATGTTTCTTATGTAAAATCTTAATCTCAAAAGTATCTATAACTGTCTGATAAATGTAGTGTAGTAAAAATACAATATTTCCCGCTACAAGTAGCTCAAAATTGTGTTTAAATGTATTTACATGTTACTTTTCACCACTAAGAATGAGCGTACAATGTTTCCCAGTTAAGATCGGCGTCTTTAAGTATTCTGGTTATCTGTTGCCTATGTAAACACCTGGTTTTAGAAACCTGGATTTGCTAGCTGGCTGGGAACCAGGATACAGTGGCACCAGGTTTCTGATCATTTTCATTCATGTGTGCTGGTGTGTTGTCAACTCAGGTTACATGACATTTAGCCAGTAAAACAAAACACAAGATGGTGAATGATGTTATGATGATCACACACTGAAATAAAGGGAAAGTCTAACTTCAGTAATTCAGTGCATAAATTGTATTTTTGTCCTTGTTTTCCATTATTAGCGATCAGATGGTGGATACTAATGTGCATGTACAAACTCATTAAGGTGAAAATCTGAGGTGCACACCACACCAAAGTCATACTCAGGTAGCTGATCATTCTTGAGAGAGAAACTTCAATGACACAAACTGTTAAGTTCACACATTTGGTTTATTGGTTGCCATTTTGAAAAGATCATAAATATTGTCAAATGCACATAAGCAGTGACAGTCTTTCAGCAGCAGCACGTGCATTCTGGTTGTAGCCACAGTCCAGCGTCCCCGGAGGCTCTGAGAGGCAGGACGCTCAAACAATCAGACAAGTCATTCAGGTCTCTGTCCTCATCTCATAGTTTTGTCAGTATCTTTTATGACATAAAAGTGCATTTATCAACATGTTGCATTCAAACATTTCCCCATACACAGGATATATATATATATATATGACCTACTAGGGCTGTCCTCATAAACCATACTCATACATACATCTCATCATTGCTGCAAACTACAGTAGGAAGAGCTTTCAGAGCCCCTTGCAGTTGAAACAAAGAACAGCAGCTGCATTATTACAAAACCTGTTTCCTAAACAGGGTTTTCTACTTGAAAAAACAGATGTAAAGTTCGATGTACAGATGTTACAGAGGACAGAAGCAGTTATCAAATCACAAACTGTGGACTCCATGAAAACCAAAAAGTAGACCCCAAGGGGGGTCTATTTCTGGCATTGTTTACAGTAGCACCGAGACATTGCCTTCAAATGGCATAAGAGAAAGCATAATAAACACAACAAAGCTGGGTTTCCCAGAGAAATCTCAACTATTTACTATTGACTTCAGATTAACCTACTGCTTACATTCCTCTGGGAAATCCAACCTGCACTTGTACGGCACTTTACAGGGATACATTGGCAAAATTCATCAGTTTGTATCAAATCTCTCCCTAAAAATGTCCTTGCTTACATACAGTACAATTTGGTGATTGACTTTACATCGCTTACTTACTGTTTTTCCAACATCACCAGCTCCCAATGGTAATGTCTAACACAACATTGTCTGTTGTGCACTTAACATGGCTGGTTGTATATATTACAGTGTGACCTGTGTGTGTGTGTGTGTGTTCACATATGTGGTATGACACTGGGCTAAGGCACCTACATGTCCCTCAGATAGCGAGCCAGGCTATTCATTTCAGAGCAGCCACACAGCTCAGAAGGGAGAGCACCCATATTATGTGAAGATTGTATTATCCAAGCTTACACTGCTGTTACAGTATGTGATTGTCATTCCCAGATTTTCCAATGCAGCTGAGATATGCTATTATTATTTGGAGTAATGCAGGATTTTAAGTGTGCTGTGACATTGTGCACGCATCAGAATACTGATTGTAGGGGAGACAGATCTTACCAAACAGTAAACAGCCTATGGACTTCAAGCACAATGCTTTATCAGACTGAAAGCAAGAGAAGAGCAGGTGGTGGGGGGAGTTTTGTTAAAACTAGGGTTTGCACTGAGCACACTGAAGCTGCTGGTACACTCAAGGTAAAAATAAATAATCCTATTTGAAACTTCCTTTGGAAAAGAAAATCCTAGAAAAAATGTTTCTTTTAAAAAATATCTCACACTTCATCCTATCACAAAAAGACAAGGATCAGAGAGTTGGACAGCATATAAAACCACTGATAAATCTGTAAAAAACAGAGATAAGAAAATCTATCCGGTAAAAGCCACGATTGTGCTGAGCCCATCCTCAGCACCGCTCCACTGCTCAGGTGCGTGCTTGGGCCAAAAGACAAAACAAACAAATATATCACATCCTGATACTGCCATTGATCTCGGAATTCTTCCCTCATCCTCCCACTGCGAAGTCCCTACAAACAACAGCGTCTGTTTAATGCTGCGTACATTAACACAGGACATGGGGACTGGAAGTGGGAAGGGAAACCACAATGGGGTTCAAAATTTGAGAGATGAAGGAGTATTAAGGGTTGATTTTCTGGGTTTGGGCCATTTAGTCTGGAGTGAGTGGTGTTGGAGGGGTTAAAAGTGAGTCTTCTTATGACTGGGGGAGGTGTTGTCTGATAATCTCTCTGGACTGAGGGGGGATCCTGTCGGGAAAACGGACAGAAAACTCCACAATGAGGTCACCACGCTGTGACGGGTTCTTTGGGAAAGGCAGGCCTTCCCCTCTGAGTCGCTTCACCGTCCCCGGCTTGATGATGTCGTGACAGGGGAGCGATATGATGCGGTTTTCCAGTGTGGGAATGCTAACTGTGCAGCCACACAACGCCTGGAGAAGAAGAGAGGAGATTGAGAGGGTTAATATCCTTTAGTAGGAATGAAATACCAAAGCCATGAATATCTCGATGAGTTAATGTTTCCATGAACTAAAAACTTTAGTTTATCTTCCCTCAGTACGTCATCCTAACATGCTTCCACGTGTTTTCTGTGTGTGTTCATCGTGTGTGTGAGAGAGAAAAAGACAAGTTTTAGTATCGACTACAGCACTGTGGGGTCTACAGAACAGCATTTGGAAAACATGACTTGGCAGTGGAAAACTTTTCCGGTCTTTGTGTGTGTGTGTGTGTGTGTGTGTGTGTGTGTGTGTGTGTGTGTGTGTGTGTGTAGGTGGAAGGGGTGTGTGTGTCAGTGTTGGAGGGGCTACACATTGCACAGGGGACTAATTTTAGCAACAGTCTCATAGCCGGGGCTAATGAAGTGAGGCAGGAATCGGCTGAGCTCGTAAATAGTTGGTGGGCTTGTCAGATGGGCTGGCAGGACGAGGAGAGAGAACACACACACAAAACACCCACACACACACACTAAGCCTCACCTCCTTATCACAATGCCTGATGAATCCAGTCACAGCGTAGAGAGCGCTAAACTAAACATGGAGGCCTGTGGTTATCACGACTTCACAGGCTTTCCAGTGAGCATCACTCGCCAGATTTGCGCTGAATAAAAATAACTATTTCAATCCAAAACTCTGTGAATGAACATCCTGATGAATTAAAAAAGTTTCTTATATAATGCAATTCTAAGCAACTGTGACAAAATGATTTACTACACAAAATAAGGTCAGTGAATAATTAACATAAAGGTGTGGAGAAAGGAAGATGGCGAGACATTGTCATTGACCTATAATTCAATAGGATTGAAAGGTTATAGGGAAAAAAAGTAAGAAAGACAGAAAAATAGAATGATAGCTTATAAAACTTATAATTACCCAGGGTATTTTAAAGAATGATAATAGGGCACCTTGATCGTCAAAGGGTTTTGGGCACTGACGATTGCTTGTGACGTCCCTGGTTTCGAGTCTGGCTAATGACCTTTGTTACATGTTATCCTCCCTCATTTCCTGTTAGTTCTTTGCTGTACACTAATAAACGCAAAATAACCCCAAAAATGCTTTAAAAAAATTATACCATTGATATATTGAAAGAAACTGTTGTATTACACTTCTTTGCCTTGTTTGCCTTGTGTCACTTTTGTGACTGTGATGGTGCTTCCCCTTCCTTATACAAACAATAAATAATTGATCACGAAAAAACCCCAATATAGTGATATACTGTAGCTACCTTGACTTCGTCCAGCACAGCTTTTCAATAACTGGGAGTACCGGTCGCAGCATTTGTTGCCATTTGAGTCCTTGGAACAACCAGCTGGTCTCTAAAGACTCTTCAGCCATGGTGGCGACACTGAGAGGATGTACCTAAGCACAGTGGTGCTTTGAGCTAAATGCTAATGTCACCATGCTAACATGCCTTACAATGACAATGCTCATTTTTAGCAGGTATATAAATACATTGTTAATCATCATAGTTTAGGATGTTAACATGCTAACATTTGCTAATTAGCAGTAAACACAAGGTACAGCTGAGGCTGATGAAGATGCCTTTAGTTTTAAAGGTATTTGGTCATAAACCAAAGTACTGGACAAATAACATTTTTGACCTGATGATACTGGTAGATGAAAGTCAGGGATCAGCAGTTATTACAATTTATCCCTGAAATTTCTTGGTAATTGATCCAGTGGTTATTGAGACATTCCATTCAAAACGACAAATGTAAAACTCATGGTGGCACTAGAGGAAAAGTTAGGGTATCACTAAAGTCATTATATTATCTGGATACCATGAATGTCAACCATTTTGTGCCACTCCACAGCTGTTGAGATATTTCAAATAAGTGAATACCTTTACCTGCTGGTGGCGCTAGATGAAAAGTCAGGGGCTCACTAATGTTAATAGGATTCATCCTCCTTGCAACATGGATATCTGTACAAAATTTCATGGCAATCCATCGATTAGTCATTGCGAGATTTCAGTCTGGACCAAAGTGGTGGACCAATCGACCGACTGACATTGCCATCCCTAGTGCCACGTTGCTAGCATGATTAAGAATCAGCAGCAAAATCTTAAAAAACAATTCTACAATTCACAGACAGACAAGACAAGTCTTACTTTTAAATGCAGGGGTGTAATAGTTGTCAGCAAAGGGGTTTAAGTTGTTTTTGTTTTTTTGGTGGGGGGGGGGGGGCTATTAAGGTATTGCTAAGCATAGGTTCTCAGCATGAATTCCTTCCTAAAAAGAGTATTCATATTTTAATTTGCTTCTTTCAAAGTCTTTTAAATTAATCAAACTATGCCACTCAAGGAAACTTTTTTAATTGAAAGGAAAGCATTAGTAGTTCAAGTTTCCCTCTCACTTTTTTCTAAAACATACCAACACCAGTCATCTCAAGGCAACCAGCCCCTCACGATGTAATAGTGTTTTTGCCTTCATTGGCACGTGGAGGATTTTCTTGTCTCGTCTGGTGTTTTTTTTTTAACAAACAGGGATGGACATGTGGACAGTTGAAGTTCAGTCAAGCAGAGCAGCTGCTTCAGAGGACAGACAGTTTTCCAGCCATGACATCAGCCTCCTTTTACCCACTACATACATTAGGAGGTGATTTAGCCTATGACTGTGATGGAGACTAGTGCTCATCCTCTTGTTACGAACAGTTCCATTCACTAACACAAGTCAGTTACACACAGAGACAGGTTGCCATGACGCTCGACACACACTGCCAGCTGATCTGAGGGCTCACTGATTGCATAAGCCTCAGCTCAGACAACATAGCTGTAGAAACTGACACATACACTTTGATTTTGCTATATTTGTGAGAACGTTCTGTAGATTTACCTTCATTCCCTAGGGCCATATGCTAACATTAACCATCATTGTTACATGCTTAACTCAACAGTTATTATCAGCTTTTTATTTTTGCTGAAAAGGACCAATTAAAAGTGTCCTCACAACCCAAAGTATCCTCATAAGACTGTGTGATGTCAATTCAGTCCATACCCTTAATACATGCTTGTCCTGAATACTGCTTGCTATTGTTGTATTTAATTGAACTGACAGGACTGAACCACAGCAGTTGCTAATCACAACATCAACATCTTCAAACAGTGTATTTGCCTTTCTAAATGATATCAGAGGTGGAGCTGTAAAGAGCTGTCCACTTTGCCTTTAGAGCCCAACAGCTACAGTTAGCACCTACGTGTGTTTGGATGTGGGTTTTGCTGCTGAGCTGTGTGCAGTGGTGACAGGAGCTAGAAATGCACTACCACAGATGATACCAACACTGCAGAGGCATCGTTAATGTTAGAAAGAGCCAACCTATAGATCCAAGTATAGGTCTGTTTCAGGGAAATCAATGTGTCAAATTCGTGCTAAGCTCTCTAACTGCTTTTGACTGCTGACAGTGAAGACATTGCAGCGCTGGAAGTTGCCTTTAGCAGTCTCCCAGGAGTTTATAGCGTGGTCAAACAAGCCTGGCAGCACTAAATGCAGCTGCTCATCAGGGCATGCTTCAGGCAGTAAACCAAATTGAGCAACCAAATAGCAGGGGACTCATACAGCAGTCGAAACACAACAAGACAAAATAACTATATCTGCTAAAGAAGTGTATTTCCAAATATCATTAAGTCTTAGCCTTCCTCTTCTGTTTTTGTACTTCAGAATGAGCACTAGCAGAGGTTTTTTTTGCCAATATAAACAATCATCCTGTTGGCTAAGTAACATTATCTACTGGTGCATTGCATAACATTTGGTCACATATTACACATATGTGGCAGGTTGTCTGGTGTGCAGCATAAAGCTGGTGCTGTGTTTTCACTGCAGCATCACATCTTCAGGGAAGCAGAGCAGAGTGGAGCAGTGGAATATGAGCTCTTATTTGCTTTGGATACTGAATCATCTGACCCACTTCCCTAATATCCCCCAGATACCCCCCACCCCCATCCACATCTCCCCTTCTCTCCTCCATCCCGTCTTTGGCTGCATCAGACTTAAGTTTCTTATCTGGCTGCTGTAAGAGCATAGGACTTAGCTGTGGGAGTTTGCAGTGAAAACAATCATTGTGCAGGTTTGATCAAGTGCCGTCTCCTGCTTAATGCGACTTAACAAACTCTAATGTGCTCTCATTAACTATAGGCTGTCTTCATAGTTGTGCTGTGTGTAGGCACCCTTGTTTTCCTAGTGAATTGCTTCTGTGGAGATGTATGAGAGTCAGTGCTGCTTTTAGAAGAGAACTATTCAAAATTGGCTTGAGTGGAGTACAAACAACTCCCCTGACATCTCCAACTCTTTGAGGACACCTGCTATTAGGCTAACCATGTGGAGTGCAGGCCAGTGAGTGGCAGCTCTATTAGAAACATTAAAGCTTGTGTAATTCACAGACGAAGTAGAGCTGTGCTGGACCCGTTGCCCTCGTAGGAACGGCTAATTAAATGTCCTGCCAGTCTCAATAATAACAGCCTGGATTGTCACCACTGTCACACTACAATCCATCTTTAACTGAGTGTGTTTGCAAATACGCATGCATGTTCATGCCTGTGTGTAGCTTTATGTGTGCCTGCTTGCATGTGTGTTTATGTATATATATATATATATATATATATTTATATATTCATACACCACTGCAAAACAAGTGAGGACAATGGCTCTGTGCCGGTCACACAAGGACACCACATTCCTGCTGCTTCTCCCACACTACAGTGACAGAGACTCTGCTCTTCACTGATCCTACCCTCCAGCAACATACACATATACACACTCACTCCTCAATACGTTTTATGTGACCACCCACCCAGGACATAATCCTACCCTTAAATTACAGTTACACCTCTCCACCTCATCCACTGTTTGCCCAGGTTGAGTGACAAAAATGATATGAAGAAAAGGAGTGAAAAAATGGGCCATTTTTGGATATTCATCCAAAACTTTGCAGCTCCATGAATGCATTCAATTTCTGCCTTGTTTGCTCCACCGGGAATCAAACTCCCAAACTCAGCAGCATTATCTACTCATCTACATGCAGAAACGTGATAAAGAGAAAGGACTAAAGATAGACAGAAAAGCAGATACCAAGTCAGAAGAGAGAGAGGTTAGATGAAAAGGGACAGACGCACCTCTTTTAGACTGATCTTGCAGTTATAAATTATATTGGAACCGTCTCTCTTGAAGTGGGGGTGCCCTTTGTCTTTAAGCACAAAGGCTATGTCAGCAGGAATGTTTTCAGGGGTCTCGTCCCCCTCCTTAGGGAAGGTGATCTTGGTTCCCTCCTTCCAGCCCTTCTTGATAACAATATTGAGGATCTTGTCCTCTGTCCTCATGCTCCGCCCATCCGGGTTCAGCCTGCGGCGGGTGATCTTCATGCGCTTGGTGCAGCCGTGGAAGATCTCCTCCAGCGAGACCTTCAGCTCGTGAACCACCGGAGGGTCCTGGTGCTTTCGCCCGGTCCCCAGGCGCTCTGACGGCACCCCCCTCCTCCTGCGGCCCTCCCCTGGGAAGCCGTTGTTCATCCCCCCTGGAAAGCCAAACTGTCTCCCGAAATGAGCGAAGGGGTCATCCTCATCCACATCCATGTCCCGCTCTTCGTCATGGTCATTGTGGAAGGAGAAACCGTTGGAGCGGCTGTGGCTGCGGTTGGAGCCAAAAAACATGTCGAAGGGGTTGGAGCCGCCAAAGAAGGAGGCAAAGGTGGCGTGGGGGTCTCCGTGGAAGGTGTAGTGGTATGTTGAGCTTCCAGGAGCACCTGAAGAGCTGCTGCCTCCTGTCTTCAAACCTGAGAGAGAAAAGAAAGAGAAAAACATGAGACCTCATATACACATGCACACTCAAACACCCACCAGCTGAAAAACACACATTAATATGAACTCAGATACCAGAAAAAGGACCCTGTTCAGAAAAGACAGTGTGTGGGTAACAGCAGCAAGAAGAGTAGAGCCCACATGGGCGGGAAAAATCCCACAGCATCACTGATCTTCCAACAGCGCTGGTGGTGGAGGAACTCGTAAAATACCAGCTCACTCCATCCAACACACTCACACAAATGCACACACTAACACACACACCTTTTCAACAGAGACACATGCACAAAACACCCACAAATGTAATGTGCAGCAGTCGCTGCTATTCATATCTCAACCACGTAATGATCTTAAGCCATCTGTCTGTCAGCTAACACACACACACACACACACACACACAATTATACACACACTACACTAGCAGCTAAGGTAGACTATAAGGTATTAGAGCTTGTAAATGTTGTTGGCACTAAAGAGAACAATAGACAATCACACACACGTTCCTGCACATAAACACAAACATGAAAACATGCAAGAGAACTGAAGTATTATTACTTCAGTGGCTGAAGCCAACCAAAATCATCCACTGTGATATTAGATGCTGAGTCTGTTCCTGAGCTATTTCAATAACAACTTAATACATCATAACACATGTTAAACAAGGCCTCACTGATAGAGTGCTGAAGCCTCCTATGCCTGTCTGCACTGAACGCTTCTACTCAATGATTCGACACAGACACAGACTGACAGATAGGATCAAACCCAGACATGAACCCCCCTCCTCACCTTCCTCTCCTAGCTGATCATACACGACCCTCTTCTTGGGGTCGCTCAGTACCTCATAGGCCTCTGCAATCTCCTTGAACTTCTCCTCAGCGTTGGCATCCTTGTTCTTGTCAGGGTGGAAGCGCAGCGCCATGCGCCGGTAGGCCTTCTTGATCTCCTCTTCGTTGGAGCCCTTGGGGATGCCCAGGGTCTTGTAGTAGTCCTTCCCCATAGCTGCACACACGCATACACTTTCTGAATTGGGACCCCCCTCTTAAGCTCCGGCCGTGGTCGGTCACTGGTGAGATACAGTGCTACTGTTAGTCTTATAATACTCCTCCCAGGCGGATACTGGCCAAAGCAACAGACTATGTGTGTCCTGGCAGAGGTGCAGAGTGCACTCAAGTGCAAGTTACTGTGAAGTCTATTTAGTGATAGTTGGAAATGGGAACACAGAGTGCTGGTTTTACTAACTGTTGCTATGGGGATGTGGTTGCTGTGCGGATGTAGTCAGGGTGTGTGGAGGAATCCCCTTCATCTGCTTTATCAAAGGGCTTCTCCCTAGCCTGGCAAGTAAAGATAATACCTGGAATAATTGAGTTCGAATGCACTTATTTTGAAACCTTGTGATTTGAATTGACTAATTGGCTGATCTCACTGATGATCTGGATCCAGATCTGTGTTAAACCAGCTGAGCAGAGACACACAGCATGTCAGACAGCAGAAACCCCTTCACTGAGACACTGCGTGCCTCTGAAAAGGACACAATGATCCTCTGTTTGACCAAGAGAGCACAAAAATGGACGAAAAAGCCTAGGGTTTTAACATCATGATATGCTGCTTATATGCTGATGTAGACAAAGAGATAACGGTTCTCTATTAGAGTATAGAGCCCAAAATCCTACATTTAAACCAATAATTTACAGGCTAATTTACACCAACAATTGGGTTATACCGACTAATAAATCCGGGATATTTTCCATATTAGCCCATACAATGAAACTGAAATATTAGTGGCAGAAAGCCAGATTCAGATCCAGATTCAAAAATGTTACACGAGATCGGGGCAACACGAATGAAAAAGAAGATTAGGAAAATACAGGAAATGAAAATGAAATAAAAATCCTACCAGAATGCTCAGCAATTTATGAGGAATATCACATCAACATGGTCCGGCTTCTCTCTCCCTTTCTTTCCTTCAGCCGGGTGTTATCTGAATGTCTGCCGCCCCGGCACTGCTGGGTCCTTATAAATTGACGTCAGGACGCCGGGAGAATCACAGGCTCTGAAATAACCGGTGACCAAACACTGAGGTGCATCTGACGTTTCACTGGAAAACCTCGGACAACTGCTCATACAGCCTGCCATAAACCTACATCCATCACGTAACTGCAGCTGCGATTTTGTGCGTGAAATTGGATTTGGAGAAAAAACAGAGCGCAAAAAGTTCATCATCTTGCCGTTCAGTCAGTGATTGTCATAAATATTCATTATTTAAAAATCATACTAAATTCACTTATTTGATACGAGGCTGTGATCCGAGGTTACAAACAACTCTATTCCCTAAATGTAAGTCTATTCCCCATCAATCATCATGATCTTCCCTGGTCCGACCTCTGCAGTGTAAAATCTGCATCAATTCAGGCAGTTTTCGCATGAAAATGCTTAAAAAGATTTGTTTCCTTACCGAGCCCACTGTGTCCGATCCTGGACCTGTCGGCGTCTAAAAGTCCGTTTGCAGTCTGGAGAGCAAACCCAGCCCTCTCAACCAGCAGCCAGCAGCTAGCAGCCAGGGCTCTTTATGTTCAAGGTCTGCTTGCAAGCGAACCCAGACTGAGTTACATTTAGGGTGAAGTTTGACTGGGGAATTTGAATTAGAAACCCACCAGTAGGATTGATTTAATTCTCTCCTCCTGCAAGATTCACCAGTCTAAACAGGCATGTCGGAGGCTGCGGTTCACTGTGCGGGGAAACGGAGTCATATTTGGGGAGAGAGAGAGACACACACACAGAAAGAGAGAGAGAGAGAGAGAGGGAGGGAGTCCTGATAGCTGACAGAAGAACAATCACCTGATAAAACCTGCGTGTGTCTGTGCGTGATCGTGTAGTCGTGCCTGAGTTGAGTTGGTATAAACACTGCTGAGTCATGTGGTGACTCCATACACACACGCATTTTGATCTTCTATTTTTGTGAAGCTTTATTCAGAGTCACATCCTACTTTCCCAACACCAAACCCTAAAATTCACCCCATCTTTAACCCTTTCCTGAACTCTAAACTTACAGTCCTCCAAAATAACCCACCCTGCCCTCAACCCTGACCACAGTTCAATGTCTTGACCTTACTACTAGACCTCACCCCCAACTCATATTCCAACAGTAACCCCCAAAATTAAACCCAGAGATGCTGCCAGACATTCTGGCACTGGAAATCTACTTTGAAACCTCCTACTTCCCTAATTCTAAACCTTAAAGTGAACCCCAACATTAACCTAACTGTTAATTTACTCTAAATTTAAACATTTCCCCCAAAATAACCCAACTAACCCCGAACCTTGACCCATAGCTGGATTATACTAGGGGGGCCTGGGGCAAAAATAAGCTGCTGGCCCCCTATCAAACCTATGGTCCTCCCATCGTCTGTGCACTGTGTTTATTAAACACAAATAGGAATATTCATCACATATGCAAAAAAATAAATAATGAAAGTCTTAAACCTATAGTTAACCCTCTTTAAGGTCTCAAGATTAGGCAGTAAAGCCCATGTCAGTGGATGTTGTCCTTCAGTGATGCACATTCCAAAAAAATATTCAATAAAAATATTCCAAAACAGTTGACATGTAAGGCTGGACCCTGGGGCAGTTGCCTGCTTTGACTGGGTGGTAATCCAGCCTTGCTGTGCCCCTAATTTGACATTAATACTACACCTCAGCCTAACTATACAGCCTAACAGTAACCCTGACCTCTTGGCCTCAGACTCACCAGTCCCACAATACAGATATAAGCAAACACTAACTTTCTCTGTCCTCTCAGTGGAGGGTTATTTTCGTCCTTCACTGTTGGGAGATTTTGTTCTTGCTGAACACACAGCATCTCCTGAAGGCCAAACATTCCTCCCAGACTTCACCACTGTTCTAAGTCCAGAACAGATCAACAAGTAGACTACCCAGATTTCCAAAAAAAAAAAAAAAGACATTCATTACACCACCGGTGGAGGTCTGACTCATTATTGATGACTTTTACCGTTAAGTGCACAGAAAGGTACACTCAGCGGGGCAAAGCGCTTCTGCTCTGCTGGGTTAATGCGAAAGAGAGAAAAGGAGAGAAATAAAGGCTCATTTAAGCTTGAGTCACCGCTCCCCACCGGACTGGCGAGGAGGTGCGAGAAAAGTGGGTGTTCTCAATGGAGGAGTCTGTCTGACACACGCAAATATACATTTGCTCTCACACACATGCATGTACTCTCATCTGCATGTACTCACACACACACACACTAAACATTCAAAACAATGGAAGCACGTAGAGAAGTCACTGTGTTGCATAGCTGTGGAGGAGAATGCAGAGAGACATTCTCGTGTGTCCAGCTGTGTGTGTGTGTGCGTGTGTGTTTTGGCAGCAGGGAGGGACTTCGGGCCAGTGCAGCTGTCCCAGAAGAGCAACTGGTCAGCAGTGGAGTGTTATACTGTGCCCAGCCTGTGACGGACACTGGGACACGTTGAAATCAACTGCAATGCACTGACGGAAACATTGGGTTACAATGGGATCTGAAATCTGTATCCATCTGTGCCAAGTGTACACACAGGCACAGACAATAAACTTACTCATTATTGTCAGAAGTTCTTGCACAACTAGTTAGATTTCAGAGAATATGATCATATTTCTGCAAATTGCACACTTTGTTTTGTCTTCATCCTTATCGCCAATGACAACCGAGGGGGATCTGATCCACGTGCTGCTGCGATGCTGAGTGTGCACTGAAACAGTCTAGGAGCAACTATTTCTGACCTGATGCTGGGTTTCCATGGTGACACAGGAATCTGCCAGACAGTGATGTGTCTACCAGGAATACCTCCTCTGAGCACGTGTATATGTATATATGTGTGAGAGATTGCACACGGGGTGAGTTAAGGAAGAGATGTCTAATGAGGCTAACGTTTGAGAGCAAACTGTCACATAAATATCGACTGCTTCCGTACACCACCACTTGAGCTGAGAGACGGGAGAAGAGAAGGTCTACTAGATGGCGAGAGACAACAGACGAGGGGCTCGCAGAATATCCCGGAGGCCGTTAACAAGTGTGAAGAGGAGGCAGCAAAGTGCGTCTGTAAGCATCTCCCACCTTCTCTCTCACAGCTTCAGAACACCCCGTCCTTTCCACCTCCTCTCTCACTTCTACCCTTCCAGTAACCATAGAGACCACCGTTGCCTGAAGAGAGATTTTCTCCCAGACAAACATGGTGGTGTCAAATGAGGATGCTAAGCACACAGCTCAATTTATAGACCCCCTCCTGTACAGCTTTTGTAAAAGCTTCTTTCAGTTGGGGACATGTATTGTACCTTCGCACAGATGCAAAGAACAACAAGATGCGGATGCCAATCAAATCACACGCTTGTCAGAACAGGCTTCTTAGACAAGGAAGCTTTAGTTTTAGTTTGACCATCTGCAGCGTTATGCATGGAGAATGCAGATTGCAGGCAGTTTTGTTATAGAGGTTGCACAATGTATTCTGTATTTCTGTCTGGATCTTTTTATCTATCTCACTGGTGTTTTACAGCTTGATTCATAAAGCAGTGTCCCACATATATGTCCCTCCACGTGACCTGTCCAGGGAGTATAGGTCAGTCTTCCCGTTCTCACAGGGCCCATGTACTACATATGGTCCCAGATCACCAGGTTGAATTGGTAAATACCAGCTGTGTCTCCTTTGTGCAGCCCAGCTCTGTAGCTCCCTCCTCCAGCAGCTCTCAAGACCCATTCCTGATCACTGACTCATAAAAAAGAAATGCTTTTGACATTAACAGTCGCCACATAACACAGGCAATAACGCAAGCTTCAGGCTGCAGCAGTGCGGCACGATTATTATTAAGATGGCACAGAGCAACAGAAGTGAACTGACACGGGTAATTAAAATGTGAAAACTATCTTGGATGTACAGTACAGAGGTCTGATAAATCTGAATTACAATCTGCCTTTATCCACAAATAACCAATATGTACCACGATTTGCATATAAAAGTCCAGTTACATGACGTCCCTGCTGTTTTAGTAACACCAACGGCGGCAGTAACTTGTATTACACTGCATACACTACTTTATAAGGAAGCCAAGTGGAGTGGCACAGTGTAAGTGGTACTTAGTGTATCTTCTAGTGCGTGTGCTTTTTCAGACTGCGGTTTTTGCACCTAACAGAGACAGATGAAACAACCAGAGTACATGGTCAAGAAGATTTAAGCAGATGAGCAAATGAAAATAACATCTCTTTGGCAGAAACAAGGAAAGCACTTCTGGCTAGACATAAAAATAATACTGGCAAATGTTCTGTTACTAAACATAATCACTTCATACAGGCAACCACTCTATTCATCTGTATGTGTACTATAGCAAGATTGAGAGATTTCAGATTGTAGCTAGATGCTAGCATCAAAAGCTGACATAAGGAGTTGTATCAGGCATTGACCCGTCTACCAGTTTCCTGGTATTTCTCCACCGCATTTTAAGAAGGTACCACTAAACATATAGGCCTATTAGATATGTCCTTCAACTTCTTCCCAATAATCTGTGGACCCTTCAACTTTTTTCTGTTAGATTGCAGATACAGGTGTGAAACTCACACCTGAAGCCCAATGTTGAATTCTGCTTCAATAACTATGTGCAACTTTCTCTAATAGAATAGAACAGATGTGTTGAAGACCAACAGGCAAGTTATATAAAAAGTGCTCATTCAAAGATAGTGTAATGGCGGGCTGAGTGACTTTAAAACAGTTGTTATTTTCTTATAATGAAGATTTCTTTGTTTCCCTGGCACAAAAGGGGGCATAAATAAAGAAAAACAACAACAACAACAAAAAAAAAATGTTGGAATCAGCATTGGATATTGGACAAATTGTTATTTTAAACATCGGTATCGGCCCAGAATTTCACAATTGGTGCATCACTAATAAAAAGCAACAAGGTATAAACATGAGAGGTGAAAGCATTAGAAAGATTAGAGGTTAGCATATAACATTTCTTATGCTTCAGTCAAAAAGTATTTTTCACGAATGCACACCGAGCTGTGATGAACAGTCAGTTTCTGTCACACAAAGCCCTCGCTGAGCAGACATGTAACTCTCGCTTATATAATAGCAATAGGGATTCAATACCAGTGTCACCACTTTAGATTGTGCTCCAGAAAGATTTTCTCCATGCAGAACAAAGGTTTACTGTGTTTGCCACAGAAGACGAACATCTTCTCGGATCATCTGCATGAGTGTCAGGTCATAGTTAACGGATAATGTGTAGGTATTTGAGGTCAGGGTATAGGAGGTTGGCTAGCAGGGCCAGCAGTCGGGGTCCATCTTTGAGACAGTGTCCTGGGTAGCGGATGAACTGGACAGCTTTATTCACAGTGTCCTCTAACTCAGCGTACTGCTTGTTGCTGGGCATGGCCTCCAGCATCCCCAACGTCTGCATTCACAGAAAAGACGAGAAATACAAGTTATTTTTAGGAGATAATTGCAGACTAGAAAATGAAAATACCGTATTTGCAGTTTTTGTTGCATACTTGCTGTGCTTTGGCAGAGAGCTGCAAGTCACTGGTGGGTTGGAGTCGAAGCTCGGTCTCTGATGGAAGCTGGACTGACAGGAATGCTGCCAGACTGCGTACCACAACCCTGAACCTGGATACACAGTAAGTATGCATTAACAGGTGGTTTATCAACAATGATATTTCTATTACAATCTACCTGGCCTACAAGTGTTTTGATCAGCTAGAAAAATGCATGTGAGCTTACCTATTAGAAACAGGAGACCTCTTTCCCAGGCCTATAGCTCCTAACAGTCCAGAGTTCAGTCTTTCTTCTCCCAGCTGAAGCAGCCTGGTTTGCAACCTCAACAGACCCATGACGACGCCTGACACTTCAGTCTGGCTTGCCTGCGGCTGCAGCTGCTCCGCTGACAGATTCAGCGCTTTGTGCCACCAAAGAAACAGCTTGGCTTCATCACCTGGACCACTGGACACACATAACACATCATAGCATGTAAAATAAACTCACAACACACACATGCTGACATGCTAAATGGACTTTTAAAAGCCATAAGAGGCATCCAAATGAAGGGTACAAACCTGGGGAAGACCTGATTTGTCCATGTGTTAATTAGAGCCAGAGACCTTCTCTCATTGGCTGCTGTGTATTCAGTGTTGAGGCGTTGCAGGATGAAGGCATAGAGCGTTAGGAAGCTGCCTCCTGATTGGCTCTCAGAGAGGAAGTCATCCACTGTGAGCTCTGGCACCTGCAGCGATGCCAACACAGGACCCCAACCTACAGACTCCTCCTCAGCTGAAATGAAAAACAGACAGTGGTTAAAAACAACATGAGAATCCTTGACATCACATTAAACTATCTATACTAAAAAGGGAGAAATTTAAAGGACTAAAACAACTTTTTGGGAAATTGGTCAATTTTAAACTTGTATGAGAAAGGACAGTCTGGCCTTAAATGTCTATCTTATGTAAGACAATAGTAGTTTATGTACAGTATATTAACATGTGCCTGGGTGGATATGCACAGGACAGAGATATCTACCAGAGGAGAACACTTTCCTCTTACTGTAACAGTAAGACGTAAACTGTACAAGATGACAACTTTCCAAAAAATAGTAATTGTAATCCTCAGTTAAATAAAATGGATGCCAAAAAGTACTTTGGTTACCGTGGTTGAAGTATGTTGTAATGCATGCCTCCATGATGCGCGTCATGTGCCGTACTGATGCTAGACAGCGGGAGCAAGCCGTGAGAAGAGGCAGAATAGGAAAGCCCCTCCCCTTCCTGTCCAGCCAGGTAATAACATGAGCAGCTAATGCCTCGCCTGTTGAGACACCGACTCCATTCAGCAAAGCCAGAGCATTGCTGAACAGACTGCAGAACGCCATGTGCCTCTGCTCCAAACCAGTCTCTGGAGAGGAAAAAGGAGGAAGTGGTACAATTGACGTGATTAAAGAATTTATTACTGATGGTTGATAATGTCGTTGAGGAAGATGGTGAGGACAACTCACCTGGTGGGTTGAATGTGACAACGCTCTCCAGGAGTGTCTCCAGCTGAGCCTCCAGGCTGCTGAGGCCGATGCTGCCTCCTTGCTCCAGAGTCACCAAAGACTGCACACACCAGCACATATATGCTTCAGCCTTCAGCGTCTCCTCCTGACAGATGGAAAGTAACAGAGATTATAGTTTTTTTGTTATATTATAGTTTAGTTTGTTTGGGTTAATGCTATACAGAAATAGATTAATGAATAAATACATAACTTTGTCATTTATAAAATATCATACATATTTTAAAAGATATTCCTAGGCACACAAGGAGAGTACTAACTAACCAAGAGTTCCTGCCCCTTAAAATAGTTAAATGTCAAAGTACTATTTAGACATTGTCTCACAAGTAGAATTTAGCCATTATTTGGATTCTCTCAATTAATATTTTAGCATTATATCATTTATCAATTATTACAGGGTTATATGCAATTTATCTTATCCAAAAATACATTTTTTCAAGTAAAGAAGAAATGGCTGCCAAACTTGCAGTAAACTATGTTACTAAAGAAATAAATAAATAAAATCTGACAGTATCTTACAGTAACTTTCATGTTTTATGGTGTATGAATGTATCTAATTTCCACAGCTTTTCAGGCATATTTTTTATATAATTAGTAGAACCCATGTTTGACAGCAATACTATTTTTAGGAATGGTAAAGAATTGGTCAAATTAAAGAGAAAACACATACGTTGGATCTTAGAGCGGTCCTGTGTACAGTATAGCTTGAAATGGTTACTGTATAGATTCTGCCAAAATCTGTCTACTTTGGAACATTATTAAGAGCTGTATAAAACTGCCTTCTGCTGCTCTACATCAGCTGTAAAGATTTAAGTGTTACATTTAATGTAATTTGGCTGACTGATACAGAGCTGGCAAAGAAAACTGACATGTCTAAATCTAAATTTAAGGCTGATGTTCCAAACCTCCCACTTTTACACAAGATGTACAGTGGTGTGCAAAAGTGTTTGCCCCCTTCCTGATTTCTTTTTTTTGTTTGTTTGTCACACTTAAATGTTTCAGATCATCAAACAAATTTAAATATTAGTCAAAGATAACACAAGTAAACACAAAATGCAGTTTTTAAATGAAGGTTGTTATTATTAAGGGAAACAAAAGCCAAACCTTCATGGCCCTGTGTGAAATAGTGATTGTCCCCTAAACCTAATAACTGGTTGGGCCACCCTTAGCAGCAACAACTGCAATCAAGCATTTGCAATAACTTGCAATGAGTCTTTTACAGTGCTGTGGAGGAATTTTGGCCCACTCATCTTTGCAGAATTGCTGTAATTCAGCCACATTGGAGGGTTTTCGAGCATGAACTGCCTTTTTAAGGTCATGCCACAGCATCTCAATAGGATTCAGAGGTGGACTTGCTGGTGTGCTTTGGATCATTGTCCTGCTGCAGAACCCAAGTTCGCTTCAGCTTGAGGTCACGAACAGATGGCTGGACATTCTCCTTCAGGAGTTTTTGGTAGACAGCAGAATTCATGGTTCCATTTATCACAGCAAGTCTTCCAGGTCCTGAAGCAGCAAAACAGCCCCAGACCATCACACTACCACCACCATATTTTACTGCTGGTATGATGTTCTTTTTCTGAAATGTAGTGTTACTTTTACGCCAGATGTAATGGGACACACACCTTCCAAAAAGTTCAGCTTTTGTCTCGTCAGTCCACAGAGTATTTTCCCAAAAGTCTTGGAGGTCATCAAGATGTTTTCTGGTAAAAATGAGACGAGCCTTAATGTTCTTTTTGCTCAGCGGTGGTTTTCGTCTTGGAACTCTGCCATGCAGGCCATTTTTGCCCAGTCTCTTTCTTATGGTGGAGTCATAAACACTGACCTTAACTGAGGCAAGTGAGGCCTGCAGTTCTTTGGATGTTGTTGTGGGGTCTCTGAATGGCTGAAGAAGAACAAAATGAAGACTTTGGAGTGGCCTAGTGGAGATAAGTTGAGCAACTGTTTGCAAATGTTTATTCAACATCTGTTGCATAATAGCCGAACCTTATATGGATTCAGATGTGAATTTGATACAGCATTCTAGTGAGGCTGACAGACGAAGAAGAACAAAATGAAGACTTTGGAGTGTCCTAGTCAAAGTCCTGACCTGAATCCTATTGAGACGCTGTGGCATGACCTTAAAAAGGCAGTCCATGCTTGAAAACCCTCCAATGTAGCTGAATTACAACAATTCTGCAAAGTTGAGTGGGCCATTTTGTGTTTACTTGTGTTATCTTTGACTAATATTTAAATTTGTTTGATGATCTGAAACATTTAAGTGTTACAAACATGCAAAAAAATAAGAAATCAGGAAGGGGGCAAACACTTTTGCACACCACTGTACCTGTCTGGGGAAGTGGAGATATAGGAGATGCATGAATTCTGAATTCAGCTGTTCATATTTAGTATCTCCATTCACCCTATACATTGACTCAAATTAATCATTGACTTAAATCTCAGCTGTAAGTGGCTAAATAATTTTTCATTCATTCATTTATGGAGTTACGAATGAATGTAGTGCCCAATTTATAAAAAATAAAAATAAATGTCAGATATACTGCATGTATGCTAAATCATCAGTGGGTATGTTCTGTGATACATTTCTGGGCTTGAAACCTTGACTGGGCTGCCACCTACTACATACAGAACTTTAAGTTTGGGAGATTAAACCAACGTTAATGTACTGTAGCTATAACTCGATCTAGACCTTAAGAGGTTCAGGATGCCTTAATACATCTGTAATTTGACTTGTAAGACAAACAGTACTGTATTGTCTAACCCTGTGTGGAACTTCATTAGGGTAGGGGTGGAGCCCAGCAGCACTACGCAGTGATTTCAGCAGCAGCTGAGGCGCAGAATCAGCACTGAGCAGCAAGGAGGGAGGGTAGTGGGTGCTGACATATCCCAGAATGCCCTGGTATGAGGACAGGTCCAGATGGTGCCAGGGCAGAGAGGTGGACTGGACCAATAGACTGAGTAGAGGTGAGTCCTGGAGGTGGAGGAGGAGAAAAATTAAGAATAAACAAAGAAGGGACAAAAGGTCTGAGCCTGATGTGAAACCAAAATATTCTCAACTTACCTGCTGACTCAGGATTTGTTCCTCCTTTGCCAGAAAAACTAGCATGTATAGTAGATAGACTAACATGGTGTGTGACTCGTTCTGAGTACCCATGTCTGGTAGAGTTGGATATGTTGTAGAGGTGGGGGGCGTCTGTAAGTGGTCACTTAGGACGCTGACCCAGTTAACTTCACATAACACCTCTCCAAGAAAGAGGAAGCAACTCTTGGGACTTCCTCTCTCCACCTGCAGGCACCAGGAAGGCGAGAAAATAAACAAAAATCCACTTTGTCAAAACACAGAACTACAAACAAATCAAATGTCTTGGGTCTCAAGTGACTGTACTGGGAATATTTACTACTTCTGATTAAACATTATACGTTTGACTCCTTGACTACTTAATTTAAGATGCACATTTATGGCTAAATTGATAATCCAGTTATCTTGAAAGTAATCAGAATACCCTAACTATAAATCTGTTGCGGGTCATGAGAGACAGGAGCTTGTTTCCAGGAACACGGTGTTGATACTAAAATTACAAGAAGTTAGGCTAATAATAGGAGCGAGGGGCCAAGGACCCAGGTCTCAAATTAACAAGCTCCCCTGTGTCATGCATGTCTAGACCAGTGTGCAGTGTTGGGGGTCAGGGGTTAGGAGTCGGAGGGTGGAGTGTCTCACACTGAAAAGCTGCTCCATTAGCTGAGTGTCAGGGTGCAGGTGTCTCCAGAGCAAGCTGCGGAGGTGTGTGTGGTACAGGTAGAGAAGGTACTCGGGTGTACGGGGAGAGGTGCAGCTCTCGCAGTACTGCATCATACACAGCCACAGTGCACCTCTCTGGCCGGGGAGCAGACGATCTGCAAGATCCACACAAAGTTGTAAATAACTTTAACAATACAGACAAAGAGTAGCAGCACTTAAAACACTCACGTCTGAACACAGGACTGCTGGGAACCCACCTCTGAATTTGTGATGCAGTGTGTCAGTGAGTTGAGCGTACAGGCCAACCAGACATCCTGCCGCACTCGCATCTGTCTCCAGCCAGGGGTAACACTTGAGGTTACTGAGACAAAGAGACACTGATATTGACATTCTCTTTGCTTTTTTCCATTTTCTTCACCCTGGAAAGCAACTGCTCTCTCCGTGTATCGATCAAGAGAATCACAGTACAAACCTCTGGCCACACGAGAGACTTAACTGTGACGTGGTAGACTTATAACTCACACTCAGAAGTAAATATCTAATGTTTTCTTTTCTCTCTGAGCAGTGTCGTGTTTGTGGTTTATTTTGTGTAATGTATAGTGTGCTTCAGAAATTTAAAAAAACCTCTCTGGAGTCTGTGCTCACATCTGTCTCACTGACAACAGTTCCCCACCATCTAAAACCAATGAATGGCAGAGAGCTGAGGGTATGCTATCCTTACCCGCCATCATCGGTGTCCAGAGGAAAGATCCAAGGCTTAAACAACTTCACAATCTTACTGTGTAGGTCTTGCAGAGCTGTGAGAGTGCAAGATACATTTCACTTCCATAACGACATAACAAAGCATATGCACAAATCAGATGAATTGTATTAATGATCTAAATTGAAATTTGACAAATACCTTTCATTACTTTGCTGCTGCCCACTGACTCTCTGGCACAGCTGCTGAGCTGCACGTTGATTAGACAACCAATCAAATGGTCCCAGAAGGAAACAACCTCACTAATGTAGGGAGTCCAGGCTGAGTAGAGGCCGAAGCTGCGGAGGTCTTGCTTACTGAGACGACTCCGCAGGAAGTAATCACTCAGCCAATCAACTGTCTCATCCACCTGTTAGCAACCAATAAAAAATAAATAAATAAATAAATCACACAGCGAGCAAGTTTGGATTAATAATGAATGTTTAAGCATCTTACCTGCTGCACATATGACATGTTAACTATTATCAGATAAAGAGGTTTGACTCTATTAAAAACAACATTAGTTACCTGCTGAGGGGAGAGGCTGATGGGGGACCTGTAGGCAGAAGCTGGGGGTCCGACAGCATGACCGGAGACATCAGTGGTGCTGAGGGCTTGTTCAGCTTTGCTCTTGGTATTGCGGGATGGAGGTAAGCAGCCCAGCACTCGCAGAGTCACCTTCCAGCACTCTGGACTCAGTAACTGGTTTGAGGAGCCTGATGAGGTTAAGAAATGCCTTTGATTGTTAGAGAAGTTGGAATTCAAATACCTAAATCCAATATTCTTGAAATAAAAACACTATATCAGATCTCATTTAGCATTTGTGCCTTCATTTGGAATCATTTTAATCTCATGGGGCTGTTAACAATAAACCCAAATTCTGTCTTGATAAAACACATAAATAGACACACACTAAGGCTATACCCTCCACAAATTTTCAACTCATACTTGATTCAGTGGATTGATGGAACGATTCAAATAACTTTAGTTTTGTTAATTAATTTCATCTTTTGTTGGTGGGAAGATGAGTAGGAGGCATTCTTTCAAAAAGATGAATGTGTTTTGATGAATCACTTGAATGAGCAACAGGACTTTTTTTTTTTTTTTTAACAGTCCTTGCTCCTAAGTAACATAACAGACAAAAAATTAAAATCTGCTGTTCAATGTGACAGATTCACCATCTCATGCACGTCTTTGCAAGTTGGTTTTCATTCTTAACTAGTGTGTTGTCTAATGTGGTCTAACCTTTCATTATGTGATGTTCTATTGGCAATTGTGCAAGGGAGATTTAAAAAATCGGAATTTGATTATTTGATTGAGTAAATGATTCAAACTGTGACTTTAAGAGTTAAGAATTATTTCATCAAATTCAATTGGGCAGCCTTTGTACACACACAAACACTTACTGGTCATAAGCAGACGCAGGCAGTCACTGTAGTGATCAGGGAAATGGTGGCGTAAAAGCCAGGTCCAGTGTTTGGTGAAAAGGTGAAAAGGTGTAAGAAGTTCAGGGTCAGGGTCTTGGCCGCAGACGCAGAGAGCTCCGTGGACCAACTCCAGCAAACGGGTTCTCTCCGAAAACACAGGATGGGCTTCATTCAGCCACTGGGACAAGTCAAACTATGGGGGGGGGGGACGGACGACAGAAGTGGTTACTGTAACTGGAGTTTTTTAGATTTATATAATATTTCTTCAATGTGTTGCATTTGTGTCTAGCCTAACCTTTGTGAGCAGCATGAAAATGACATCAGTACTGTCAATGTGTAAGGATGTCACCACGTCTTGGTAGAGAAAGACAAGCTGACTGGGTGCTGCGTTGGGAGTGAAGAAGGGGGAAATGAGTGGGCAAAGACGCCTGTGCTCCAGGATAGTCTTCAGGACACGGCCGCATTCCTCTGCATTGCCCTGGATAAACACCTAGACACAAAACAAGAAAGAACAATGCCAGTCAGTTCATTTAAGGAGTGTACAGAATGTGTAACAGAGAGTGAACCTGTGCCTTTTACCAATCACTTATGTCCAATTGGTTACAGCTGTGTCCTGTTTAATCCCTGAGCAACAGTGTTTCTGACTCAGGTTAACAAAGGTGAGGGACTTAATAACTTAACTTTGTCTGGGCATTGTAAATAAAGCTAAACAATGTTTGATATAAATCTTGTACCGCTATGTGTGTGTGCTCACCTGTCCCAGAATCTCCACACACGACGAGAGGTACTGGCGTGTTGGGGGATGTCGCAGTGTGTCTTCACATACATAAGAGACCACCTGATAGAAGGCAGACACGCCAACATGCTGCACTGCTGGTGATTTCTGTGCCTTGTACATATTCACCAGAGCCCTGAGCACATAAAAACAGTCCACGCATTAGTCAAAACATCCTTATTTTAATCACTTATTCCTCCCAAATGTGTTTGCAATTATATTTATTATGATGCAGTCATGTTCTTTTATTTTGGTAGCACTGCATCTGTTTATACTGACGTGATAAAGTTCTCTGTGTGGACAGCAGCCTGGGCCAGGCTTTGAGGTGGAGAAGCCATGGAATCGGTTTGAAGCTTCTTGATGTCCCTGCGCAGTGACGTTATCTGAGTCTGCACTGCCTCCTGTCTCTGGACACGCTCACACTACGTGGTTACAGAGACAACACACAAAAACATTATTAATAGATCACGGAAGAAATTCTAAAATGCGCAAAAATGTGGCTAGTATGCAGTTTTAGTGGTCATACTGTGACAGTGATGTTCGCCGGTCCCTGGCACGGCTGCCCTCCCTTCCCTTTACACTCCAGAGCCATGGTGACTTGCTCTGGTTGGTTCTTATACAGTAGAGGAAGGCTCTCCAGCAGCTCCTGCTCCATCGCCACCTGCTGGGCTTCGCGTGCCACTGCAATCCTGACACCAAGATGAATAAGTATTTAGTAATCAGTGCGTAGCTTTGTATATGTTTTGATGTGTGCGTTTGTGTGAGTACAAACAAGTCAGTGCATTTCTGTGTATGCATGTGTGCACTGTGTGCCATTGATGATGTGGAAATGTTTTAATGTTTGTATGATCTCCATGTACCTGGCCTGGTCCTGCAGGATGCTAAGGTCCTGCTGCACCATTTCAGCAGCAGCTTTAGAGTCAGTGAGGCAGGAGGTGGGAACTTCAGCTACCGGAGCCTTCTGCTGCAGCAGCTCTGGAGGTGGACGAGGAACTGGGTGCTTCTGCAGGTTGGACAGTATACGCTCCCTTGCTGCACACAGAGAGACACAAAACGGGATAAAACAGGATTATTGTTGGTGCAATATATTTAAAACTCCTGTCTACAGCCTGTATCTACAGTATATCAACTACTGCTAGATTTATGAATTTGTGTGCATTTATGTTCCTTGTGGTCATCATTATCAGACTTTTACATTTACCACTGCCCATCTGCTGAAGACCTTTACTTAATATTTTTAAGTATCAATTTTTGAGTATCAATTTTGGATCTGTACCATTGTTGAGACTGGTGTAGTCAATGAAGCCAGGGTTTTGGGCCTGCAAGAAGGTTGGCTCACTCTGCACCTTTTCCCACAGAGAGAGAACCTCTCTCTCATCATACTGCAGACGCTCCTGGTCCACATACTCCAGCCACAGTTCCTACAGCAAAACATGTCAACACAAATTCAAATGTATGAGCTACATGATATAACACACCACAAAGAGATTTGACACACCTATTACAACCACTGTATCATATGTTTTTCATTCTTAAATTTACACACATAAAGACAAACCCACCTGCTGCCGCTGCATGACCTGTGCCAGTCTGTGTGGTTCATACTCGGGAGGAAGAGAGGGAAGGTACACCTCTTGCTTCTGCAGAGTCTCATCATCCAACCACACGGCAAATACACCAAACAACCTGTAGGCAACCAATCAGCTGAGATCTGAGAGCCTGTTAACACACTAATGGCTGCTACTACCTGCTATACAACAGGAAAGCATCAGTGACCTACCTGACCAGCTCTGTGTGTAGCTGAGGAGAAGTTAGGTAAGGGGGGCGGGGATTGTCTGGGCTTTCGTCGCCCTGGCTGTCTGGTGAAGGCGTGTGTGGTGGGGGCACCCTGAGGGCCTGGCTGGCAGCATGGTGAAAGTCAGACACCTCCTGTATTCGCTGTCTCAGGTCTCTGAGTAAAGCGGCCTGAGAAGAGGCCTGGAAGAACCTTCGGCCAATACATCCACCTGCAGCCAGCCTGGTGGACAACGCATACAAAAAGAGACATGGTTCCTTCACATGGATTCTGCCTATTTCCTGGTTTCCCTGGCTAGGAATAGTAACGTGTGTGTGCATCATACCCAAACTCAGGTCCTGGCTGTCTGAGGTAGAGCTGTAGGAACTTCTGCCAGACCAGAGGAAGGAGGGGGTGGTCAGGAGGCGTGGCAAAGGCCTGACACGCCCAGCGGTACACCTGCAGCCGCTGCAGAGATGGTGCTACCGGCAACTTCAGCCTCTGCTGCGCCTTCTGGCTCAGACACAGACACACTGTTAACACCATCTACATAGAGCACTTAGGATTATGAATCAGACTACTGAACAAGTAGTTGAAGTAGTTGAAGTCCTCAACATTTTGTCCTACACTTACTGTGTCCTGTATTGTGAAATGTCTTGTAAGTTCTCAGTGCCAAGTGATACTGAACGCTTGCTATAAATAACAGTAATCCTGATATTTCTACCTCAACAAAGGTACAACTTTTTGTCTATGTGTCTGTATACCTTTAAGGCTTGTTCTGGGGAAATGTTGGGCTCTGACAGGAGCTCATGTTCAACACAGCGTCTCAGCTGAGAATCTTCCTCAAACACGCCCTCCATGTTCAGCACCAGCCAGGCGAACCAAACCTACAAACACACAGACAACAACAAGTCTGTCAGGACTGAGAACTTTACCAGTGTGATCAATAGTACTTGCACATACTGTTGGTGCTTTGGGGACCCTTACCTCCACACTCAGGGATTGGCCCTCTATGAATGAGGGCGTGGCATTTCCAGCAATCCAGCCAACCAGAGAGGAGAGTAGACCCCGATCTCCGTGGTAACCCAAGGCATTCTGCGTGAAGTATGAAAATGGAAAAGTTTTCCTGATAGGAACATTTCACTGGTGACTCAGAGTTGGCATGCTTATTCATACTTTGGCACGGTACTAAAATTCAAAACTTAATGGGTTAAAGGTGACTCTGTACCTATAAGAGTTCCGTAATAATGCAAACCTCTAACATGACTAAGTAAATACCTTATGCTGTTGGTACAGAAGTTTCTGCACGCATTCCTCCTGATGGTGAGTGAATGCGGCACAGCAGATCTGATCCATGAGGAACAGGACTGTTTTGTCCCGGTACCACAGGTTCTGCTGAGTCAAAATCCCCACCCAGAACTCCAGCACTGCTGCAGCACCGACACGACTGGGCTGTGAACTATCCACCACATGACTCTAGAAGATAAAACACACATATATACATGTCCTCTTTGGAGAAGATGTATCGGCTAAAACAACTTACACTCATTTAACAAGATGTTTTTGCTTAAAAAATTGAGCCATCTTTTGTGTATTTTTTTGAATTTTTTTTGAGGAAATGTTGAGTGACTGGAGCCTATATCACTGGCTAAAGATGCAAATAAGCCCCATGCAGTTTATTTTGTGTACAAAGTAGCAGCATTTAAGTCAAATTTCAATGCTTTTCGTTTTGACTGCTGGCTTATGATATTACTGACACCTACACAAAGTAAAGACTTTGCGGTTTATTTCTAAATTTCTTCCATACCTACTAATTCTTATGTAATTTTCCATTTTTTCCTAACCATTATAAGAATCATGAATGTTAACAATTTTCTGTGATGGATGAAGACCTGAAATACATTATAAAAGCTTGTTGTGACGAACCTGAATGACACTGTTCAGCAGTCGGACATTGTCTCCATAGGTGTTTCCTGTGAGGAGTGGTGCTACCCGGTGAGTGAC
Organism: Siniperca chuatsi; assembly: GCF_020085105.1. NCBI lineage: Eukaryota > Metazoa > Chordata > Actinopteri > Centrarchiformes > Sinipercidae > Siniperca > Siniperca chuatsi. The sequence goes on along the minus strand of NC_058046.1, from coordinate 17,795,787 downwards.
CTGCTGTGTCACACCTTGAGGACACACGCTGTCATACTGCAAAAACAACTGGATACAACTTACAAACCTGGCATAAACAGAGGGACGACATTAGAGCCAAGAGTAAATTTAAGTGTTGGAGATACAGTAGCTGCTATAATATATATCTTTCTTTCTGGTCTTTTATAGGCTGTGTGTGAAGTATGTATCTTTCTTACTGAGAGTTGTTGAGCAGGTAGAAGCTGAGAGGGTAGGTTGGGGGTAGGATGTTGTCCAGAAGATGCACAGCAGCTCTCAGGTGGCGAGACTGAATCAAACTCTTCAACAACCCAACTCCATCGGTACAAAAGTGTTCCAGACTGGAAAAACACAGAAAGAAAATCCACAGGAGATTAACTTCATTCAGATTCTAGATATAAATGAACCATAAGTATTAGGTATAGTGTGAGTGAGTACAAACCTATGTCCCACTGATGTCATGGCAATGGACAGGTAGCATCCAATAGGGATTCCTGCTTTTACAGCCCTGATAACAGAGTGCATGCTGGGAGTGTGTGTAAGCTCTGGAGGTGGGTTGGACGTCAAAGCAGGAACTGACCAGGCTCCTTTAGGGTTCTGGGCATTGCCATGGAGCTTTAGCCTTAGCAACAGCTGCCATGCCCACTGACTAAAGGATGCTTCAGGAGATACACCCAAACGAAGGACACTAGCAATATAAGACACCTGAAGGGAGAAAGTAAGAGAGAAAAAGATGAAAAAACCCACAAAGTAACGTTGGATGCAGTGATGAAGCCACGGTGGTTCACACTAAACGTCTGTGAGCAAAGAGTGGATGTGTCACCTGTTTGATTCCCTCTGATATGAGGCCACTGTACGGTTTGTCAGTAAGGTACTTCTGATAGGCTTCAGCCACCAGCAGAGCCACTTCACTATGGAGAGATGAAGACAGGGCCAAGGAGCCATCCTGCAGAGGAAACAGGTTGAACGACAAACTCACAATTGTACTCAAGATATCTGGACACATAACTTTTAATGCATCAATGACTACCTGTGTGTAACCCCAGTTCAGACCCTCCAGTATGACACAAGCTAGCCGGTTCTCCACAGCAGACAGGGGATGCTGGAGCAACCAGGCTCCGATCACACATATTTCCTGTGGCTGGGGCTGCCACAGACTCAGAGGTAGCTCTTTGCACAAGTACAGAGCCACCTAACAAACAAAAAACAAAAACTCATGAGTTCGAGCTCTGCCAAATTAGATATTTTCCTCTCAATGTAGTCAACGACACAGTTAAATATGCTAATGCGGCTGCTTAATAGAATAGCAATACCAACCATTCCTACGGTTTGTATGGTCTCTCTCAGTCTCTCCAGGAGCACAGAGATAACGTAGGGATGGACTGTTGCTATGGCTGCCAGCAAATCCCGCCCCACTTTAGAGTAAGTTTCTCTGGTAGACACACTCACATAAGACACCTGGAGCAAAAATAATAAAGAGATGTCAAAGAACAACATAGGTACTGTATGTTTTCTAACCAAGGGACCAGGGTGATGAATCTTTAACCAGTGTTATGTATCCTTGAAACTTTGTTTTCTCTATGCTACCCTCCTCAGTATTGGTTACCTTACCTCGGTTACCTACCTCTATATGATTTACACAGTGTCTTAATTCATGTAGTCTATATATAATATCTGAGTAATGCAGTAGCTTTGTTTTGGCATCTAAATGACTCTACATCGTATACATTTTTATACATGCCTCTTCTAGTATTTTCCCTCTGCATCTCCTTGTCATACCTGGTAAATCAGCAGAGTTATGGTTGTGATGAATGCAGGGTCTGAGTGCTGAGTTGGTGTGGCCATGTGTGCTAGCGCGGTGAGGAGGGAGATGCCATCAGAGCTGTTCACTTCACACAGCCAGTGCTCAAACTTCTCTTGGTGCTCTGGGTCTGTAACAGAGACATAAAGTAAAATAAGAGGGTGGCAACTGCCAACATCAGACTGAGAAGGATAATAAAACCCCTGTTTGTTAAGCAAGTTACGTAGTTTGAGAAAAGTTCAATTCAAAAGTGTGTGGGGCATTTTTAAAACTGCCTTAAAAATTGTGTTTAAGATACGTTCAGCTTTCAATATGATGATGAAACTGCCACATCCAAGCATTACTACAATGCAGATGATAGTTTCATTTTTTAGGATATGTTGTTCAGGGTAAGAGCGTATACTGGTACCTCTAAGTGCCTGAATGCAGGAAAGTGTGTCACTAGCAGTGCAGAGTGTTTCCAGTCCTGCTGTCTCTGCACGCTGCATAACATAAAGGACCCTCCACAGCATAGAGCTGGACAGAGTCCCATACGGCATCTCGGACATAAACAACCAAATTCCCAGCCTGTGAGAGAGGACCACAGAAAATAATTGTGAAGTCCATAAAGTAAATCATTTCCAGTAAAAACTGAAACTTGACGCCAATTCCTCACCTTTTGTTTCTGAGCACATGTAAAACAGCTCTTAGGAAGAGATAGTCGTATTCTAGCTGCAGTTTGTCCAAAGACAGAGAGTGTGAGCTGGATCCAGCAGCCCCAGTTAAACTCACATACTGGGCCCAGTGATCACTGACATAACACACTGTCATTCTGAGGAAAAATAGAGAACATTATGAATATTGAATGTTAAATACTGTATATGTAATTTGTTTATGTTTTCTGATGTTAGCAGCTTACTGTATATTATTGGTGCACTGACCGTATGATGTGTCCTATTCGTTTGACTAGCTGTCTGTATCGTGCCCTGTTGTAGGTTTGCAGTCCAAGAGCGAGAATTTCGATGAGTGAGGAAGCAAATCCAAAAACATGCATCATCTTCTGACTGGAATGGGCCTGGGGTTCATAAACACCTGAAGGGAAAGTGGTATGTCAGATCATACAGTAAGTGGTACAAACCAACAGACAGAAGGACAGACAGACTCCCTTACCCTGCTTGCTCATCCCCAGCATGTGTGAATAGAGCTGCTGGAATGGGAACTGGGTGAGCAGTGATATCAGATCCTCCTCACAGAGCAACAACCAACTGCTGTCTGGGTCCTCATCCTAAACACAGAGAGAAGAGAAGGGCAATGCAGTTAGAGGTTAAATGACCACAAACTGCACTCTTAGTCGTGAAAAATAAGTCATGACAGGCTCTATTTTACACTTGTTTAAACTGCCAACAGTTTTTTAAGGCAAGCTGCAAAGTGGAGGCTACTTACTTTTTTATATAAAATGTTAACAAAAGACCATTGTATTAAAAAATGTGAAAGTTTAAAATTTTTTATATAATACTTAAATTACAGTATCTTAAAATGTTCCTGCATTGCAAAATAATATGTTTCTTGAAGTGGTTCCTAAGCAACACATTAGTACTGGCAGCAGTCGTGGTTTTAAGCCAGACTGATATTTACACGGCCATGTTCATTTGGCACCTTTTATACAAAAGCTTTGAATGTGACTCAGCAGGTCAGAACAAAGATCAGAACATTCTGATTCATAAATTCATCATCTGCAAACCTCAATGACACATCACATTTTCTTGAGGGACATACAGACTGGGGTTTTTTTTACATAACAGCATCACAATCAGTGAAGGAAAACAAAACAGATACTGATTTTACCAGGAAAATAAAATTAACTTAAGTTTTCTACGTATCTTCCCATGCAATCATGTAGAAAAAAATTGATTGGTTATTTGGTTTTTATTTTTAACAGCTTTCACTTCCATCCCATATACGCACACGTGAAATTGTCTAACATATTAACGTACCCCTATTTTTTAGATAATTCTTTGTTTAGTGGAGGTTTTGTTTCTTTTCTTAAAATGCAGTCATTGTTTTCCCTACACATACCTCTTCTCCCCCTTCATCCACTAGTGTCCAGTTGCCAGACTCAGGTCCAGAAGCTGCTGAGCTCTGGCTGTCACATGGTTTCAGATGTCCCAGAAACTCTGCACGGTGTCTGAGGCAAAACATAGAAGCCATTGGTTAGAGATGCGTGGTTGTTAGACCAAGATGACCTGGATTCTCATGGAAAACCAAAGACATAAAGCTAGAGTGTACAGTTCACAGTCACTGGGTAAGAAAGCGTATTTGCTAAAGGGGCTCCTATATTTACTTGGCAGGCGACATTAGGACGGCCAGAGCTTGCATAAAGTGCTGCACTCCATAGGTGTTCCTCCAAACTTGAATCTGAGGCAGAAATTGAGAAGAAAACTCCAGTCAGTATGTATAACCATTGGCATGACAACAATAAATGAAAGAATGTGTCCCTAACTAACCTGAAGGAAGGGTGCAGCCCACTTGCCAACCCCGGCAGGACAGCACAGAAGATGGCACAGCAAGTAGAGGTGCTCTCCTGACCCTCCAACATGTAGCAGGACTGCCACCTGGAGAGTGGACCAGAGCCATTTGAGGAAACCCAACAACAAAATACCTCGACCAACATGGAGTAAGAAAAGTGGTAGAGTGTGTGTATACCAGTCTCTCCAGCCAGTGATGGACGTCTGTCTGGAACTGTGTGTCATCCAGGACTCTACGTGTGAAGCTAAACAGAACGCTGATGGCCTCTTTCAAGGGTTGGAGAGAACAAGGCTGTGTTTGGCTGCCAGAACAATCTGATAACAAAAACAAACAAATGTAAAACTGATGTAGGGTATGTACTTAATATTAGTATTGTGCATGAGAGGCATGTTTGTAACAGGCATGTTAAGGCTTCAAGTTAATTAGAATTAGCCACCACCAGTACAGTCTCTCACCTTTTAGTAGATGATACAAGTATGATTCGACCTGTACACGTGACAGCAGAGCAGTATACGCATGTAATGCCACCTTCTGATGGAGCAGCTCACTACGAGCTTCAAACAGTCTCCTCAGCTCAGCCAGCACACTCTGACTGAACTCTGCCTGCTGGAAGCGGTGGTACCCACACACCTTAGACTGATCTGCACACACACCCTGTAGGGAAGAAATTATATTAAAAATGTCATTACAGCAGAATACCATTTGTTAGTAGTTCTCTCTACACACTATATTTCTGCTTTGTTTTAACTACCACACCTGAAGTGTAAGCTGTTCATCTCTGAAGCTCCAGAGACGATTCTGTGTGCTCTTGCAGTCAGACGACTGTGTATGTAGCTGTGTGTGTGACTGTGTCAGCTGTCTACGACAGCGCCAGTAGTTCTGCAGCAGTTCGGTCAGTTCGTGGTTCTCCTGCCGGGCGAGAGTACAGAACTGGGCTGCACACACTTCAACACCCTCTAACCAAGCTCGCAAACCTCCGCCTGGCTCCCAGACACTCAGCTGCTCCAGTGAGAACGGCTGCAGTAGAAAAACATGAGGTGAGAGAGGTTATCTCACATGTTAATGCATGTATATGTGTAAGGGCACAATTAATGTAGTCACTTAATAATGTTATTATCTGGGTCTGGGCAATATTGACAAAATCAAATATCACAATATTTTGACCATATACCTTAATGTTTATATATATACATATTAATATAATGTTGGGGAAATTTTGTAGAAAGAAAATCACTAATAACGTGGATACCATGACAGGTACAGTAGCAGCAATTATTGTTGACTCTACTAGAACAGTCGACTAAGCTACAGCCACTTCATAAACATAAAACTTAAATTCAACCTATATCATCACAACACAATAACCATAACCATACGACAGTTAGCTATTCTCATGTTAATATGTTGCTAGGTTGTGGGAAATTTCAGTTAAATGTACCAACAGATTAAAAAGTCTGCTGAAATGGTGAATTCATGTGCAACTGCATTAGAAAAATTACTTATTTGATCAGAAGTTTTGTGAAGCTTGTGAATGCTATTTTGCCACCACCAATACATTCTCAATCTTTTAGAAACACAGAGAAATTATAAAGCACTGACTTTTAAGTGTTGTTTCGGGGGGAAAACACTGATGGTCTTTCAATACTGTGGTGTTCCACTGTTCTTTTTCCATTTGAAAAAAACAACCAAAACACAACTGTACTCAATCTAACTTAATGTTATCTCTTTTGTATGAGATTACCTGAATTTCTGGAGCTGTTTTAGATAATTCTGGGTAGAGTTTGCTCCTCGAAAGTTCAGCTACAGAATCCAGAGGCTGCAAACTTAGAGGGGAAGATTCCTGCTCAGGAAGTGCCAACACTGCAGGTCCCTTTTCCCTATTTTTCACAGCTTCCTCACAGAGCTGTATCACAGGACTCTCCTCCAGTGCTGGGAGAGACGGGTACAGTGCAGGGACACTCGGGGCATGTGGGATCTGAAACTGAGTTGAAACACATGGCTGATTCCATGACTGTGTGTCTTTTACCAACTCATTGGTCTGTGCTGCAACTTTAAACTCAGCCTCCTGAGCTGCTGCTCCACCACCCTCCCCTGTCAGATGCACTGTATCCTGTGATGTCAGAGTTGACTGTAAAGTCTTAGTTGACACTGATGTGGATAAAGTATGTGATGAGGAGGTCTGCTGTTTCTCAGAGGGCAGATCTGATGACTGTGCTGTGGTCTCAGGGGGCTGAACAGGGTCCTGCTGCTCCTCCTCTGCTTCCTGATCCTGAAGACTGAGGGGGATGTCAGTGAAGCCAGAGGTGGAGGACTCATCACAGACAGCGGAGGGAGCTGTGGCTCTTTTGTCGTCCTCTGCCTGCTTTTGCTTCCCGACCAGCTGAAAACATAAAACAACAATCACGGGTAAAATTAATTTTCCTTGGTTAACTGAGTTGTCCAGTATCCACTGCCCTAGTTTTCTACATGTAACAAAGGGCATGTGACTACAGAGCAAACATTATGATGAATGTGGCAAAAATAATTATAACAATTATGATGTCTCAGCACAGTGTCCCAGTGATTAGTTCTGCCATTTAAAATCAAGATTTTGTATTCGTTTTTGGGCCCTAGGCCTTTATTTGAAGTTTCCATGTTTTGCAAGTTTTGTAGTTTCCTAGTTTTCCCAATTTCTAAAGAAATAAAAGTACGTTGGATTGGATACTCTAAACTGTCCATAGTTGTGAGAAGGAGTGTGTTTATAACTGTCTTGTTCTGTGATGGACTGGAGAGACCTGTCCTGTCTCAAGGCCAATGGAATGGGCCTTCCACCTGTGAACCTGTGTAAAGCAAGGAGCAGAAGAAGGCGAAGAGTGACTGTAAGGGACTTGGTTTAATCACCTGTGATTTTCCGCTGGTTTTTGCCTTGGTCTTCTTTGGTCTTACAGCCTCCATCTTATCTTGTCTGCTCACACCAGCTTTTTCCACAACTCAGATCACATTGACAAACAGGTGACTGAGGTGTCTCCTGGCGGAAACGACGCTGATCAGCTGAAAACGAACAGTCCTCAAACGTAAACTAGATACACACAAACAGCAACCATTAGCTGGGATGGCTAGCGAGCTCTATCCTTTGATAAGCAGCTAACGTTAGTGGCTGGCTGTGTTGTCAAGATAAACACCTGTCACGGATTGTAAACAAAACACTCCGGTATGGCCCGTTGAGAAAAGTCACTGGAGAAGGATAGCAAGGCAACAACTGGCATGTCTCTTAGCGTAGGCATAATATCCAGAGAATACATTTTAGGAAAACAAAACCAGCTTGTGATTTAATTTCTGATGAAACTCTACTTAGCTACACAACTGAAGACGCTCTATCAATACTAAGCTAAGCTAACGCATAGCTCTTAGCTTGTTACGCTGTCTTTCTCCTCAGTAATTTATTCACCAGCGGCTCTACGTTTTCCATATTGTCGCTCAAATGATCGAAATAAGATGTCAAGTAAGTGACATGGGGTGGTAGCCCCATCCGCTGGTCAGCTGTTATTTGTTTTGTTTATTCCAGGAACTCAGCGAGCGATCACAATCTTTGATCACGTGACTACTCCACCTCTCTACGGAAAGCCAGAGAGCTCAAACTGTATCATACGCACCAAAAGTCACAGTGGCCGTTTACTGAGAGGTTACGGGTGAATGTCACTCATTATCTACTGAGTGTAATATGACTGTCTTGATACCTGGATGGAGTTATTAAAGACTAGTTTAATCCATCAATCAGATTTCAATACAGCTACACATTTTGTTTAACTGAGTACTGTATTTAGTTAGTTAAGCTTTATTCATTCAGGAGGTCTCATTGAGGTCAATATCTCATCTGCAAGAGAAACCTGAGAACAAATTATTTTAATATATACAAGATCAAAACAAGACAAGCCAGTCACACAAAAAAACATCACACACACAGACACAAGAATTAAAATGCTCACAAATATTATTTTAAATATCAGCAAGTAGAACTTTATGGTACTTCGGTTTGTTTTGCAGATCATTCACGTAGCAAATTGATGCATCGTACCATAAAGCAGTCTTCTTCAGTTCAGGGTTGGTATAATGAACCTTACAAGCTAACCTGTTCTGTGATCTGGTGGCATGGTTGTTCACTCTCATCTCAACTAAGGTGATCATACAAGAAAAATAACCCACAAATCCAAAAGTAATCGAAATACATTGCAATTAATAATTTCTCAGTTATGTAGTCTGTAATAGATTACACTTTTAAAAGTGCCTCACCATTTCCAGCAGTGTTCATATGAATGCACGGGCAGGTCATGAGTAACAGAAAGATATTTATTTACAAATGTATATTACAATGATTTAAAAAAAAAAAACATTTTCCCTTTAAAATGCATTCACTCCCAACCAAACCTAAGACAATCAAATGTTCTTGGCCTGTATCCATTTTATCATGAAGAACATGGTTAAGTGCTGGCTCTTATAATTATAGCTGCAGTTGACCAGCCATCCTCTTTCAACTGTGTGTCTCATAACAGACTCTCTGTCTCATAGCATCCAGCCAACACGTCATCAAACATGTCACACAGTCAGTCAGTATCCTGAGTTGCTCTGGCAAGTAATTTCCATTGAGGAAATTGACACGCCAGATGACATGCTAGACAGAGAAGGAGAAAGCAACAGTGAGGCATGGAGGAGTACTGAGTTGCTGGTATGTAAAGCAGTTCATAGGCTAAATAATTTTAATCTTTTTAAAATTCCTGTATTTGAAGTAACAGGTGACATGTCATAATATACTTGTCAAAAAGAAAACATTCATAAAAGCTAAGGCAGTAGAGTACTCTTCATACAAAATAGATAGATGGTCACTGCTACAACTCAAATACATTTCCTGCTAATTGATTTAAATCATTTGAATGTTGTATTTCTTGTGGTTAAAGTTGCAAAACACACTACACACATCTTTAAGTCTTAGTTCTATAGTCACAAAAGAATGTTAATAAGGTTAGAGCATTATAAATACACAAATTAACACAACTGTTGTACAACTCTCGCAATTACAGAACTCTTACAAAACCTGAAGACCATGCTTGATATGTTCTGTTCTCCCAAAGAGATGTCACATCTCGAGTGGCAGACTTTTAGCTCATTCACAGAGTCAAATGACAACTTTTATCATCCATCCTGTACTTTCTGCTTCAGTCTATTCAAAGTTATTTAAAGGCACATAAGTCTGCTGTGAGCACGGTGAAGGACTGTTGGAGAGTGTGTGTTTGCCAGAGGTTTGACAGACTGTTTGCTGTGTGTGGAGGATTGGTGAAGGACTGCAGAGTGGGGTTATCTGGACTTCTGTGCCCTGGCTGTATAATGTATGTAAAGGAAGTTGTTCTTGCTTGGATGTGTGACTCGGCGCCTGGCTGAAGGCCTCAGGTGTGTGGTGGATGTATGCCTGACTCAGAGCCAAGCTGAGGATCTCTGTCTTCTCCTTGTAGAAGCGTAGCTCTATGCCTCGACGCCGCGCCAACACCAGCTCCCTCTGTGCCACCTGCAGCTCCTCCCCGAGTCGCCCCGGTGACCTCTGCTCCCGTCCGAGCCAATCCAGAGCCAAGCTGCTGCGCATGTACTCATCAAGTCCTCGCTGAGAGTAATATGCAATCACACTCTGAAGGGGAGAAAAGACAATAAGCAATCATCATTATGTAGCAGCAGAGATACTGATGCTTAATCAAAGCACTTGGCAAGACCTGTACCTGTCGAGAGCACTGCCTTTCCCTCAGAGCCTTCAGTGTCCCGTTCCAGTGCAACAACTGGAAAACTGTCATCATCTCCTACAGAGGGAAAGAGAGGGGAGAAAGTGGGTGAGAATGAGACACAGAGAGAGAAAGTCTTGCGCAAGTCCATAAGTAATGACTTGAATAACAAACCCAAACATCCAGCTCTGTGTACGAACGTCTGACAAAGATAACATATTATGTGGATTTTTCTTGAACCCACACCTAAACTATGGAAGATTGGTTTGAAAGGATCTTGTAAATCTTTGTGCACCAGGTAGGTTTCACCCTGATTTATAAAACACTGTCTGGCTGAACAGCTGCCGTGTGTTAAGAGCTAGCGACATTAGTGTTAAACAGAGAGAGTCTATAGATTAACTGAAACTGACCTAATGAGACACGTACGTTGTCTGGGGTTGAAGTCCACGTTGTACTGGCCGGCCTGTTTACTCTGTTTCCAACTGTACATCTGCTCTATGCTACTTGCTTATGACTACCAAACTATCCGACGCCTCCTGCAATGACTGCATGTATAGATTATACAAAGCACTGACAGCTGCATAGATATGGTTGATGCTGTGTGTGCAGAGATTTGAATGTATGTGTATGAATACATTTCAATGTCTGCGTATGTGCACGTATGGAGGTGTGTGTATTACTTGGAAGCTTTTCATCTCTGTGAGCCATGCTTTAGCAGAACTGATAATGTCTGTCTGCAGACATATGCTTATTTACACAAAGGCAGAAATATTAGGTGTTGCATACCACGACTCCCTGCCTGGGTCTAACTGAGAGTGAGATGGAGTGGAAATATTTGTTATGTTTGGCTTAATTACTCCTAATTATGTAAAATTAGAATACTTTACCACATGATTTTTGAGCACAGTTACAAGAAAAATACATTTTGCAAAATAATAATAATAATACAAATAAACTTTATTTATAAAAATAGGCCTTGGCTCTATGTTTTACCTGGAACTCCAGCATGGTTCTTCCTATGTAGGAATGGAGCAGCAATCTGTAGGTTCCTATACTGGTGCTTGAATCACATGCATCTTCTATAGAGACCTTTAGAGAGACAACAGTGCAGGTCAACATTCATGTTGAGACTAAACACTCTCCTTCTGTGTCATTCCTATAATCTGCATTGTAACAAGGTGTAATACTGTGTGTCTACACTGGCTCACACTCACAGCACTCTCTGTGGCTGCCTGCTGCAAACTCTGAGTGATGAACTGAGGGTTGATGCGCCGACACTGCAGCTCGTTCACAAGCGAGTTCATCAGAGCCACACGAGCTGCATCCCTCCGAGCCTCTGCCTGAGTGTCACACACCTGAGGATGAGGAGATGATGAAATGAAGGGTAAAATGACAAAAAAGAGTGCAAAAAGTGAGGGAAAAGGTGTGAAAATTTGTCACTTCAAACAGAAATTTCAGGGTCTGCTGATATGTGTGAGCCTAAGTTCTGTCTATAAATGGGTGCCCACTCTTAGTTCCATTTTAATGATTTTACACTTCATTGCAGCTAATCATGAGATCAGAACTCAAATCCACAGTGAGATTAGGACATTAGAGGCATTTACAGATAACCAATCACATGCCTTCTCTGAGCTGGGGGCTGCTGTCTGGGTCACAATGAGCCCATTGAGAGGCACTGTGGAATTTAAACAGAATAACATCAATTTAAAACAACCTTAAAAGTGTGTGTGACTGTGTGTTTATTCCCACTGAATGGTGTTCAAGTGTTGCTTGTAAGCGCCTGCCTCTTAATGTGAAAGTTGATGGAATACAACTTGGCACATATTCAAATGCTTTTGGTCAGAAAAAAACTGCAAGAAAACTTGATTCTCTGGGTCATTTTACTTGATTTACTATGATTTAGTTGAGATCTATTTTGTGCTGCTGCAGAAAAATGAAGAGAAGCAATTGCAGATTAAAAACTATTATTACCATGTATGTGTGGTAACTATTAGATAATTTGAAACAACAGCTACACAAGCCATTTACATAGAATAGCAAACTGTTGTAAAGTTTTTACAACATAATTTCCTACTGATGTTACAATTTCCTTGCTCTCTGCACTTTTACCATCAAGACAGAAACATCACCTGCATCATGTATCTGTATCTGTAAAACACCAAAGTTTATTTTATGTTTGGTCAGGTATGTGTACTCACCACATGATGGTGATATTTTTAACTTTATGTGAAGGATAACTGGTGCAAGTTCTCAGTGACACAGTGCAGGCATGTAAGAACCACCAAGTGTAGAAATCATGCCAGACAGCACTGATGATGATAAACACACCTTATAGTTGCCAAAGCAGCTTCCTCCAGGCAGGGTGACGTAGCAGACATATGGGGGACCAGGGGACGGTGCAGACTCGTACAGTAGCAAGCTCTCTGTCTGGATGGCTGTGTCCCCAACAGAACCATCTGATTCACTGGAGGAGCCATTTAACTGACTCATCTGCCTCTGCTCCCAGAAGTTATGGAGCATGGCCACTACATTCACTGCACACATATAATACAGACATGTGTCACAGTGAAGACTGACAGTACTGAAAGTATACGTGAAATTAATGCATGTCATCAATCACGATTGACTTTAAATACGTAAAACATTTTGATAACTCTTCTGTGATGTCATCAGAAGTGAAAAGTTTCTTTTAGCCTCACTCTGAGAAAACCTCTAAGAATATGTGTAAATATTAACCTAAATATACAAGCCAGACATCTGTAAATCAGTATTCCCAGTCAGTGTTTATTTAAGTAGAATTAGGAGCTGTAAGCACCACTAACATAAAGTTTCTCTCAAAGTTTCTCAGTTACTCACGGTCTTTGGGGCTGGTGTCAGTCTCACTCTGTGACAGGTATGACATGATGCTCTCCTCCATTTTCATTTTACTCATCATCCTCATCCAGTGTTTACTTCCACAGCTGCCTCCAACACATTCAGTTCACTTTTTTCATCAAAATGGTCCATCAAAATGGCACACATGGTCCTAGAAATGAGCAACCACCACCGTCATCACAGCTCAGGATGGGAACATCATAAGGAATAAACTCAAAATCTGAAAGCCCCTCCACTCTCCCTTTCTCCACCTCCTAAACCCCTTTTCTCCCTTCCTCCTCCTCTTTTGTATGAACATCTCAACATGGTTTCTCTTTTGAAGAGGACCACCTTTGTCACCATCGCTGCCAATTAGCTCAGTGGGCCCCTCACTCTTTCTACACATACACATACACACACACACACACACACACAGAGGTGCAGAGCTGGAATGCTGAACCCTTCCCCTCGGACTGTGCAGCTGGCTAATCCCTGAACAGACTCGGACAGTTAAAGACCTGCACCCAGCATAATGTACCATCTTGAGGAACAGGAAAAACATGAATTGTTCTGTGGAAAGTCTGGCATATTACTGGATCCATCATCTACCCAACATGTAGTGTGTTAAAATGTGTGGGGATGGGATTCTTTTGAATTCACACACTAATTTGAGCCCACAGAGCCCAGGGTCTGAGCTCCATTCACCCTCTTCAATATGAATGGCCATTGTTCAGGTCTGAATTCACCCGCTTTCTGAAAGCCTCTTACGCATAAATGAACTGAATTCTGAGAAGAATCTGTAGTGAAGAAGTGGTTTCTTAGCTCTGAACTCCTCTACTCTCTCATCTTTTACATGTCATGCCTCACTCTGTATTTCCTGCAACTTTTCATGCTGAATGTATTGGTGTTCTGGAGCACATATGTTCCCACATGCTTGTGTCAGGCTCTACTTTTTTGATTAGTTGCTGGGAAGGTGAGGGTAGCAATTTATTCAAATTACCATAATAGTTGGAGACCTTTGAACCACAGGAGTTTCGTATAAATAAAAGCTCCCCATGAACTTGCATTTAGTTTGAATCTTAAATCCACATCAATCACTGTCAGTAGTACACCCAGACCTAGAATGAATTTGAAACTACAATAATAGCAGAAGTTACTCAATGGGTCTTTTGTAACCATCTTGGAGGTTGATATGTGAGTATCAATTAAAAAGAATGTGCTCCCTTGACTAGCAAACATGTTTAGCACAGGTGCATATGATGTTCTTAAATGTTCTCATTTGTTAAACCATTCTTTTGAATAAACAGATAAAAGCACACCTCATTAGTAATGTTTAAATGGTTTAATTATCAATCATATGGCTTCATATAATAGTTGATATTTACATTAGACTGTATGTTGAACATGATAGTTCACTGTGCAGTTCAAATAGGAAGGAAGCTAGAAGATCTGTCTTTCTTCTTGCGTGTATTTTCCATGACAGTACGGAACAGTTGAGTTACAGATACTCTCTTGCTGAATTTTTCCATCAACTATCATCAACTTTCCTAACAAAGGAGCAGAGGAACCACGCAGCAGGCATGATAACCAAACAAAAAGCATGTTGACATGAAATACGTCTGTTCATCTCTGCAGTCCTATTTATCCCCAGAAGGAGGCACTCTCCATACTAGACTTGATGTTATTTTGGTTCTCTCTCCTGGATTTGGTCACCAAGTTGGCCTCTCCCTTCTGCAGACGTCTCCTCTGTGCTGCCTTCTGCTGTTTGGTGAGCTGCCTCCGCACCTTCTGACGGACTACCTCCTGCAGCACACACAAAAACAACGACAGCAGGTTACTACAGACAAATGAACGCACTGCAAGGCAGACACAACAGTATGTAGACATGTTGTCTCTGCTACAAGTCACCCGTCACATTCTTTGACAAACTGCAACACCATGTGAAAGCTCTTTAGCAACATCTACAGGACATTCCAATTTTTCTCCAAAACTGTGTACTAGAATTGCTAAACGTCTGGAGAATGTCCAAACTGTCATACTTTCAAGTGATCACCTCAGTCAGAGTGTATTTTGTAATAGTACTGTATTAGTGTGGCTCGCTCTCACCATGACCCTTGTACAATACACTTAAGTGCAGATGGCTGTGTGTCTGTGTTTTACTTACTGGTGGTATGGTAGAGCAGCTCCCTATGCTGCCCATTGTGGCCTCACTGTCTGTCCTCCTCCTAATGTGTTCTGCCATGTGTAGAAGACTGTCCGAGTCTCTGAAGGAGAAAACACAGAAAAAAAAATTCAGTTACTATCATGGCACATTTTACAACAAAGCACAGAAATTCACTGTTGTGATATAATTTGCATGTTTTTAACAACCCTGCTTAAGTTGACATAAATGATGCTATATTTTTGTCAAATGTCATTTCTTAAGTTCTCAGGCATTCCCATTACCAGACCTACATTTATTTGTTGGCTCTGTACCACAGCTGCAGGTGGAGTGTTCAAACTTAGCATCATCTTATCAAATGTGCTTCAGTTTGGACATTGGATTGAGTTAGCTTTCCATTGTGTTTACCTGAAGGGTTTGAAGTCTTTGTTGGAGGTAGAAAGGTCTGCCAGCTCTGGACACTCATCCTCTGCCTCATTCAGCTCTTCCTCCAAGTCCTTCTCTGTCTCTTCATCACTTCTAGCAGTAGGTGCTGTCTCAGTTTGCTCTTCCCCCTTTTCACTCTTGTTGTCCTTATCTTGTATGTTTACATGTGTGTCGCTGACTTTCAGACCTTCCAGTTCCAGCATTGCATGCTTATATTCCTCCATGTCCAGGCTCTCTTCTTCTACTTCCTCGTCTGTTGCCTCTTCGTCATCGCTCTCCTCTTCATCATCTTCCTCTCCCTCAGGTCCAGCTGGGTGTAGCAATGCACCATCTCTCTCCAGGTCTTTGGTGAAGCCGCTAGCTGAGACTTCAACATCTAGAGAGCAAGACCGCCTGTGGGAATATACGATGACAACAAAAGATCATGTAAGGATTGCTTTTCACCTACAAATCACATTTCTAAATGTTGAGACAAATACTGAACAATGTTCAAGTAAAAAAATCAAGACAATGTGAGACATTTTTCCATGGACACTAAAAAAGGTATCTAAAAATAACAACACCACCATTTTCATTGTATCTCAGGAGTTTTATTGCAACTGAAACTGATAAATATGAGCAGTTACCTGATGTCTTTGAAGGTTGGGAAGAGCTCGCTCTCGTAATTGAATCGTTTTGCAAAGAAATCTCTGATACACTTGACATCTCTGTCAAAATACCTATAAACAAAGTTTGGAAAAGTGAACAACAGATAAATCTTTTCGTTTGCTTTATTAATTTTAGGTGTTCATTCATTTTCATTTTTATTGCAGAGACACCAACCATTCAGCATTATGATGTGAGGTGGACACCATTTGAGGGAAATCAATCATAGTTATGTGGTCCTGGTCGTCCAACATAAGGTTGAACTCGTTAAAGTCTCCATGAATCAAGCCGTGATTGGCCAGTTTGACTATGAGTTCCATGAACTCACTATACAGGGCTGGTATATCCTGCAACTCATGCACCTGACACCTGAAAGAGAGACAATACACACAAATTATATAAAGAAACAGAGTAGGAAGAGTATTACTATATTACTATTGTAATATATAAAGCAAGAAAGAAGGATGGCTTGTTTACATACAGTGGATATCCATTGATGAGCTCCATCACTACAGCATGTCTGTTATAATCCACAGGTTTGGGAACAGGAAAGCCCCGATCATACAATGCCTGAAAAATTTGGAGGTGACTCAAAAGATGCACCACACAAACCTAGATTCCAACAGCACATCTTATGAATTGCTGGTGACATTTTCTTTCTATTCCACATAACTTAGATACTTTCTCTGATTTGTTCCATTACCTTCATGTAGGCAAACTCCTTCATGGCAGAAAGGCGAGAGAGGTAGAGCCAGGACATGTTCTTCCTGTGTTTGTGATAATCTCTCTTGTTCTTCAGGTTCCTGAAGGAGGTACGACCCAATCTGTGAAGCTTCAGAGCGTACTGCTCCCCGTTTGGACTTGCGACAATGTATAAATCTACAGGAGGTGAAAACAAAGAAATATTTGGAGGAACATGAGCACACAAGAGTTTCTGAACCTTGGCTAAGCAGCCTGGAAACCTGACAGAGAAAACAAATGTCATTTACATCAACACCTAGTGAATCAGTACACACTTGGGTGCTGCTGAGTTAAACTACTGTCCTTTGAAAAACTACAATTAAAAAGACTTCACAGTGTTTCTTTATGGTTATGGGTAAGAAAAACAACTTCTATCCTGATTTTCACAGGGATTTGTACAGGGGAAAAATTCAATATAAACAGGGCTGAAAAAAGTTCAATATTATTTGCAATTCTCTGTTGGAGTAAACATATTTTAATGATTTCATGACATGTTCTTGTTATACATTTGATTTCATTTTTGTGAAGTCAAGTGGTAGGCCTACTATTTAGAAATTATGGTGTATTTCTCTGGGATGAATCTAAGTTTAAATATTCCAACACCTGACTTTGCTGGTATGAATCATATTATGATATATACTGTACATATCAATAGACATTTATTTGTATCATGCCATTGATTTCAACCAAATCACGCAGGCCAAACAAGAAGTGAACATATGCAGATATACAGTATGTGTTTTTTGTATCTTACCTGACTCTTTACCCACACCCATCTGGTTGCCAACTGAAATGACCACTTCTCTGGAGCACAAGGTCTTCAGAGCCAAATAGTCATATCCTCCGTAGTTCAACCTGTAACCCTGCACAGCTGAAATCAACATACACATGCCACATTAGAAAAATAACCTATATGTACCATCTCTACCAGGACTAATGAGGTTCAGCAAGTATTCCTGCATGTTTTCTTACTCTTGGTGCATTCATAGACCACAAGTTTGTGTTTGACAAGCTCTCTGAGGATCTTGTTGCAGCCACCGTGTTTGAGGCTAGCGATGGAGGAAAGGAGTCTCACTGGAACAATCTCATGGTTCTTCATCCCCATTTCAATCTGTATGAGGGGAAGTTCACAGGAAGAAACAGAATCTGATCATTAGAGTGCTGAAATTCAAGCCTGCTTGCAGCGACAGTGTTACAATTGCTGCAGAGAAAAAGATGAATTGACACGACATTAACACTGCTTGATGAGATCATGGTCTGGGATTTTGGTTATAGTAATATGATGATCATTTTGAAGAGGCATTCCACTGATTTTACACATGAAGGTTTAGTTTTACAAACTAAAGGTGTGCAGTTTAGAAGTTGTGGGCATTTTCCAGGCAGGGAGGGTCTAACATTCTTGTGTCAAATTGTGTTGCCCCTTTCAATACTGTTGCTCCTACCATTGCCTTTTGTAGTTGGGTTTAGGTCTTAAGTTGGGTTATGGTTAGCATCTCAGAGATATCTGGCGGAGATTAAAGTATGCATTTATTGGGGTCTGTACTAAACAAACATGTATTCTTACATCTGGAGAACAAGATTTGTAGGCCAGGGCATCTCTGCAGTACTTCATTATAATGTATATTGTATAATGTAATGTATATGTAATATTTCTGTGCAAGAATGCATTTACGGTGTTTGAACTACAATTTTCCCTGTTACTGTGTTACTATGCAGCTCAGCAAGGAAACAGTGTCTGGAGAAACACAAACAGGTAATCTCACACTAAAAAGATTGTAACTTCAGCTGTCTAACACAGACTGCTGAAACCTAATATAAGCTTCAACTTAACTTTGGAGTACATTTCACATATTTATATACTACGTTTTATATATGGTGATTTGTGTTTCACTCTCTACAATGACAACACTAACATTATTTTACCCACTGCAACGGTGACATATCATTAAGCAACTGTTAGACTGCAGACAAAAGTGGATGATGTATGTACTGTAACGTTAGCTCACGTTGGGTTAGCTGCTATAATGACAAACCGACCAAAGCTAGCCTAATACAGGCTAACTGAGCTGGGACAGAACAGACAGTTAGCTAACGTCAGCTCGCTACTTACCGCTGTGAGGACCCGGAAGTCATCTCGAGCTAAGTATCTCAACACCACGAGATTCAGCTTCCCCATGTTTCAACCATTTAGTGTGTTTAGAATATTATTACTATTAATTCTTAAGCTCAGTTGTCCACATTTTCAGTAGACACACGTGCAAGGCGGAAGTTCGGGGTTAGGGGAATACGTCACTTCAGGTTTACGTTTGACGTAGACTTTACGCATCCTATGTTAACAAAGTTTGACCGTTGGTTATATATGAAATGAAATAATAAAAAAACATATAGCATTAGCATTAACATCATGTATACAGTAGTGGACCATTTACTACCACCTCGTGGGAAAGCGAATTAAGTGAAACTTTTTCAACACAATTGACCTTTTCATAGACATTTTAACTTGACATACACAAGTGTAACTAATCACACGATTATATGCTGTATTGCATTAATTACTGGAGCCATCATTAATTTTATTAGTTCCACGTCAAAATGTCTGCTGTGAAAAAGGTAACTGTGGTGTGTCCCAGTTTCATTCCACAAACTATTTGCATGGCCTACATCATGTTAGAAAATCCACTTACTTTACCATTATGTCCTAACAGGACCACAACACAATACATGTGCCCTGACAGATGTCAATCAAACTGTGCCTTAATAATGCCACTGCCAAGAGATTTACAGTAATAATTATAAAATTTTAGTTTTAGTTTTCCAACTTCCTGTAGCTGTTTTAACACCAGCAATTTATAAAATTGTCTGCATTTGTGAGCTGTGAGTTGCTCCTCAATTTCATTTGTGCATCGCATTATGGGACAATAGTGTTAATCAACACCCCTCACAAAAATCTTGTGTTTACATACTGACTTTTTTGAGTATACTTAATTTGGTCACTTTTTCAGTGTGAACACACTACATTCAAAACCTTAGCATTACTCTGTATGGAACTGGGACACATCTATAGTCAGATATTAAAGCCCCTATCCATTGTACACCCACAGAGGTGTTTTCACTTCAAGTTCTTTATTGTCCTATGCACAACAATTACAGTGAAGCAATCACTGGCAATAAAATCCTTAATTCTCAGGATCCCTCCAACAATGCTCAAACAATATGTATAAAAAGAAAATCACACAAGTAAAAAGTGAGAGTATAAGACATAAAATAGTGCAGAAGTTAAAATATAAAATAAAATATTACATATAGAATATAATACAATACAATAAAATATAATACTGTGGTAGGCAGATGTACAGTGATGATTAAATGAATAAACTGTAATGTAGACATGTTATGGACAGGTAAGAACAGGACACCTGTTGAAAAATCACATGTGTAAATAATAAAATGAATGATGGCTGAATTCCATTTAGCTGCTTTAGTTTCAGACTCCTGGTATTGTGTATGCTGGCTCACTGTCACACTCTTATGACTTACTGGGAAACAGAATGGAGCCATCGTTAATTAGTAATACCTGTGCTTTTGCTGCTATGACAAGTCACTATGTCTGCTGTGAAAAAGTATTATGTATGTAATTGAGTTGTGGAGTGTATAGGATAAAAAATATTTGGGGGTGTTGTGTGGATGTTTGAATTTGTTCTGTGTTGTTATTTTTTATGAATGTGTTGGATATTATTAATTTGATGGTTTGTTGATCTATTGACTCTTGTGTAGTTGTTTTGTTTTGCAATCATGATACACAGCAGTGCTGTGAGTCCAATACGAGTTTCCCCTCAGGGACAATAAAGTATACCATATTGTATCATAAGATGAAAGAAATACATCTAAAGTGGTGCTACAGGAAACACTGCATCATCCCAGTGAAATCTGAAGGTCGGCTGTGTGTGTGTGTGTGTGTGTGTGAGAGAAGGTGTTAAACAGAGATTTACTGGCAGGTTTCTGTTGCCATAGCAGCTGGATTCTGTGCATTCCACAGGCAGGTAGGTTAGGTTCTAAACAGAGTGAGAGTGTGTGTTTACTCAGGACAGACAGACACCACTTTGTTCTGCTCCCAGCACACACACTCACACACACACACACACACACACACACACACACACACACACACACACACACACACACACACACACACACACACACACACACACACACACACACACACACAGCCTGGCCTCTCTTTGGACACAGGCACTTGCTGAACCGCAGAATGTTAAATAAACCAATAGAGGAATTCCACTGAGTCAACACAGCCTGTGAAAGTGGAGAGCTCACTCAATGTGTGTGTGTGTGAGTGTGTGTGTGTGTGTGCAACGAAACGTACATGTGCCCAAATTAAGCGGAGGTGTTTTACTGACCTTTGAGGGATATTACTGTAGAGCCATTACTTGGTTCCTTTATTAGTAATTAATTTACTCCAAAACATTGGAAGTTTATTGCCAAGACAAATGGACAAGTGTGCAGAGAGCAAGAGTGAGAAAATGAGCTCTGTGTGAGTCACTCTGTGTCTGTAAGTGCTTTGCAGGTCTCATGAATGTTTGCTTCAAACAGTTATTCACACTCTCTGCACTGCGTCATGGTTGTTTTTTGTGTCTATGACCACTCAGTGCTCTTGTCTGTGTCACTACAGCGTGCTGTGTGTATTAACAGCTCCAGTAGGTGTCTTGGGTGATAAAATATACATCTGTAGCTCACTTTATACACAAGTAGTGAACAAAATAACAGTGCCATATTACAATATAAAGCAGTCTAATACAACAACAACAACAACAACAACACCACAAACTAGCCCCCCAAATGATCACAGAGTTAAAGGAGCATGTTTCTAACACAGCCTCTACAAAAATTGAACATTAGAAGCCTTAATATGTTAGTATGTATTACAGGGCTATTGAAGTAGGATGTATTAGATTGTACAGATTTCCATCCCACTGTATAATGTAACACCATACCTACCATTGTAGGGAAAAATTGCAGGATTCATCAAAATGATTCTGCTCTTTACTCTCAAACGTTGATGCAGTATGTCCTCCTGTTTAATTAATAAATTCTGATATTTCAATTTTACAGTTTAAAAACTAAACATTAAGTTTGTTATTAATTAATTAATTGCAGAAAATGTCTTTGCAATTCTTCATTCGGAAGCTAGATGGCACTGTGACACAGGTGGATTACTGTAGCTGCTAAGCTGCTGTCTTTTGTATCATAGACTATTGTTGTCTCTGGTTTAAGTCTGGTTAAGTGTTAAAACCGAATAATCTTCCTCCTGTATGTGCACCTGGCCTTTTGTCTGAACTGAATTGTCTTTGTGATATTGGGCAGACATGGTGTTTCTAACAGGGTCAGGATGAGTGTAAGACTGACTGCAAAACATGGTTGGAAATTCTCCTACTGACTCGCATACATGCTGATGATATCATTTAATTTACCTTTTTAATAAATACAATCAATTCAGCAGACCACCCCTGGACCGTCATGCTTTTAAAAGCGTTGCTATACATGGGAAGAATGAACAATGAGTTTACCGTATGCTACTTTATTATTCTGCAGATATTATCAAAAATATTTTGATTCTTAATAAGATACTTGTCATGAAAGTTATTGGACACAAATTTCTGTGTGTTTCCTATTCACCTCATCTTTATTTTTCTCATTACTCATTCCATGCTGAATTCAAATGGAAACACATGATAACACTCTACCTTAATTGGATACTAGTAATAATAGACCAACTCTGATTTTGATTAGATTATCATGCCATCCAGTAACTCAATTTCTCATAGGAATTCTTTTAATATTATGCTGCTACAACAGCATGACTACTTTTATATGATGTTTTAATAGTTTAGAGTCTAGCTACAAGAGATATGATTGATTCGGCTGATAGACTGAATGTGTTTTTTACTGATAAAACTTGTGGTTTGCTCTACTGGCTCTCAGCATCTGCAGATTGAGATTCTCGAGGCAGAATCTCTTGTTAAACAGCCTATGACAGACAGGCACAGTTGTCTGTTTCACTGAGTCTGGATAGTTACACACAAGCACAGACCAGAGTGACCAATGGTGTGTTAATCGAGCTGGGCCGGGAGTATAGAGGGAGAGTGTGGACCCGCCTGTGTGTGGAATTATCTGGAACGTGGCGGAACGGCCATTCCTGCGTGCGCGTGCACACGAGCACAGACGCAAATATACACACTCACAAACACACAGTGAGATAGTGTCTTCTTTCCAGATGTGTGTGAGGGAACTTTTTACCATGCTTCAACACAAAGCAGCTCTCTTTTCAGTCTTCATACCATTCCATCTTTTCCTCCCTCATCTCTGGCTGTATAGAATTTAATACATCTGATTAAAAAGTGGCCGCAGTGTTCTGTGACAGATTCACCTTGTGTGTTTATGTGAGCAGTCATGTGTGTGCACTGGTCTTTAGATGTATTGTTTAAAATGTGACGACCCCATCCACTTTCTGTGTATAGAGGGCTGAATACTGTCAATGGACCTGCAGTAAATCAGGATCCTTTGATTAGAAATTAATAAGCCCCTCGTTAGCGTAAGATGAAAGTGAGAGCTGGATAGGTCAAAGTGATGAAAGGACCTTTGCAGTACTGACTAAAGTGAAGTGATCTCTACATTTGATGTACACATAGTGTATCAAAGCTATCAGCCCTTCCCCCTATTATTTCTGACATGAAGAAAGAATTACATATGATGTTTTAATAATGCATGAAAGCTTAAAAGTGGTAGCATATCTACCACCACCCAATCCTACATTGACCCCCAACATCTGTGTAGCTATTTTACAAACACATAACATGTGTATAAAATAATATGTATTTTACAGGATGATCACACAAATTAGGCAACAGAGAAAACTCATCTAACCTCCAATGTCAGGGTAATAGTCATGCTGTGTTGCTGTTGTAGTGTTTACTTTTGTACAAATTTGAACATGTAATGCACGTTTGTAAAAAGATGGAGTAATATTTTCAGAGGGCCAAGATATTTTTAAAGGGTTGTTTATGTCAGTAGCATCTCTTGGTGTTTGAATATCTTTTTCTGTGTTGCTGCAGAGTGAACGTGGGATCATGGGAAACTTGCCCCAATCAGCCCACAGAGGATGTCTGCTCCACAAACAGACATGAACCATTTTGAGGGTAATGCACATACACACCTAAGCACACACAGCATCAGGCCGTTAAATTGCTTTCTTGTTGTTTTCCAGCGTAAAGCTTCAGGGAGAGAATGCTAAATTGAGGCAGGAATTGGAGAAGCTTAGGTAAGTCTCCAACAACAAGCGTGGGCTTTGTTCCTACAGTATCATCGCTGTGCCTTTAGCCAGCTGCTGTGTGTTTGGAAACATCAAATTTGATTAGATTAGAGCAGAGGAGAGGAGATCTACTTACTCTGCCTGTTCTGCTGCAAGTCTCCTAAACAATAATCTGCTCTCAGGTGCCTGTACAAGCTGCAAGTAAACGAGTAAACGAGGGGCCTGAGGAGAAATATGAGGAGGCAAGGCATAACCTGTTCCAAGCCCAGCTGATACAGCTTAAGAGACAGGTACACACACACATACACACACACACAAAAGACCAATTGCCTCAACTAGCCAAATAGTTCTCTCTTTCTGAAGTTTTAGCTCTTACAGTATATGTGTTGCAGTGTGGCTAGTCCTCACATCTTTAAGTAGCTTTAGGTTTTTGATTAGGTTTGTGTTTAAGATGAATGGTTTTACGGGGAGTTATGTGCTAGAAATATTTCTTGGCCGAGTGCAGTGACTTTGAGTCTTTTCATCACAGTGAGGAGATTCCAGGAAGTCACTGTCCCAGCACACAACTACTCCTAAAACCATAGATTGAAGTTTTTCCATTTCTTTTTTTTAACCTTTGGACAGATCCAGGGTAGCTGTTTACTCTTGTTTCATTTACTCTTGTCTTTATGCTAAGCTAAGCTAACCATCTCTTTGCTCCAACTCCAAGGAGTCATATCAATCTTCTCTTCTAACTCTCAGGAAGAAAGCAAATAAGGGTATTTCCCAAAATGACAAACTCTTCCTTTAAGGTTACGTACTGTATGTAGTGATGAGGAATAAGGAACCGATTCGGTCAATGGAGTGTCCTCACAAAAATATCTGTGTTTGTGTGTGTGTGTTTGTGATCGCACGTCTATGTGCATGTGTGTATGTGCATGTATGAGTGATGTAACATAGACCCTAGCCAGATAATGACATGCCACAGTGATAGAGAATGCTGCTAACTAACAGCAGTTCTCAGATGATCCTCTCCATCACAAACACACGCACACACACTAACACTGACACACACACACACAAACCCTCGCTTGTCAGACCGTTGTAATGGGATCACTGAGGGATTGGTCCTGCATCAGTCACAGCGCAGGTGCAAATGTGTACTCACACACAAAGGTACAACCACCCCCACACACAGTCACACACACATCATTTAGAGGCTGAACATGGCTGTGTATCACTGGAACAGGAAAGCTGCTCTTTATCTCAGAGGTTGCCGTTGTTCAGGCCATCAGATAGCAGCTACATCTTGTGTGCGCGTGCACATGTGTGTGTATATGTGAGTTTGAATGTGTGCACATTTGAGTTTATCTGTGTGTCCAGTTTAATAGCATTAACTCCTGCAAGCGTGAAATGAGACGGTCTCCCCCTATCTGTCTTTAAGAGCAGGGCTGAGAGAGCAGTGTGGCTGAAATGAACTGATGGATCATGCAGGCTTCCAGTCAGATGAGCCTGTTAGCTCTAATAGAAACTGTGCTGGTCTTAGTAGAGACATCTCACAATGAACCACAAAAAAGCACTACATATTGTACCTGCTATATTTATGTCTTTAATTGAATTGGTCAGGTGACTTGATGTGATTTGCTTGCATATTAGGGAACGCTTCCCTCAGCTCATTTCAAAATCTTTAGGCCACTGCTTTAGTCTTTGGGAAAATGACACTAGTAGTCACCAGGGAGTCAGCTAATCAAATGGATGTCAGCACAGACAGTTTTATTGTATTTTCCTATTACAGCTAGTGTAAATCAATATGTATTAGGCTTCAGATTGCTGAAAGGAAGGCATTTTGTGTGAAGTTGTTTTGCATTTGTAGAAAATATAAACACAAGCTTGTTAGATTCCATAAATTCAAACGAATTCTGGGAAAATCTTTTGGATGTCCTGACAGCCGTCTTGGCTGGCAATCAATGAGATTACTTCATAAAACCCTGAACATGTTGTCTAAGCCTCGCCTGCAGGTCAGTGGGCATGGTAACTGTGATAACTGCCAGAGATAGCAGATATCAGACTATCACACAAAATCTGAAAAACAGATGTTTTTTTTCCTGTCTGGTAGTTTTGAATCTCACTTGTTGTGTCCAAATCCCTCTTCTAGTTCTGCATGAGCTGTTGCCTTGGCAGAAGTGAAATAACACACACACACAATTTACACACAAGCATCAAGACTGTGCATCACAGTAATCACATCGCAAGGGATGCCGGGTAATTTGGTTAAAGATGTCAGGAACGTAAATCACCTCCAATCAGTCCTGCTCTCTCACTGGTCAGTCCTCCCACCTCCAGAAGAACGTCACTGGTCACTCGTCCACTCAGCTGTCTCTGTAGGTCTCATACTGTTCAGCTGTTGCTCACCAGGACACATCAGGTATGAGCTCCGTTATGAAAATCAAAACAGAAATGACATAACTTGACATGACTGACACATTACTTTCCAACTTGACGTTTTTACATTAGTTTGTACAGATTAAACAAACGAGACATAACTTGTTAAATAGTGAGCTTTAGAGGTGCTTGTAGGTGGATTTTGTTACCTAGCTGTTTCCCCCCTGTTTCTTTGTCTTTGTGCTAAACTAAGTTAACCGGCTGCTGGCTGTAGCAGACTTAATGTACTGTAATAAGAGTGGTATCATCTATCTCTGGACAAGAAAATGAATAAGCATATTTCTCAAAATGTTGAACTCTTCTCAAAAACTTGTCCTCTCCTTAGAAGGTGGCTGACTCATTGCCTGCCTAGCAGTTTTGCAGAGCAGTCAGGGAAACCTACATGACAATAAATACTGTCTAATTAAGTGTTTGAAATTCAATGTGCATGTTAGCTATGGTTAAATTGCTGTGTCACTTTACCCAGTCTATGATGTAGATATTTATTCAATTTCAAATACATTTCCAGCAGTTCGTCTTACTTAGATGCAAAGATTGAATCAAAAATTAAAATTAATTGTACTCTGCTGTATGTTTCACATTATAAAACTCAGGTGGTGGAAAAGTTTCAACCCCCTGACAGTGGTTTTACTGGAGCATATATTTTGGTCTCTGCTATGTAGTGGAATGGTGGGAGAAAGCTTGTCACCTGCGCTTGCACACACACACGCTTATATACACACATACTTTAGATGTTCAGGGCTTTGATTTTCTTCAATCTGCACTACAGGGTAGACAGCTAGAGATCTTCAAACAATACCTGGATAACACTCTGACAACCTCACTGCATATCTAGTGCTAATGATTACTTGTTAAGCACAATACACACACACGCACGCACACACACACACACACACACACACACAGGCCTGAGCTAAGACTTAATGATTTTGTGAACGCTGCATATCTCAGAGCATTTTTCATTTGCTCTCTCTCCCCTCAGGCAAGGACCTTCATCCCACCACTGACCATTGACTGGGACGATACACAGCATTAATAAATTAAATGAGTGCTTGTAGAGAGAAGACACACACACACACACACACACACACACACACACGCACACATACAAGTAGACATATGTATGACATTCCCAAGTCTGAGAATGACGAGAACATAAAACTGTGGCAGTGAGTGTTTGCTTTCGTGGATGTAGGCAGCGGAGGTGATGGACAGTGAAAGGTGCATACAAATGAACAGCCACCCACGGGGAAAATCATCCCACCTTGGATGTTTACTGTACAGGGACTGCTCTGTGTGAGACTGCGGTTCTCAGTAAATATTCCTGGTATGTGTGTATGTGGTGGTGTACATGCCCGGGAGGGGGTGCTACATGGAGTGGTAGAAATGCAGCGAAAGAAGAGCTGCTGTGTGTGTGTGTGTGTGTGTGTGTGTGTGTGTGTGTGTGCCCTGTCCAGGTGGATGTATTCTAGGTCAGGCTGTTTGTCAGGGCTGAGACCAGATCGATGTGGTTCTAATCTAAGGCAGTATGATGTGATTGATTACCTCATATTCTGAGGCCCTGCACATAGACCTCCACCGGGTGTGATGGACACACACACACACACACACACACACACACACACACACACACACACACACATAAACACATAAAGACACACACACACACACTATGGTCAGTTCACCCAAGCAAAATAATAGATTGGGATGAAATAAAATAAGAGCAGATTGGTTTTGATGGGCACAAGGCTGGACAGTTTATCCAAGAGGGTCAGGAAAGATGATGGAAGCAGAAAATGTTCATTGATACTATCTTTCATGTGTGAGTAGTCGATGTGTGTGTGGGTTTTTTTTCTTCTGAAACTGGTTGTCCTTAGCTGCATTAACTGTGCTATTTTTTGTCAGTCTCACTCCGCTGGATGTCTGCATGTGTGTTAATGTAAATGTGAGAGTGCACAATGCTGACAAGATGTTTGTTATCGTAAAGCCGTGGAACACTGACAGATGAGAAAACGGTTCTGTCTGAGCAGCTGGAGGAGTGTGTTAAATGAGCAGAGCTGCTTGCCCCCACAGCGTGTCAGGGTGGTTGCATAATTTTCCATGTTTGAAATGTTAATGACACCTGTAGGCTATGTTATAGTGAATCTACTCATAAGTGAATGAAATTAGATGTGTGCATGTAATTGTGGGTATTTCTGTAAGTTACTAGATTTTCTTTGTGTGTGTGTGTTCTTGTTTATTTGCTCTATCTGCGTGTGTGTTTTCAGCGCGTGTCTCTGTATTTGTGTGTGTTGGGCTTCAGCCTCTTCTCATTGACATGCATGGTGTCAGGAACCTTGTTTGAACTACTGGTAACGGGCTTTGCAGTGTGTTTGCCTGCTGGGCTGTACTGCCCTGTCTCTTCTGAGAACTAAGGTGTTGTTTGAAAAGTCACTGTGCCTCCTCCTCTGAGTCCTCCTCATTTTCATTGAGGATTGAAGCCCTCATATTTTCTCCACTTGAAGTAAATGCAAACTTTAATTATTAACTTGTTGGTACCAAATTTCTACTTCTAAAAAGCACTAAGCAATATTCTTATGCACATTAAAGTAGGTCTGCAATGGCCTACAGGCATTTAGGTCTATGGAGTCTGCTTAGTGTCACACGTTCAGAATAAGTGCTTCAATAGTTGCAATAATTTGACATTTTGGGAAGTACGCTTATTTGCTTTCTTGCCGAGAGTTAAATGAGAAGATTGATACCACACTTATATCTGTCTGTTGTGAGGTTGTGGGGCCTGTTATTAGGCTATAGACCGCTGCCAGGTAGCTTAGTTTAGCTTAGCATAAAGACTGGAAACAGGGGGGAAACAGATAGCATAGCTCTGTCCAAAAGGTAACAAAATCTGCCATTTGTTTAATCCGTACAATCCGCAACTTGTCGTTTGTAGACAAGTGTACAACGGTTTTACGGAGGGTTATGTGTGGGACTATTTCTTTGCAGGGGCAGTGACTCCTTGGCAACCAACGGATGCTCCAAGAAATACTCCTAGACATAACCCCTTGCAATTTGTCTTTTTTACACTTTAATTTGTGTACAGATTAAACAAACGAGATACAACATGTTAATAAGTGAACTTCGGAAGTGACAGTAGGTGGATTTTGTTCCCTTTGGACAGAAGCTACCTGTTAGCAGATGTTATGCTAAGCTAACTGTCTCCTGGCTCCAGCTTCATATTGAACGGAGTATCGATTTTCTTATCAAACTCTTGACAAGAAAGCGAATAAGCGCATTTCATGTTAATAACCTGTAAAAAGAAGGCCAGTTTGCATTTGTCTTACTTGTGATTGTGTTCAGGTGAGCACAGTCCAAGGCCTCACTATTCCCTCTATATTATCTCTACAAAATGTCAAACACTTTGATGTGTGTTAGAGTCTGATGGCGATCATCAGCCTCCAGTATGTGGTCAGCTGGGTTTTGGTCTGTTCCTTATTAGCCAAAGATTTAATAAAATGCTCTTAGCTGCATCAAATTCAAGATTGCATGTTTGACACCTTTCATCTTTCCTCATAGAACAATGTGGAGTCTTTTCTGTGATTGTTTTTAAATTTAAATATATGCTGGACCTCAAACACAGCACTGAAAGAATCTGATCACAGCTCAGGTTCAGGTCCAACTTCTGAAGTGGACTGTGAGTGCCTCTTGGCCTAAATATATATCTCTCTGTCTGCCCTGTAGCTGTACAGACCTGCTCCCTCTCAGCCTCACAGGACCACACTCACCACATGCAAACACACAAGTGAACACAGATAAGGCCACTCTGCTGGATTTATCACAGCTAGTTTCACTCGCCAAATGTGTGAACCACTCCCTGTCTGTCCCCCACTTTCTCTGTGTGTGACTCCCCCTTCCCTCCCTTTGGACCTGCCTCCATGGCTCCATATTGTCGTTTTATCTCTCTCCCATTTCTCCCCATCCCATCCGTCACTCTGCCTCCATTGCACCATGGGAGGAGGAGGATGGTCCTTCATGTTGTGCCCAGGTTTGCTTCTCTGAAGTAACTGTGTGTATGTGTGTGTCTGTGCGCTTGCATGAGGGCATGAAAGAGAGAAAGGGAGCATCTGAAAACACCATTACAGAGCAGGTGTCCTTCCATCTGTGCTGATCACAGTTAACTTTTTCCTATCTCTCTGAGTCTGTCTCTTTCTGTCACACACATGAGAAAAAAAAGGAAAAAGGGGTATAAAGCAGAGAGGGATGGTGTTGAAGAATAGGAAGAAAAAGGAAAAGCCAGAAGGAGGGACAGGCTGGGAGGCAGAGAGATAAGGGACAAGAAAAAGACGAAAATGGATGCTACAGAGAGAGAAATAACCAGTGTTTACAGGGACTTCGATGAAAAGGAACAACAAAGAGGTGTTATGTGGAAGTAGAAATTAATATTTGAATAAAGAAATGGGGTGTAAATATTAAGAGAAAGGGGGAGGCTAGGAGAATAGAAATGTGGCAGAGCCATTGGTTAGGTCACCGCTGCTGATATTCATACAATTTTATGCAGTGTTTGATGTGAGTGTGTGTGTGCATCTCAGGAGAGCCAGAGGAGCCTATATAGTTCAGGCTCACCATTAAAACATGTCTGAGGGCTCCAGGAGGCAGCTGAGCCTCTCCCAGGGGAGAAAAGCTCACTGCCTGGACGGGTTCTATGAATGTTTATGTGGACGTATGGATGGATGAATGTCAGGTGGACGGACTGATGTATAGATAGAGATGTCTACCTGTAAATTGATGGAGAAACTGGCTGTTTACTTAATATTATGCTTCAAAAAAGATGTTAGTTGAGTTCCCTGTAGTCAGTAATTCTCATAATAGTTTTTCAGCCCTGTCAGAATATCTGTCATTCACAATGCTGCAATTCCAGAACCAAACAACAATGTTCACTGTGGCAGCACAGTCACATGATCCATAACTCAGCATTGAAATGGCAGACCATGTTTTGTGGTGATAAGTGGTCCTTGCTGAGTTGTTTTTGCATTGCACTTCCTAGAGATCAATACATTTTGTTATCAAAAATGCTGCAGTGAGTTTTTTCTCATTTTCAGTTTCTTTATGTTTGGAATGTCAGGATTTTTCTTTGTCAGTCATGTTGGTCATCAGTAATTATACTAAATACCCATTTCTCCCTATATTTATTCCAGAAAACTGCTGTTGCTGCTGATGCTGCCATAATCACTCATTGAATCTCTTTTTTTTTCAAAGATCTACCTGTCTAAGAATAGCAGGTACAATAGAGTGATACAATAATTGGCAAACAGACCTAAAATTAGTACTTTTTTTATAGTTTTAGATTGTAGATCTGGTTTTAGAAGTAGATAAACAGAGAAGCATTAGGGCTTTAGCGAAGAGGCTTACATATTGCATTTCAACCACTTCTCCCACATCTTTCCTTTATTACTCATGTATTTTGGATCAGTGACATCAATACAACCGATATCTGTTTTCCTGATTATGTGCGTGGGGATGAAGGTCCTTCTTGCCTGCTCTGTCCAACAGCCACATGACCTGCTTTTTCCATTATTCATGCACACCCACACACATCACATTGCTCTTCCTAATCTGTTATAAAATATGACCAAGACTATTGTATTGGCACTAATAATGTTTGTAAGACATATTTACGTTTTTCACTTCCACCTCCTCTTATTTGACATTTGTGTCTGTGTTGTCAGATATATGTATCTCCTCTGATTTACTGATTTCAGCTGAGGCACTTAAAGGCTTCCTGAGCATTTGAAACAAAACAGTCAGCTGGAGCTCTGGCTGCCTTTCACGAACAAGTTCAAAATATAATGTTCAACTTGATGTCGTAACTTTTATTTTGTTGAAGATGTCTGATAAATGCTTTGATTAGTGGGCATGTTTACGTCTTTTAAATGTAGGTGAGGTTATGCCGGACTGTGAGCAGGCCTTCCAGCTGGTTTAGGAGATAGAGGGAGGAGTAGTAGGTTACAATGACACACTTTCCTCCCCAACAATGACAGCCAGGCACTTGACCCACTTTTTTGCCCTTCTGTAAAAGAGTGCAAAAGTCTCTCCTACAACCACCAATCCAGACACTGTTCCTGTAACCTCAGAGCATCATGGTACTACACGTGCAGCTCTCCTCAGAATCGTGTCTGACATCTCAAGACTCCCAGCAGCACCGGGTCACCCAGAGGCCAGCCAATCAGAGGGCTTGTAGTAAAGTCCTCGCCAGACCCCCCTGGCAGAACCAAGCAGCATAACAGTGTATTATCTTAATCAGACAGACATCTGGAGAGGGTGAGTCTGGAGCTCCTACATTCATCCGTCCTGCCTCTGTGGTTTTATGAATGATGTAAATATCTGTTATGGTTGCTCCTTATGTTTAACACAACACCTTATTTGATCAGAATTGTCACATGCTCAAGGGAGCAAAGGGGGAAATAAGAGTGAAGTCTCAATGTCTCTGTCTTTCTCCGTCAGAGGTGATTTAAGGAAACAAGCAGCACTTAGAAGCTATAAGCTCTGGAGTCAGACGCCTGGATGTATCAGCTCAACCATGCATGTGCGTTATGTGTATTTGTGTGTGTGTGTCTGTGTGTATGATTGAGTGCATAATTCTGTGTGATGTACTGTAGCAGGCACCTGCTGGTGCACTTTTATGGGACTGACCTCACAGACACACTCTCGCTGCGCTCCAGACGCAGGTTTAGTGCACTCAGTATGTTGGTAGTAGTGAGATGGAAAAATGGTCCACGCAGCCCGAAGCAGAACAGTTTTATTTGCCTCCGTTGTGCAAACAGGTTCCCTCATTCACTGTTACAGACACTAGTTCTTCTATTTTGGTGATTAAAAAGGCGGTGAGGTGCCTTTGAGATGATATTTGTTTAAATTGTGTTGTTATTTGAAGGATTTCTTGAAAGAACACACCACCAATTTAGCATTGCACTCCTATAAATTGTCAGATGCATGATGGACAGTTTTTTTTAAAAAAAGGAAAAAAATCAATGCAGCAGAACCAGAGATTTTCTTCCACTCATTCTTCTTCCTTGTCAAAATTCCTAATGCAACTTGACTGCTGACAGTTCGGTCGGAGATTCAGGTGTGTCATGCTCATAGCGGCTTATGTAGCCTCGAGACACTAGCCTCAAGCAGAGATGAGGAGTGGGTTACAAAGGTCTGGTAAGCTCACTTCTTTCTAACTCCACACCCCCAGATTTGTTTCATTTTCAAACTCAGTCTTCAGACCCAACTGCTGAAGACCCAACATCATTTGAGGCAATTATCAGATTTCACACAGCTCTATCTGGAACCACAAAAAGCTTTATACAACTTTGTTTCACACATGCAGTAGTACTCCCCTGTAAAAAGACTTTAATGTGTAAAATCGGTTCCCCTTGAATGAAAGTTGCATTAGGACGTTATTTGGCCTTATTGGTGTTTGACAGTAATTGTACATTTGCTTGCATTTACCAGTGTTTTCATATGTGGAGAAACATTTGTCACGAACATATGCCCTGCAGCAACCACTTGGGACCAATCACTGCAATTAAAAATTCCATTTTGGGGGAGAAAAAATTAATTGCTGTAATCTAATGGGAATTTAATTAATTACACAGTTTTATTACAGCAGCTCAAAAAGGGACAAGATAAGCTTTGAAATAAGCAAAACATTTTTGAAATGCTGCATCATTCCTCCATGTTGCATAAAAAATAGGGCCAGTAGTTTTCTAATTAGTGCACAGGTAGCAACATGCATCAGTCCCCACTGCTCTATCAGTGTGGGTGCAATTAACACATTCAGTCTTCAGTCTTGTTTTATTAGTTTTATAGTATTTTTCATTGCATTTGCATATTAAGATGCATTGGGTTTGTACAACATTGTGTAATTGTTTGTTTTATCTCTATTTGTAAGCCTTCCCAAAGGCTAATAGAGCCAATTTGGTGTCAGTTTCCTTTTCAAATGTCAGTCAGTCAGACTGTCTCTCAGTGAATCAGAGAGACAACGGCGACATGTTTTTCCTGCTCTGCTTTCATACTGAGATGTGGCAGCTGGAACATTACACTGTCCTCGTTTAGCCCATCTGCCTCCCTGAGCCTCCTCTTTACTCCTTCAGTCCTCTCCTATCACCTCGATCTTTTCTCCAACCCCAGTTTACATCCTCTTCTTTCCCTTCCTCTCCTCAAATTCTCCCCCTGTCTGCTTCCCTTTCTTCCCCTGCCTCTCTCCTCTTCCCCTGGTTGTCTGGGACTCTTTCAGTCCCTTACATCGCTGTCTTCCATCTGACAGCCTCAGAATGGAAACAAAAGAGAGGGAAGAAGATGGAGGGAGAGAGATAAAACAGCAAAAAGCCAAATGAAGTCATACTTTCAGCCTCACTGCTTTTTTCCATACTCTTCCTTACTTTGCTGTCCTCTCTTTTGCTTAATGTTTGAAAGAGCTTTTATTCCACAAATTCTCTGCGCTCTCATGAATAACACATGAGCATCAGTGGCAAACTCTCTCCCTTTTGCTTTATACCCACCCCATTCTGCTCTCTCTAAAACACACACACACACACACACACACACACACACACACACACATGCTCTTACATACACTTCACTCACAGATGGCCTGGTCCAGGTCATTTCCTCTGTGGATAACTGGATTTACCAGTCTGTTGTGTTCTGTTGCTCTGACAGATCTGTTTATGGGCAGAAAAAGGCAAAAACACAACCAGCTAATTAACTGTACAGTGTGTGTGTGTGTGTGTGTGTGTGTGTGTTTGTGTGTGTGTATAAATCCTTGAGGACCTTTACGTCTGCAGCAGCAGAACCCCTACTGATGAGCACACTGCCCTATAGTTCAGTAATAGTGGTAGTAGTTAATAGCATATCAACCACCTTGTGACAGTATAATGTTTAGTTAATGTGTTTAGCAGATTATTCCATTATGGCCCTCTGTGTTTTGCAGAGAAAGCATAATGGTGTTATTTCTCATTTCTGTCACTGTGTGTGGTTTCCATTTTTTCTTGCTTTATGTGCACATCATCCATGCACGTTATATTACTCCGCAGAAAAAGCTATGTCCCCATCACATCTGATAGAGTTTCCAGTGAAACTGCTAGTGCTACTGCTAATGGTCAAAATGTTTCTGAAAAGTAAATGTGCTACATGCCTTGGAGCTGAACGAATAAAGTTCCCCAGCAGGATGCTTGTATCCATAAAACACCTTTTGAAGCTAGAAGGGAGCTATTTGGCTGTGGTGGTTGTATACTCATGTCATTTTCTGTAGTGTTTTTTAGGCTAGAAAGTGGGGTTTCTTGTCATTTAAACACCTGACGATTACATTGTAGTGTTTCTTTCCAAAATTTTTAATTACACACAACAAAAGCATACTTTTTTTCTACAGTACACACATACTCATGGAAGCTACCTGTTTGTGTTTAGATTTAGTTTTTAGCAGGTGTGTGTTTCTGTATATGTGTGTGTGTCTGTGTGGTAGATCCAGGTCTGCCTATGGAAGTTAGTGTTGCACGGAAATAACCAAGTTGGCCAATTAACTGTGCGTGAAGTCATCAGCCCACACAGCCCCATTGCAATTTCAATGCCCCCACACTTCAAAATGAACACACACAGGTGCACGCACACACATGCACACACATACACGTCTCCAAACTAAACAAACCATTAAAGTTAACTATCCTTCCCCAGGGTGTCGTCTGTTGGGAGGTGCCGAAACATAACATATTTCATGTTTTTTGACTTAAGCTGTCAGTCAGTTGCCAGCTTTACTGTAAGCTGCACCATTCCAGTCTGAGATCATGGATCGACTGACAGGCAGGGAGACACAAAGACAGACAGGCCTGCGCTGCAGGAGATTTTCTCTTTTAGCTGTAATTAGAGGGGGGGACACCTAGTTATCACAGCTCTGTTTCCTTTGTTATTCGCCTGACATGGCTCAATGGATACTCAAAAAATGACCCGTCCTTTTCGGGGATGGTATTTGTGTTGGTGGATATGTTGTGTGCCAGGTGGGGACAGGACTAGTTGAATTCTGGTTCATTACTATTTGTCCTCTGAACACCTGCTTAAACACACACACACACACACACACACACACTCACATGTAGTGGTGGATGAATTCCCAGTTCTATGTTTGAGCTGTATTACAAATGCATACAGTGTTTAGAGTGGCACAGAGCTCCTTTCATATGGAGATGCATCTGATGAGTCCAGGCTTCGACCTGCCACTGCCTATCTGGTACAGCATTGCACCCACAGCTGCCCCCTCTGTCTAATATATCTCTTATCCCTTCCTCTCTTCCTCCATCATTTGGCTCTTCCTCTCTGTGTCTGCTCCACATATTATAATAACCCTTAACAATATGCACTGCAGAGGAACTTCTATTAATAGTGATAACAGTGATGCTGTCCCAGTTGTTTGCCTTTGTTGGTAGCCTAGATACTAAATTAATGATTCTAAAATCAGGGACTGTGAATAGGACCGTATGCTAACGGACTGAAATGTAAATGCATGGAACAGAGAAAATGAGAAGAAAAGAGCTCAGATAACAGGGGCCACCGCGTTTTTCTAGTCTGCCAGCAGATAAATATGATGGAGATGAATGTCAGTGAGGCTCATTGTTTGGCTGCCATGGGAGCTGTAGGCAACTCATCATGTATGTCAGTGTCTGTGCGTGTATGGTTGTGTGTTAATTATATGCATGCTCTGAGCTCCAGTCTGATTGTCAGTCTGACGTGTGCTCACCTTTGTCTGAGGGAGAAGAAGGGAGGAAGGAGGGGAGAGGAGGAGCGCAGAAGGAGCACAGTGGGAGTGTGAGCTAGACAAGGATTTGGAAGAAGTTTAAGAGGATGCAGGAGGCTCTGATCAAGCTTTTATCAGAGATGTGTGTGTGTGTCAGACAGAACAAGGGGAAGAAGCCTTGCCATGACAATATATCCGTTGCTTAGCAGGTGCAGTCTGACCTGCCACACTCTCCCCCCACCTGCATCTCTATGTTTTTTTTATTCCATCTCTCCCCTCTGCCAAACAAAGACAGAGAAGTCTGTTTCTACTGATGTCACACTGAACAAAGACACAGGATGAAACACTCTTCCATTGTAGCATTGCCTTTTATGTACACACTACTTCAAAACAAATTTTTACTTCAGTGTCACCCCCATCACTAACTATCATTTTTACTGCCATATATTTATTCTATTTATATATATTCTTATGTAGGGCACTGTCGTAGTGTTTGTGCTACATTTTATGATATAACTAAGTCGGATTGTTTTAACAATGCAAGGTTGTGCTGGCTTCTTCTTGACATTTCTACCTAAAACAGCAACACCTAAACTAAACATATAGATAGTCGACACATATATTTGCCCTCCCACTTCCACCCCTCCCCACACACACAAGAACACACATAAACTCGTTTTAAGATCAGCCATTGATCTTCTCTTTCTCCCCCTGCCTCGGCAATTATCTCCCTAATTATTCAGAATCCATCTTCTGCTCAGTGTAGGCCCTCAACCAGGAAACTAGGAGTGTGTGTGTGTCTGTGTGTGTGTGTGTGTGTGTGTGTGTGTGTGTGTGTGCTTCTTCTGTCTGTGTTTGTGTCTAGGTTTGTGAGGATGTGTCGCAGGGTGGGACAGAAACTGTTTCCCTAATTGCTTAAAAAAGACAGGGAGCCTGCTCTTGCTGACATTTGCTTCCACCCTGCAAACAGCAGCCTGCAGTGTAAATCAGGCACCAGTGTATGCACAGGCCTCTCTGCTAGACACACACACACACGCACAGGAACACCACATGGACAATATGTCAGACCTGTCATATTTAGAGAGCCATTAAGGAAGAGTCAGCACCCCGGCTCTTATTAATGATGTCACTGTGGACAGTATGTCGTATTAATGATGTCACAGCAAGAAGTGAGTTACAGCAGCGGGCGTTCATCCGCTGTGTGTGTGTGTGTGTGTGTTGTAGAGTGGATGGAAGAGGGGGTGGAGCAGTGCTTCATTTGTAAAACAGTCCGACCTTGATGCCTGGGAATGAACGATGGGGGAAGGGAGGTGAGTCGGAGGAGGAGGAACGGAGAGGTGTAACATCTCTTTGTCATCACCCCTCTCCTGTGGTTTTCCACTCGGCCCTGACGCTCTGCTCTGCGGTACTTATAGTAGCACAACCTCGCTTTGTGTGCATGTGCAGGAGCTGCTGTCCTTTGCTTTCCATGTGCGGTGTGTGTGTGTGTGTATACAGGCTCAGACACCCGAACAACACTGGAACATTCCTCTTACCTGACTGGGATTACACCATGCAGTCATGCAGAGAGAGGGAAAGACAGAATAAAGAAAAGTGTGAGAGAGGAGAGTTTAATCAGTGCGTGTGAGTCTTTTTACTGGCTGCAATGTGGTGATGCTGCAAGTGCATCACATCAATAACAGCTGAGGCAGAAGAGCAAATATTCTAACTCTATTAAATGTTTTTAACCAGACACAAAAGTGGTTTCATTAGATATTCTGGACTCTAAAAGCTGATGTCAGAGCTTTACGTGAAGCTGATGTAAGTTCAGAGGAGTTTAGAGAGGACACAGGTCAGGTTACCATGTGAGTGTGTATGTGTGTGTGTGTGTGTGTGTTTGAGAGGTTATGTGCACATAGTTGCTGACTGCACTGTTTCATGCCACACCATGGGTTGGATTAGTGTGAACAAACACAATTTACAGTGATTTATGCCTTGACTCACAAGGACAAGGTTACTGAGAGAGCTCCCTTTTGTGGCTTTGTACAAGCTGGACAATAGATGTGTACACAATTTTTCTCTCTCTTTCTTTTTCTCCACTCCACATCTCACCTTGCTTCGGCTTTTTATTTTGCCACTTTTATAAAAATTCAATATCCTTCTTTTGGGAAAAAATGTTGCTGCTATGTGTGCGCATGTGTGTGAGAGTGAAGTGATGTTCTTCCTACTGTGTGTTCAGTGATTGCCTCGGAGTCTCACTGGGGCCCAGAACCCCTACTGGCAATAGTATTAGCATCTGGAAAACAGTGTGGGTGTGTGTGTCCTGCAGCCTCAGACTAATGATGTTTTTGACCTGCTCTTTGTCTTGAAACAAAGAGGTGCTTGTGGCCATGCTCTTCTCGGTCACACACATAATGCACACTTATTGAAGAGACAGCTCTGAGTGTGAGAGTGTGTAATATGTGTGTATGTGTTTTTGACAGCTGCGTCAACTCTTCATTGAGATGCATTGAAATTATTTGGGATGCTTGTGTCTGAAGCGGCTCTTCAAACAGCCCCAGCCCTTGTCAAATCACCCCTGCTCTAGTGTGTGTGTGTGCATGTGTGTGTGTGTGTGAGAGAGAGAGAGAGAGAGAGGGTGTGTATGTGTATGTGTATTAATTCATGAAACTAGTCCGGGGATGTAATCTCCATAAGTGATGACTTCAGAGTGCAGACACATTTTTAGGTAATTATCTCTATTGGTCAATGTGCCTTAGCACGCACACACACACACACACACACACACACACACACACAAACACACTCACAGACACACACATCCATGGGGGTGGGTATATGTGCTTCAATTATCACCAAAGTCACAGTGCGCTGTGCTCACACAAACCAGAGCTGGAAATATCACAGCAAACAGCTGTGGACAAACAGAAATGTGGACACACTTCCAGTCTCATTCACACATTTAGTGAGTGAACAGCCACAAACACACAAGCCTCATTACACACATGCATTTGCAGACGTATACACACACACACACACACACACACACACACACACACACCAGTAAAGTAAATAAGGTTATATGTAACGTCAGATATGACTTGCTTATCAGGCGTCAGGCAGTCCACAGACTCTCCACTCTGTCAAGGTGAAACAATATGAATAAAATCAAAATAAAGATTCTTGTTTCTGTAAAACAGTTGAACGAGCATTGTTAAACAAAAAAGCAAAAAAAAAAAAAAAACTAACGTTAGCAAGTGAATTTGTGAAATAGATAAAATAGTTTTGGTATAGCCGCTTCATGAACTTAGTGGTTAAATTTTAAAGGTGTGAAGACCAAAATCCTCCGTATGTGGTTACTCATGTGTCGCTTGTTATTACTGTCTATTGAGTCAGTCCCTTCAGGAATTTGTGACTGAATTACCCACAAATTCATCCAGTCTCTGTACTTTATGTGAGATTTCAATTTTTCACTTTTCAACAACAGTCAACCAGGAAGAAAGCTTACCAGTTTCACAGACTTGAATTTCCCAGAGCTTGTCTTCTCAGGCATACTTGCCCCCAGGGTATGTCAAGTTACTAAAATGCAGCCATTTATAATCTAATACCAATATAATTTTTACGGTTATCTTAAGATACAAATTGCTTTATTATGCTATATGGCCTGTAAACTGACTTGGTAATGATATATTGTTAATACTGATAAAATAGACACATACAGAACTGTGTATTAATTTCCTGCACTGGGAGACTTTTAGTGTCTATCTCCTTTCACCTGCCTTTGAAACAATAAGGCCTCATAAGTCTGACACCTTTCATATACTGATAAGGCAGAACTGGATGGGTCTGTTGCAGCTTCTGTTGAAGCTGATCCAAGGCAGCAATGGGGCACAGCTGAGATGTAATGAACCTGTAACACACTGAAATCATAACTTTTGATTGGAGTTGACCATGATGTTACGCTTTTCCTGTTGGATTCAGCAGTTTGAACTATAGGGAGAGCCCAGAGCACAGATCAAACTTGGAGTCACTGCTGTGCAGCTTGGTGTTGATAATGACTTGGGCATCATCCAAGGCTATTGTTTTGCAATATTTTGGTTTTATCTGTAGCTCCTAAACATTTTTTTACTGAATGATAGATCGTAGAATCAGTGATCATCTACACTCTATGAGGGAACTCTATGATGCATTTCACAGTTTGATCAACCTGCACAACTTGTCTGGCTTAATAGGCTAGAAAGCATCTTGCTTATTGAGCAGTACAGTATTCTTGTATCCTATTTCGTATATATTTCACTGTTTTAGACTGCCTGACTTTCAGTTCAGTTCACAAAGATTAGTAAAGTAATTTCAGTGTTTGCCTCACCAGCCAAGATTTCCTCTAGGCCAATCCCTTAAAACTGTTACACTGCTGCTGAAATGAGCTGAAGTCGACTATTTGATGGACTCCCCCTTGTGTTGTGAGTCCAAAGGCAGTTCTTCATCCACCCCCGTCTATCAGCACTGTTATTTGTCCATATTATTTTTGAAATAAAGCCAAGAGAACTCTGCAGGTTTCTTTTACCTTCATACTGAGATGAATTTATGCTTCAGAAAACTTCTATTTATTAAATGATGAAGAGTGTTGGGTGCTGGTTTGGTGCTACGGGGTGCAGGGGGTTCTAAAGCACATATAATCAGCCTCACACACACACACCCTGCACACTGCTGCGTACACTAGTGGGTAGCGAGGGTTATCTTCAGTCCCAGATGGGCGACTAGCTGCCAGACCCTAAAGAATACTATGTACTCTGTGTGTGTGTGTGTGTGTGTGTGTGTGAATGTGTGCATAGCTAAGTTTTCTTTTCCCTCCATCTCTCTCTCTCTCTTTCTCCCTCTCTCTGCTGGGGTTGACAGAGGACAGAATGTGTTGCTGAGCGCTGGACTTCAGCAACTGTGCGGAAATCTGTGTGTGTGTGTGTCTATATGTGTAGTCAGGGATAGCTATGGGAAAGGATTAAGACAGCTTTAGACAGGCTTTGTTTAATAAGCAGCACAACGGCTGCTCCGGATGGGAAACCACCCAACTCCAAACACGCACACACACACACACACATACAAAAACACCACAAACACACAGGAAAGATACCAATAGGCTAAAAAAGCTTGGACCCTTGGTTTTGTTACGGTGGAAGCTGGGTTGTGGTTAAGTGCGCTGTATTTGTGTGTGTGTGTGTGTGTGTGTGTGTGTGTGTGTGTCTGTTGAGGTTCTGTTCCAG
This sequence comes from Siniperca chuatsi, assembly GCF_020085105.1. Taxonomy (NCBI): domain Eukaryota; kingdom Metazoa; phylum Chordata; class Actinopteri; order Centrarchiformes; family Sinipercidae; genus Siniperca; species Siniperca chuatsi. The sequence continues at coordinate 17,753,191 of NC_058046.1, read as the reverse complement.
GGATTGGGGTCCCTGGCTGTGGTAATGGGACCGATAGAGCTGAAAGCAAGGGATGAACCAGAGGATAAAGGATGGATAAAAGAAAGGATGGAACTGTGCACATTGCCCAAGGAGCTCTGCACTGATTGGCTAAGAGTGACTGCATGTGTGTGTACGCATGTGTGTGTGTGTATATGTGTGTGTGTGTGTGTGTGTGCGTGCATATATGTGTGTATGTATCCCTGCAGATGTGAACAGCTTAGTGATTTTCTCAGCGGACCAATTAGATGAAGGGAGTTTGGTCCCCATGTGTGAAAGCCTCCTCCTGGTAATAGGAGCTTGATTAGTGGGTGTATTAACTGTGTTTTAGCCTATGTGAATATGTGTGTGTGCATTTGTGTGTACCGACTTCTGTGTGTGTGTAAGATAAAGATTAAACTTGGCTTCCACTGATTTGTGCTTACTTGTATGTGGGTATATCAGTATGTCTGAGTCTAGTCAGTGAGGTGATGCTAATTCAGCTAAGGCAGCCCCAAAGAGGAAGAGCCGTAGCCCATCCCTCTACTTAATACATGCAAATGGGTTACTACTGTGCTCATCATAACAGAGATTTTACCATCAGAACATTGTTTCCCAACTAGGTCAGCAGGATCAGACAGGCAGAGATTTGGAGCTAAAGGCAACAGCGCTGTTATCCCACAAAGGCATGATGTTAGAACCAACAGCTCCAGTAATGCAGAGAGATGATGAAAGTGTGATAGGGGCGAGTGGGAAAGAGGAAAGGAGCAGAAGAGAACGATAAAGACGAAGAGGGCAAGAGGAGAGAGGTGAGGCCTGCTTCTGAGCACCACTCCTGGGAGCCTAAATGCATCCTCATCAGTAAATAGTGAATAATTCATCTAGTTACCATAGAGCACACTCACTCTCTCTCTCTCTGTCTCTCACACACACACACACATCTGCATGTGCACAACAAAAATCATATTCATGTCACAGACAGGCCATTTTTACAACAGACAGACAGCCCAGTCCAGTGTGGAGCTTTTGTTATTCACTAGCTTATGAACTCTGCGGGACCCTTCACTCTTTGACTGTCTGCACGTGTGTACGTGTGTACATGTGTGTATTTGTGGTTGTGTGTGTGTGTGTGTGTGTGTGTGTGTGTGTGTGCAGCATGTAGGAGTTTAATTTTTCTCCATCTGTAAGGGTGAAAAGGAGGACAGAGAAAAGAGGCATGCAATATTCCCCTAACTGTAACCCTGAGGCATGCACACACATACAAATTACACAAACACACATGTCTCACATATACATACACATACACAAACACACCTCTTGCATACACACTGTCATTCACACACAGACAGCAGAGAGGCGGCGTGAAAGGTGCGATTCCTTCCACGCTCACAGACCTTCCTTCCAGCTCAAACTCTTGACTTTAATTCATATTTGTCATGTATAATAACTGGATGTCTTAGCGGAGTACTGCTGCGTGCTGCAGAATAAAAGAACAATATTTTATTTCATTTCCATAACTCCAGCCTGTGAATTATCATTATGCTAATGTAGCCGAGGAGCCACCGCTGCTGTGCGCTAAGGTGCCAGCCTTGCTTTTTTATAAACTGAAAGGAAAACACAGTGAAACACAATAAGCAGCGGAATAATCAATGGTAAACTGTTTACAAAAGCGGCTTGCGTTGCCGTTCGCTCTCATTATTTGATCACAGCAGTATTTCACATTTAAAATGAAACCAAATATGAAGCAGAGGGCTGTGACATGGTAATGAGGTACAATAGGAGGAAATGGGTTTTGTCTCTGGGTGATTTCAGCCCTACATGTGTCTCTGCATGTGTGTGTGTGTTTTGTGAAATGACTGATGTGTCTGACCATAACCTCTGCCCCAGAATGCTATGGACACCTGTCTTCCCACACGAGATCCTCCAGAAACCTCCCAGTCAATGCAGGCCTGATTTATTAGACCCCAAGGGCTCTCTCTCCCTGTCTCTTGCTTTCTCTTTCTGTCTCATACGCTCCCTCTTTCTCTCTCTCAGTCTCTGACACACACACACACTCACAAACACAGACAATCCTCATCCTGAAGGGCCATAGAGAGAAAAAGAGAGAAATGGCTCCTGTCATTTTTCCTCTTTTAACTGGGGCTCTGCAGCGGTCTCTGTCACAGAGCCCCTCAGGGGAGGACATCAAACAAAGGAAAAACCTTTCACACTTTATTGTCTTTTACCACAGAGAGCTCATATCCCTTTTCTCACTCTCTCACTCTGTCTTCCTTTTTTTTTACACTCTCACATTTCTCCCATTCATCTTCTTTTCCGTTTTCCTCAGCCTTTGTACATCTCTTTCTATATCTATATTTTATAAAGTTTGACGTTTTGACAATGCCCTTTGAGTGTGCCAGCTTGTCAAAAATACAGAGAGGGCAAAGAGGGGAAAAAAGGGAGGGGAGTAGGAGAGACCACAGAGCCAAAGACAGACATTTTAAGTTGGAGAGGAGGGAGATGGACGGCTGTCTCGAATCTAAACAGCAGTCTGTCAGATCAGGGGGATGTTTGAAGAACTGAGGTGCCAGGCAGGAAGCCTCACCTGTACATAAAAACCACCAAAATTTCTACCAAATAGTACTTCAAGCATCACACAACAATAAAACATCAAACTATTCAAAGACACTCGAAGAATCACGTTGATGTTGTTCATGTTTGTCATATTTCTTTCTTTCCAAGGAGAAATTGGTTTCCAGATTGTCATGTATGCTCACCTAATAGACACACTTTCTTGCAAGGCCACAGGTGACCATGTGATTTACTCTACATACTCCCTTCTGAAATGCATGTGTTTATGTGCAGTTAATCCCAAACTGAAGCTGGTTCGCAGGAGCTGGACCTTCAGAGAAGTTCTTACTGTCCTGCAGAATATTTGCCAGTTTTTAAGTTTCTACACATGGGGCTATTTAAAGTATTTCAGTAAAATGAATATTTTACAGGGAACATTTTTGTTTTCAAGAACTCAAAACTGATCCTGTTGTGAATAAGGGGGGAGAGCAGTATTTAGCAAGTTACTTGACAAATGTAAATGTGTAATGACAAATGTATGTAATAAATTACTCGCCGCATATTGTCTTTTGAAAAAGTAATTGCATTACTTTACTAATTACTCAAAAGCAAAAGTAATTTGTTACATTACATTACTTTCATTAGTCAACCCAGTTCCATCAAAGGTGCAACAACAACAACAACTCTGAGTCATCCACAACCACAGGTCACAGCTTCTGTAACACATGTAGAAACAGAAAAAAGTCACTATGGTTTAACAGCCAGCCTACATTTTGGAGGTATTTACTGACCATTAAGATTTAGCCTTACGTTAGCCATGGCTACAACAGAAGTCCCATCCCCACAGTGAAATAGCGCTGTTCGCACACCCTCCAACTTTGAACAATGCAATTGATGTATTTCAAATTGTAATCCCATATACTACTTGTTACTGAAAAAACTGATCAAATTACAATTGCAACACTTTACTTAGTAATGTGGTTTTGCCAGTGAGTAGTTTATTATACATACTTTACTAACTCATATTTTTCACCATTCTGTTTTTTTTAAGTTTTGCTCATCTGTCAGAGAGGATGCTGTTTAGTTTTTTTATGTCATAACTGAATGCAAGACTCTAAAATCTGCAACACTGACAGTAATCAGCAACAACAGTTGGAGCTCCTCATCACACTCAGCTCCAACAACTGCTTTTCCCCCCAACTAGTGGTATAATTCACAACTGTTTTAGCAGTGATGCAAGTATTTTCATGAGGAAATAATACTAATAGTAATTTTGGTTTTGAACAGGAATACCACTGGATTTGAGTCTTCATAATTCACTCTGTAGGACAATCTAGTCTTATTTTATCCTGATTTCAGCTGCAGTGTCACAAACCTTTGGATTGATTTGGATTTTAAAGAAAACAAAAAGTTTCAGATAGATAGTTTCTGATATTTTGTTTCAAAACACAGACAGAATAGTAATAAAAATAGGGAGTATCTGGAAGTGACAACTCAAATAGAGCAGCTCATTAAACTATGCTAAGCTTAGTAAATCTTACATCATGATATTATCATATGGTCTTTGTGGCTTTGGAAAAGAAACGTATTCATGCTTTTATTAATAATATAAAATAACTGCCCTGTTCTAGGAGAATAAAATACTGTGAAACTACAATTTAAATAGAATTCCCTTGATGTTACTCCCAGCTATGCATTTTAGTGTTTTACTGTGTGTCTTTGTATGTGAGTGTGTAAATGCCAAATGCAAAGTTACAGAAAGACTAACACATGAGACACACAGTTGGTTGCGTTCTTACTGACTAGCTGATCACATAACACATACACTCACATACCAACCACATGAGCCCAAGGAGTAGTTATACATAGTATATCACACACACACACACACACACATACACATACACAAATAAACACAAACACATTCAGTAGGACCAGGGCAGAGGTCAAAACAAATGGCTTGGAGCGACCTTCATCTGAGGTAACTGTTTCCCTGTGGACTTCCTGCCCTTTTGCAGCCAGCAGAATTTCTCTGCGAGAAGACGCTCGCAGCGTCATTATTTTCATCTTCTGTGCAGGAGACAGAGTGCTTCAGGAAGCAAATAGCTTGACACAGCTGGTATCTTCTGATCTGAGTTGGGGGTAGGCTAATCAATACCATTGAGGGAGATCAATCCTGCTGTGTGTCTCTCAGTGGTTTTCACACTCTGTGTATGTATGTGTGTCATTTCCCAAGTGGTCATACTGTTGTAGCTGTTATAGGACCTAATGGGAGACCTCCTGATGACAGCTGTCAGGAGCTACAATCTGTCCAAACACTGGGTTTGGAACACAATCTGATTGGCTGTTGGAGACTGGACACATATAGTTTGTGTGTCTGTGTGAGCGTGCATTTGTGTGTTTTCTGTACTTGTGAGTTGTGCATATGTAAGTGTTGGGGAATGTGTCTATACACACATTTGTGTATGTGTGTATATCTGTGTGTGTGCATGTTTAAGAGTTGTACCCAGGTGCACTGCCTGAAGGTTGGTGGGGTGAGAGGAGGGTGTGTGTGTGTGTGTGTGTGTGCGTGTGCGTGTGTGTGTGTGTGAAGGGATGACAGGGTGTATCAGGAGGATTCTTCTCCCAAAATCCCAGAACACGAAATAAGGTCAAATTCAAAATATTGTGAGGGGGACAAAAGGAGGAAGAAAGAGAGCTGGAAGGTATTTTTATGTAAATTATGATCTTCCACTGAATTAGAAATGTAGAATTAAAACTGCAAATTTCAGTAAAGTTCTCTTAATAGCACAAAAACTGTACTGAGTTTTTGTTGATGTGATGGACATACATTGACAATAGCATTGCATAAAGACTCTTTGCATTGTGCGTTATTGGGGTAGCTCTGTCCTCAGGAAGAATATTTATTGTGTATTTACTTGGCGCAACACAAGTTTAGAAAATGCATCTGACTTGTATTTTATTTTTATTTGTTTTTATGGATCAGCAAGAGAGGGGCCCAGGAATTGACTGTCTACAGGGGCTGAAATGTTTGTCACTTACTGCGGTTTTTTGCACAGATGCAACGTGAATCAAATATTAAACAGTGTTTTTTCTGAATACAACTATAAAACCCTGTGTGTGGGTCTGACTCTTGCTAAACCTTGAATTTGTACAGAGCTACATATTTAGGCTTAAAGGAACATTTTGTAAACCCTTGCTTTCAAGACATGGCTCTGCTTTTGCTGATATGTATCTTTTTTTAATGATTTCAAAACAATTTCCATAAAATGTGCTCAACAATTGTATAAAAGCAGAACTAAAGAGAAAGTTAGAGAGGATAATGAGACACTATTTAAATGAGACAAAGTGAGTGCGACAGAGTAGGGAGACACCTGCGAGGCCGTTTACCTCCCCTTCTCCGTTATTCCGTTTAGCCCTCTGGTGATTGGGCGTGTGTGGGTGTGAATACGAGCTTGTAAAATAACAGGAGAGCAGCTCCACACACACACACACACACACACACACACACACACACACACACACACACACACACACACACACACACAAAACACATGCAGACACAATGGTGTCTGAATATTTCTCAACACTCAGGCCTTGAGGAAAGCAGGATATATCATGTGTGCAAATATTTGATTCGCAGCCCGAGGTTCCATCTGAATAAGCCATCAGTTGGATCTGTGTGTGACATGTGAACATGTATGGGTCTGTTTTTTCTTTGTGTCTTGTTTTATTTGTGCAGATACATGAACTGCAGCCCTAAGCTTATGTTTTTCACCGAGCTTGTCATAAAACATAGAAAAGATCCTCTTAAAATTTAGCAGCTTTTAAGAAACCTGAGGGAAACGAAAGGAGGGAGTGTGTGCTGTCAGTTAGCTTGTCATTTCAGCTGGAATAAATGATAACATTTAATAATACGTGGTGTGAAACAACATAAAAATATGCAAATTATGCCTGTTTTATAAAAAATACATGAAATAAAACTGAAGTTTCTTTGCTAAATCTGCTGTTGACCTAGCTGTTAAACTTTCATCTGGCCCATATTTTACTTCTTGATATAACGTGCATTACAAATCTATCTCAATTAATTAGTTCTTATTATCATATTGCACTAATGCTTCATGCTGATAAATGGTCAGTCATCAATGCTAATTTCTGTGGTCTTTTTTAAAATGAGAAAATCAGACATGAAAATTATCCCTGATGGATGATTTCTTTTGAACTTTGATCGTGGAACCATGTGCTGCTGTCATTAAACTGGGCTGCTCTGGGCTCATCTCTCATGACATAAACACCAAACAAGCATTTCAGTTCAAAATGTTATGACTTGGGGTCCCACACTGTCACTGCTGACCAGTTATTTGTGTAGATTTCATTCCTGTCTTTCCATATTCTGCTGCTGAACCAGTTTTTACTGTATCACAATGTATTTTTTATTATGCAAATATTAATTTTAAACATTTTGAGTGTTTTTTTTATCTCAAGAGGGAACATTGGCCTAGATTATACAACTACTTTCATTTCCACAGTTTTTTCAGGATATTTCTAACTCTAACAGCCAGACTGTTGTTAAATGAGTCTTGGACACTGCATCCCACCCTTCACCCGGCCTGGGTGGGCCTTTCAGCAGGGTGCCAAGCACGGTGTCTGTGGCCAGTGATGTGAATTGACATACTGTTTAAAAATGGATCTGTCTAAATTATTCAGTCTGTTATTTTAGTGTCAGCATTCGGCGGTGATATCTGGTTGTCACGGAAACATAGTCCCATGATCCCAAGCCCACAGCTGAGTCCCAGGAAGAAAAGAGAGAAAGAGATGCAGTGTACCAGCCTGATCATTTCCACAAGAAAATGAGGTGAGAGTAAACACTGTCACTCCAAGTCAAAATGTGCATAAGAAAAAGATGTCTTCCTAGCGAGAGAGAGACTGTTTTTATGTGACCACTAGCAGTGAGACAGGGGCCACAAAAATGATATAAAATGTTATGTAGTGTATTCTGCCAGTAGGGTGTAGATGAAATACAATACTTGCCTGGAAGTGATGAATACATACAGTCGGTTCTCTGGCTCTGTCTTTCTCTCTCTGTCTGTCTCTCTCTTTCAAACACACACACACACACACACACACACACACACACACACACACAGGATGGGTCCCAGGCTGTGTCGGTCAGGCTTTATGGATCTCCAGTGAGACATGAACACATGGAACAGTCATCTAGCTTCCAGCTGCTGGTGTGGAGTTTCTCTCCATCTCCCACTGAGGTCCTCTCTGTGATGAGAGGCTGCATTTGGGGGCTGGCACTTCACTCACTGGACACTTGTCTGCAAAGAAAAACTCACTGCCAGTAAGCTCGCCACATGTATTGTCTGCATGTGTGTGTGTGTGTTTGTTTGTGTGTGTACAGTAAACATTTCTTTGTGAGCGGTCAGGCTGTCGAGGCAGAGAAACGGCCGCGAGGATAGCTGGGGAATCAGACGGTGATTCTCTCTTCCACCTAAATGTTGGGATTTACACACTAGCCCAAAGCCCAGACACACGGCACTCCCCTGCCAAGACGAACATGCATATGCATGCAATCATGCACACATACACACAAAGGACTCTTCCACTTGCACAGATTGCATCATACATTTCAGGTCATTTCATCATCTGTTAGTCATTTTTCATCAGAAGCTCTTCACCTTAAACAAACAACCATAATACACTCATTGATATATGCAGAAAGGGAAAGAAGAGGAAGAAGAGAAAGAGAGTCTCTTGTGTACAAATTGGTTCATTTTCAAGCAGCATACTTTTGATATAATATGCTTCCTACTGTTTCAGTACATTACACTTACTCAGCAGCATTTTAAGCCCTATTTAACCAGACAAAATGACAAACTCAGCACTGATTCTTTCTTCCATAAGCAGGAACACACAGATATTGTGTACATTCTCAATGGGGGCTGTCTAGTTAAATGAGTATACAGCATGTTGAGATGCACAAAGCACGAAGAGGCGATGTGACACTTTAGTTCCCCTTAACTGTCACAGGACAGATTGTTGAAGTGTTGTAACAACTAGGAAGCTATGCTGCTGTGTTTACAGTACAAAAAAACTCACTGAAATTTAAAGATGAATCAAGCTTTCGGTCACATTTACACAAAATAAATTTTTCACTCATCAGCTGAGATGTTGTGTGCCACTAAGCAAAGGACTTAATGCCAGTCAGAATATGTTAATTCCCGCAGCAGCCATTTGGAGAAACGCAGCCTGCTGTCTTCACAGTGTGACTCCAAATCCCACTGTCCCTATCGCGCTTTCATCCCTACCTGTCAGCAGATGAGAGCTCTATACACCTGCAGCAACCTGAGTTGGTGTGTGTATGTTTGCGTGGGCCCACTAAGGAGCTTGCTGTGCAAGCATATTCACAGCCAGCATTTCTGACAAGCCTAATGAATCTCCAGAGAACTGCTACCTGCCAGCTCTCTCCTGTTCTGTCTTGTCTTCATTGTTCTCTCACTCTGTTTTCTCCTTCTTGTTTTCTTTCCTCCCGCTCTTCCCCCCTTGCCGTTTGTCTGCCTAAACCGATGCTGCCTCTGTCAGCGCGGTGGGTTTTGCCTCTATCAGCTAACAAGCTTCCTTTATCTGTTCTGGGTACACATCTTACACATCCCCATTAACCCCCAAGGAAGTCCGAGAGAGACCTTGCTGTTATTCATGATGTGGATTAGATGAACTTCTCTACTATGCTGATTGATGCATTGTTGCTCAAACTTCTGCTGTGTGTGAGAGGGAACCTCCTTCCAGAGAGGAGGCTTTAATTATACTTACCCATGCTGCATTAGTCATGCCTCAGCTCGGCTTGTCTATCCAAAATCCATTACCTATGCCTGAGGAGGCCTTGTTAGTCCACAATTGACTGCTAATTACACAACATTATGATACATAGGCCTCATCTTGCTGTAATCACAGTAATTAAGAAAATAAAGTCGGTCTACATGAGCAGGGAGACAGAAGAACCATGACTCCGGAGAACAAAAGATTCAAATTCAGTCAGCCTAGCATCCACCTTAAATGTCCTTCAAAATACAAATGCTTGAATGTGCACACACACACACACACACACACACATATGTATCTTACATGTCAGTTAGAAAGTTGTGACTGCATCACTGATCTGTTGCCTCGCATGAACTGAAGGGGAGCGTGCACACACAGAGCATGAGTAATGAAACGCTTCACACTCATTTGGCTTTTGCACTTCAAATGAGATTGGCACGGTGCAGCGTCTAAAACACAACCATTAGATCTATAATGACTCCACAGCCTACTCCCCATGGACTGACAACCCACACACATACACACACACATGCACCACTCTCCCAGCCCCCCGAATAGTCTATGTATTATGCATTCCACCCATCTGCCACTCTGTGAGCACTCTATCCCAAGGGGAAGAGATGGGAGGGGAGGGGGAGGAAAAGAGAGGGAGGCACTCACAGCTGGATGCAGGAGAGAGAGGGGCGGTGAGCTTTCTCTCTCCCTCTCTCCCTCTCTCCCCCCTCTCTCTCTCCATCTGTATATCTGTCAGGTTGCTGGAATGTGAGGGGCTCACCTGTGTTTGGGCTTCTTCCTCACAGACAGGTATGAGTGATTTATAGATGCCCATACCTTTTCTCTCTGTGTGTGTGTGTGTGTGTGTGTGTGTGTGTGTTGAGGGGGTATGTGTTTACCACTGGAGGATGTGGATGTCCCAGCAGGAGATGGAAGCTGACCATCTGTAGCCGCAAGACTCAAAATATCTGTGAAGCTTCAGTGTGTGGAAGCATGTGTGGAAAACACAGCACATCAGCAAAGCAACCTGCATGTGTGTGTGTGTGTGTGTGTACTTGTACTTGCTACATAATGTGGACTGAAACATGCTTTTTTACCTACTAAGTGAGGACACTTTGGCTGGTCCTCACAACTTCAAAGGGCTGTTTGAAGGTTAAGACTGGGTTTTAAGGGTTAGGTTAGAATTAGGTTATGGTTAGGGTGAGCGTAAAGGTTAGGTATTTAGTTTTGTTGTTTAAGGTTATGGTAAGGGGCTAGGGAATGCATTATGTCAATGACAGTCCTCACAAAGATAGAAGTACAAGGAAGTGTGTGAGAGAGAGACAGAGACAGAGAGAAAGAGAAAGGTAGACGTCTGTGTGTGTAATGCGATCACAGTAGATGCAGAGAAAGCAGCGTTAAACTAGATGAACAATTATCACCTGCGCTGCCTTCATGATCAGATCTACAGGCTTGAAAAAGTCCCAGTTTCTGGAAGTAATGCACTTATGTCTACACAAAAAGATGCCTCTTATCACCAAAATGAGTTGGTAGAATCACAAGTCGATGTTAGCTGGCAAACTGACTGACAAAATAAGTTTCACAGCAGAGAGAGCTGGAGGCGAGAAGGGAGCCGTTTTAATAGCGTGTCTTTGTCTCAAAGCTGCCAAACACCCTGACCCAAACCAAACTGCAACCCCATGATCCTCATCTGCCCTATTACATCCTTCAGCTGTTTCCTTCTTACTGCTTACTGCTGTGTGTGTGCAAATGTGTGTGTGCGTGTGTTTGCCCGGAGAAAACAGAGGCTTCGTTGTCACTGCGCGCTGTCTGATGCAGCTGTGTGTACTTCAGATGTTTTTACACAAAGGATGAAATGAGAGATGAAGGAAATGAACAGGGAGAGGAAGAATGTAAAGACAAAGACGATGAAGAGATAGTAGAAAAATAATTTATAAATTTGTCAAATGTGTTGTGTGTGTTTACTTCAGATTTCTTCACACTTGACTTGTCACAGCCTCTGTGGCAAATAATTCCCTATGTATGTGTTTTTTCCCCAAGCAATGATACCTTGTCCAGCTAAAACAGGAAGGTGTCCCTGTGGACCAGTCACACCTCAGATGAAAGGTGTGTTACTTTCTGGAGATATTCTGCATATCGTGTGTCAGGTTTTGATTTGATCTTTGAAAAACTAGCAACTGCAACTAAAAAACAGTTCAGATTTTAAAGATATCCTGGTTTGTGTTTTAATGAAGACACTCTAAATAGAAACTTATTCTGTGTATATATAAATACAGTGGTGGAAGAAGTATTCATATCCTTTACTCCCTACGTAAGTCTTACTTATGTAAAAGTACATAAACTTGAATCAACACCTCTCTAAAAACATTCATGAAGGAAGGATTTATTGCAGGGCTGTTGAATTAAACTGCATTACTTTTAGCTAGGTGTACCGAATAAACTGGCAAGTGAGTGTATATTGTTGAGTTGTTTAATCAATAACAATGCAACATATTTTATTGGCTGATCATAGATTTGTACGTAAAATTTAATCTGTGAGGTAACCAGTTATTAAAACTGTCTAATAAATGTAGTGGAATAAAAAGTACATATTTCCCTCTTAAATGTAGTAGAAGAGGAGATATAAAGTAGCATGAAATGGAAATACCTCAAAAAATACAGTACTTGAGTAAATGCACTTAGTTTACTTTCACTAATGTATAAAACAAGCAGTGGTAATGAGGGCAGGAAGAAGAGCACTATTAGACAGAAGAAAGGAAGTAGGGTGGCAGAAATGTGTTTGGAGAACCAGAACAGAAAGCACTATCACAATTATGTGTTCTATTTTCTCTCCTCTGTTTCTATTTTAAACTGTAGTGTCGTGATAGTATTTTGGGTTTGCGTCAGTACCAGTCAATCAATGCACATCAATGGGCTGCTCTGGGAAAAAAGAGACTGGGGTTGAGGGTGTAAGAAGAGAAGGATCAATGTGATAATCTGCTTCTGTGGCCTGCGTTAAAGAAATCCTCTCCTACTGATCTGAGCTATGTTTCTCTTCAGCATTTCAAAAGATAAACTGACCCCAAGATGAGCGCTCTCGCTTTCTCACTCTGACGCTTTTTGCACAGAAGCACCTGAAACCAGCTTCAGTCTCTCTCTTCTCTTTGTAACAGTGAAGTGAATGTGCAGACACAGGAGGTCTGATAAGGCCAACTCAAGTAAAACACAACATGAGTTTGGCCGGGGAGAGAAACAGCTATCAAACAGGCTATTATAGTATTGGGTTTCCACACGCATTACAAGAGGCTTTGATACCTGGATTTTATCTTTTATGTTATCACCTCACATCAGGAATATAAAGACACACACACACACACCTGCAGTCTCCACTTACCTTTACCACCCATCTGTGAGTCAAGAATTGTGTGTGTGTGTGTGTGTGTTGTGGTGGCTGGCACTAAGAATGAGTGAGAGAGAATAACTTGATATGTGTGCAGTTGTGGAATGTAACCAAGTACACTCAAGTACTGTGCTTAAGTACAAATTTGAGGTACTTGTACTTTATTTTCCATTTCATTCTCCTTTATAGTTCTACTCCACTATGATTTCAGAGGGAAATATTGCTACAGCTTTTTAAAAGCTTTAGTTAATTTACCAATTACTGTAAGATTTTTTGTACAAAATATGATCCCCTTTTGAATTATGATGCATTTGTTCTCTACAAAAATCTCTTTCTTATCAAGTCATTTGAGTCTGTAATTGGCTCCTCACCCCTTATTTTCTCAAAACATGTGAAAAAAAATCTACCACTGCAGTAAGAATATTCTAGCCTGTTTTCACTGAAATCCAATTTGTTTCAAGTATTTTCTAAAATTAAGTTTGATTTTTCATAATTCTAGTGCTGCAATGCGCTTTACTTGTTTTAAATTACAATCAGTTCTTTTAACAAGTTCTTTAGAATTAAAAACAGGCTTAAACACTCATACTACAGTTACAGGTTTTGTTTTAATAAAATAAGGGTTTTAAGACTCAATTATATCCAGAATTGTGTTTTTTTTTGTAAAATACTACTTACACATTAATAATCCAATAATATAATCCATAACACTATGAGTCATTCTGTACTTTTACTTTTGATACTTTAAGTAAATTTTACAAAGTATTTTAACATTGTTCTACTACTATTTTTACTTAGGTACAGATTTTGTACTTCTTCCACCACCTTGTGTGTGTGTGTGTGTGTGAGAGAGAGAGATTATTAGAGATTCATTGCAACATCTTATCTTTCAGATAAGAAGCACAGCCTTTGACATGTTTGCAACAATGCAAACTCTCAACACTTACACACTTTGGCACACACGCAAACACAGGTGTACATGGAGTTGCGAGAGCAATTTGTTGAATGACGGGCTGTTTGGAGTTGGGTTGGGGAGAGGGGGAGGTGAAGAGAGGTATAAGTGGAGAAGGGAGGCAAAGGTGTGGAGGTGAAGACAAGCTGGACGTTCAGAAACAGACTGTCTTTGTGCCTGAGGCGCAGTGAGTGAATGCATGTGTAACTAGGCAGAGCAGCTCTGTAGAGGTGTGTGTGTGAGTGGAGGATGGTGAGTTAGTTTCAGCGTCCCCAGGTCTCAGCTGTGGTGTAATTGATTAAATAAATTTGTATGAAATATAGAATTAAACTCCATGAATAGGGTCATATGTTGTCTAGATTTGCGTTTGTGTGTCTATGCAGGCGGATGTGTGATTAGAATTAAATATGAAATTAGTCATGATAAATAGCACCACATGCACACATGTAATTAATTCAATTACATGTTCTGAGTGTTAGCATAAATTAAATGTTCTCCTCTTGTTCTTCATCCTGCAGAGGGGTGGCAGTTTGGTTAAAGGAGCTGTTTTAACTGTTAAACCGCTGCTTGTTTAATTCCCGCCCTAATATTTGGTGTCCAGGATGTTCAGCTGCGTGGCAAATTAAGAACAAAAAACATGCATAAAATGTCTTAGAAAGGCGTTGGGCCACCACAAGCCACCAGGACAGCTTCAATGCTCTTCAGCCTTCTCAGGACTTCTACATTCTTCTAAAAGATATTTCCTCATTTGGTGTTTTGATGATGGTGGTGGAGACACTGTTTAACACGTTGGTCCAAAATCTCTCACAGGTGTTTAATCTTGAGATCTGGTGACTGTGAAACCTTGATCATATGATTCACATAATTTTTATAGTCAACAGTGGGGGAAAATGTACTTTTTAAAAAATAAGTTTTTGGGGCATTCTGTGTCTTTTGTTATATAAGTGTGTGTGTATATACAGTATATATATATATATACAAACATATACAAAAGTATTGATGTAGTATTACTGATGCAATAACATGTATGCAACACACAGCTGGTCGAGGTGGAGATAGTTTTAACTACTTTTTGTACAGTTGGGAATAAATCTAAAACAATGCATTGTATTTCATGAATTGATCGTGGGTTTAATCTGAAAAGTATCTACAGCTGTCAAATAAATGTAATGAAGTAGAAAGTGCAATATTTGTATAAATATTCTAGCATTTAAAATGTAGTGGAGTGGAAATATAAAGTAGCATCAAATGGAAATACTTTAGTTGTGCAAATACCTTAAAACAGTACTCATTTAAATGCACATAGTTACTTTAGTCCACTGATAATCAAACCATTCAGAGTCCCTGTACAGCAGCATCTGCATTTGTTTTGTTTCTGCATTAATTTATTCAGCTGTTTCCTTTAATTTCTCACCTGTCTGTATGTTTACCTCTTTCAGGCCTACTCTAAAGGCACAAACTATATACACACTATACAAATACACTACAATACAACATCTGACAAGATTTCCTGACTCATCACACACACACACACACACACACACATGCAGGCTTTCTCACTGGTGAGATCAGAGGCTTCTGGCACAAACAGGAAGCTAATATAATCTAATATCAGAGCCTGTTTGAGTTGCACACATCATCTCCTCTGGCCAAACTTACTGTCAAATCCTCATGAGCTTCGTAGTGACTGTGTGTGTTTATTTTACTGACACAATTGGCCATGACCAAAGTTATGGCCTGGCAGTGATGTGAGTGTACATACTGTCATGTTAGAGTGAAACTACCCGGCTATGACACACAGCACATAAAATATCAGCCACAGAGAAGCTCTGTTTGGTCAAACATATGGAGACACACACACACACACATATATTCACACATATGCACATACACATGCAAACAAGTTAAGCCAGGGTGTCCAAACCTGTCCAGCTCCATAACCTTTAGGTGAAATGGGGAGTTTGGATCAGGCTCAACTTCTTTGTAATAAAACATTTTAAAATGCTACACCTTCCAGAAAGTGGGTGAGAAGTTATTCATTTATGAGTTATAGCTGTAGGTGGAGAGAACAAAGGTACAAGCTGTTTTGCATATATAGCTGTGTATGCAGTGTTCAGTGTCATTATGGCTGGGGGGTGTTTACACTGTCTGCTCACCTTGTACCTTCTGTACTTTTGTTCTTCTGACTCTACAGATTTACAACTGTTACAGTGTGAACAGTTTGGTGTCTGGTGTGTTGTTATGTTTGGACTGATTTGTGTCACAGAGGCACTCCCTTCACATTGTGCTCTGTTATGTTTCTGATCTCCTCTGTGCTTTTTGCCAAGAAAGTGGGCAGAGGTACAAACTTATTTAAAGACATCCACAGATGTCCAACCACGATGGTTGGTGCACAAATCCTTCCAACCGCAGCATAATTATTTGGAATTAAGTTAAAAGTGTGATGTTTAGTTCCGCAAGGTTTTCATCAGAAAACAAGAAGTCAAAGATTGAGTTAGCCACTTGATAGTGAATACCCACATATTAGTAACGTTTCTCCTACAAAATATTCAGCTCATTTGGTCAGTGGATCAAAGAAATCAAAGGCTTGATACAGCAGATTACTATCTTAGCAGTGAGGAAAACGGGGAACCGTCCTGCATTAAAAGTTATGACGAGTATGGAGAGTTGCAAGTCAACATAAACTCTTCAGATTTTGGTATGATTTTGGGTTTAATATGTTTATATTTTTTGGTATGATCATTTCAAGCTTAAAATGTGCATGGATGGCATCTGAAAAAGATACAAAAATGCGTTTAATTTACATAATTTACTCTTACAGGCTAAATTAAGAGTTCTGATACACCTGTATGTGTTCCTTGGCTTGTTTCTGCAGAAAACACTGTTAAAACACAGCTTTATATTAAACATAGATTTACAATGCTGGACTGCATTACATACTATCAGACCAAACTTCATCGTCACACAGTCAAATATAAATCATGTATGCCGATCTGCTCTGGACATAAAACATGATTTTATTGGTAGGCGATATGCAGATATGCTTTTATTTCTCTCTGACAAACTAATTCACAATAAACAGATTCGTGACTATTTAGGTATTTATTTATCTCTCTGGGAATGGATGCCATTATAACAACTATTACAGCTTGCAAAACTAATTTATACCCACCGCAGGTTCTCACCGCACCCTTTTCTCTATAACAACTCTTCAGGTGGAGGGATTATTATTATTATTACTATTATTATTGTACTGTAGGAATGAAAACAAGAGAAAAAACGAATGCGCAATGATTTAATGGCATCTTACCAACGTTTTACAACTTTTATCTCCGGCCTCTTCATTATTTTGTAGACTGCTCTCACGCTCTCTCTGTGCGTGTGTGAGTCGCGGTAGGCGGGTTTTCCGCCAGCAGGGTTTGGTTGATTCTCTATTGATTTGTTGGAGGGACAGAAGAGGAGGAGGAGGAGGAGGAGAAAGTGAAAGGGGAGGAGTGGAGGAGAAAGCCCGGCCTGGTAGGCAGGAGAGAGATGTGATTGTGCGTGTTTGGGACAGGAGAGGAGAGGACAGAGTGATCACAATCAAGGCAAAAGTCCGACCGCGGAGGGAGCGCACTTCAATCACGTGGGATGTGGATTTGTATAGGGGAAAAGTAAAAGTGTCGTCGGAGTGACTTCTGCTCTTACTTTGTTTTCCTCCTCTCTTTGCCTTTCCACCCCCTCCGCCCTGCATTCCGTGGAGCAGCTGTGTTTTAATGCCCCTGCGCACCCGAGGAGGAGAGGAAGGAGAGAAGAGTGAGGAAGAAGAGGCAGACGAAGAAGTGAGAAGGCCTGGACACCACGCCTCCTCGCCCTTTGGAGGTCTGTCCACTCTCCCCTCCTGGCCCTGCATGGACGGGGATGGGGAGAGCCGGATGCCGTTGCCGCGGGGCTGAGCGCCTCGCCTCCCCGTCTCTGGTGCGCCGCTTCCGGCCGCTGCTGCTGCTGATCATCGCCCTCTGCTTCGGTGCTCACATAGGTAACCTACACTTCCACGCTGCAACAACTAGTCGGTCTCTCCGTCATAATCGCAACTAATCTGTAATTTTAGGCTCTTGTTATCCAATTTCGCACTATTAGCTGTGCGCTGAACCAACTACAACTATTAACAACATTTCTTTTCTGTCTGTTACATTTAGCAGTCATCAGAGATACTTTATTAGTTATTAAGCGTTTGTAATCATTGTGTGGCCGATCCTTGTGTTGGGCCCAGTGCTGCCTGACAATGGCTCTCTCCAGCGGCAGTGCAGCAGTCAGAGCACGGATCGAGTTTCTCCTCCTCTCTCCTGGGCCGTCATTCTCCTGTCTGCCCCTTAATGGCTCATGGAGGAGGGAAGAGAAGGGCAGAGAGGGTGGCTACCTCTCCTGGTGTCCATATATAACAAATTACAGCTTTACACAGAGAGCAATATCGAAACAAATAACCGAATCTGTGTAAATCTGATCATATAAAGTTAGGATCAAGGCTGTACTGTGTTGTAAATCTGACTAAACCTATTGTGGAATGCAGTTTATGTTAAGCTGTATGATGCAAATTAATAAAATGCATCATAAGAAATAGTATCAAAGTGATTAAAGTTACACAGGATAGACTCTTTAAAGGAAAAAAACATAAAGCGATCCTTGTCTGAAAGCCAATTTCTTGTATTTGTGGTTGTTTGTCTTCTAATAAGCACCAAAAGCAGAAACTAACACACCCCTAAGCCAAAGGCTGTACAGAAAGGAAAACAAAGAATTCAACAAAAGAAGAGTATGTTCACTGAAAGGATAATAAGGTGTTTGTAAGGATTATTGATACAAAAACATAATTTGACCACTTTTACATGGCTTGTTGGTTTTAAATTCATTTGGTTAAGTTTGGTAGAGACACAGATGCATTTTTCATTTGGTGCAAAAAAGCAGCATAATATCCTCTTTCCAGAAACTAGCTTTTTTTGGCCAAGTCTGTGTGTGTTGCTGTGTGTGCAGGGGGTCGGCTGTTGTGGCAGCTGTCTGTTGAGCAGTCACACCTCCAGTAATTAGTTTAACACGGCTCAGGCAGCGGGACGAAACTGCCTCTGCGCGTAGCCTGGTAGGAACAGAGCGACCCAGTTCACATTAAAGACCCTCTTGGCACCTTCTGCTACACGTGTGTCACCTGGAAAGAATGTGTATTATTTAGTCTGTTTAGCCAAACAATGTTTTATTTGTTATAAGTTGTACATTTCAAGGTATTTGGAATTATTTCATCGTCGCTCCGTCAGCTCCATGTGTCTGCTTAGAGGCAGGAACGTCTGAATTGTTGACTATTGTTCTCCCTCCTGAGTGTCTAGTCGAGAGAGAGAAAGAGTGCATGCTGTAGTGAGCTCCTGTAAAGCTTTGTATCTCTAAGCTTGGAGGGCTGTTTGTGTGATTTGAGCTCAGTGTGTGAGAGAGTGCACACAACAAGGTGATCAATAAGCACTTCACAAGCCATTCCCTCGGTTGAGAGATGATCCCAATAGATCCTTTTCTGATCTCCGGAGATCAGAGAAGTTGGAGGCTGTCGGCTAGGGAGACAAAGAATCGCTAAACCAAGCCTGAGCGATTCAGCTGGTGGATCTTTTGACCTCTGTCTGATGGTAGAGAGGGTGCCTTGGGATGCAGAGAAGAGAGATGACCAGGGGGTAAGGAGACCGGCCAGGGAATCAGACTGAGAGGGCTGAAAACAGAAAGGGGTAGTGATATATCAGAATAGTGCTGATGGAGTGAAATTATTTGAGCTGGGGGAAAAAAGAGCAGATGAGGCTTGAGAGAAAAGAAGAGATGATTCCTGTGAGATGATAAAGGCAGCAGGGAGAAGTGGATGGAGTGAAAAGAGAGTTTTTTTTTATTGTGGTGAGACATGGAGTGGTGTGGGCATCGCTAGCTCTTTTATTGTGTCTATATTAGATACTTACCCCAGGGGATGAAACAAACCAGACTCTGGATGTGTTGAATGGCCCTCTTGCATCAGTTACTCACATGAGGAGTTTTTTATTCTCTCTTCTTAGCAATATAGCAATATTCATTACCTCGGCTCGACTTAGCACAAATTGCTTATTTATGTGCATAGATTGGATTCCCTTTTGAATGTACAGCTATGCATGCTTAGAGAGGCACCCTTAAGAGGACGGCTGCACAAAAGGGGAGCATTGAACAACCAAAATATCAAAATTGTGCTTTAATATTGATTCATTCACAGGGAGGGAAGAGTGCAGGGTCAGCTATAGAGCAACACAATGGGAACTGGTGTGAAACTTTAGAAGTAGCTTGTTGTTAGAAAGATTTTAAGCTTTATATAAGTCAGTGGTTTGAACCTGAGTCCTTCAGTTACAGGGTCGACTCCCTTCTCGCTGCGTCACCCTGCTGGGAAAATGTGAGTGAATGAGTGCTTTTGTGTGTTTTTTTAGAGCAGCTCATGATTCTGATATCCTTCGAAAGAGAATAAACCCACTCTGATTAGATTGAGAGCAGCATTTAGGTACTGCAGGGCAGATAGGAGGGAGAGAAGGAGGCTGTTGGTGCAAAGACACAATGTGTCCTCAGTACTCAAACCGTCTGTACAGT
Organism: Siniperca chuatsi; assembly: GCF_020085105.1. NCBI lineage: Eukaryota > Metazoa > Chordata > Actinopteri > Centrarchiformes > Sinipercidae > Siniperca > Siniperca chuatsi. The sequence goes on along the minus strand of NC_058046.1, from coordinate 17,732,891 downwards.
GGTGGTTGGCATGGAAGGCAGCCTGTGTGTGTGTGTCTGTGGGTTGGTGTCAGTATTTAACAGGCAGGAGAGAGATTCTGAAGCGCGGTGTGAGTGGGGGTCTGTACCTGCACACTGATTTATAAAACTCAGAGCACTACTGCCCCCAAATGGTGATGCCTGACTCCTTCATGCCCCAAAATCACATAAACGTACACAGAAGAGCTGGAATGTGCTGTTTGCTTGTGTGTGTTATTGTGTTAGTGGCAACTTATGGTTGTTTAGTGTTGGTGTCACATTAAAGGAATCTGCTGATTTCAGTAAGAAACATGTACTTTCTGCTTTTGCTTGGCTTTTTGGGAGATCATACCACCAACTGAAGATCACTGACTGTGTGCATTTAACAGAAGTACAACCAGCATTCTTTCTGAGACAGCTATTTGTGTTTGTGTGTGTGTGTGCAGCTGCCCATACACTGCAGAGCCTCTTTCTGGCCTAATCTAATAGGAGCATGATGTGACTGATGCATTAGGTCTGGTCTCTAATCTCTCTCTCGCTCTAACTCCCTCTCTCTCTGATGATCTATGATATAAAAGGCCGGTTTGACCCTTGTTACATTCAGAAAATGTAGCAATAGATAAAACATCAGGGACAATTTCTGACCAAGAAATTTGTTCCTAATGGGTATACAAGACAGAATAATCAGTCTTCTGAATGCATTTCCTCTGGTGCTCATAGTTATAGCTGTAAACAAACAATAAAGTTATATTTAATAATTGTACATTTTTGATTGTGTATTCTCTCTGCTAAAGCTACACAAGATCACAAATGCCCTTGTAAATGACCACAGAGTTTCATTAGAAGCTTCACAAAGTCACGGTAGTGTGTTTATATGCATAGCACACCTTGTATTGTCTTGCGCTCTTTGTCTATAATACTCTATGTGTTATGTGCTCCCTGGCTATATAAGCAGTATTATCTCACTCCTTGTGGGAAAACGCTCTTTATCTTTTCTCTCTGGCTGCTCTTTGGTTTATTACACTTGCAGAGCGGCACTGCTGATTGATCAAGACTTTCAACCAGCGGCTGGTTCTTTTTCCAATTTTATTAGGTTGGATTGTAACAGGCTGGTAGCATTGTGTGTTTAAGTTCAAAGCTGCCTACAAACAGTAACCTTCTGTCTTCTGTGTGTTAAAGCCAACTCTCAGTGTAGTACATACCTACATTATCAGACGTGTGATAATATTTAAGGCTGTTATAGCTGGTCACCTATCACTATTACTGTTCCTGTAATAATATCACTTTGCTAACAATATTTCTGCATCTCTCTCTTTCTGTCCTCTCCAGGTCAGTGCCAGGTGGCCACCCCTCAGTGCCGTATCCAGAAGTGCACCACCGACTTTGTCTCCCTGACTTCCCACCTGACGCCGGCCGTGGATGGCTTTCACACTGAGTTTTGCAAGGCTTTACGTGCGTACTCGGCCTGCACCCAGAGGACGGCCAAGTCCTGCCGGGGGAACCTGGTCTTCCACTCGGCTGTGCTGGGCATCTCCGATCTCATGAGCCAGAGGAATTGCTCCAGAGACGGGCCCACTTCCTCCACGCACCCCGAGGTGGTCCACGAGCCCTGTAACTACCACAGTCGCACCCAGCACGCCCACACACACTCCCACGTGCACGCACACACACACTCTCACACTCACAGCCACAGCCACTCCCGGCCTGCGTACCTGTTCTGTGGGCTGTTCGGGGACCCACACCTGAGGACATTTAAGGACAGCTTCCAGACTTGTAAGGTGGAGGGGGCGTGGCCTCTCATCGATAATGATTATCTGTCAGTACAGGTCACTAATGTTCCCGTGGTACCAGGCTCCAGTGCCACAGCAACCAATAAGGTGAGAAAAGAACTGTTATAAAGGGGGGAGCAGAGAAAAATGGGCTTTTCTTAATTGCTGTTATTAAGGCTGAAAGAGTTTCCTAAGTGAGAGCAGCTGGTGTAATCTAGTTTATTTATGTGTGTGTGCTGGAGAGTTTGAGTGTGTAAGTTGCTTTTCTGTGCCTCAGAGTAAGAAATCTTATCAGTGTGAGGCTGGAAAAGACCCTTGCTCTACTTGCTCTACTTTTCGCTCTCTTTAATAACATGGAGTGAGATGTGTGAAAGGACCCACTGTTTACTTATGTGTGTGTTTGCAAGTATTTGTGTGCACGTGTGTGTCTCATAAATGGCACTCAGCTTAAAGCACTATGTGTGTTAATGGTCCTTATCCCTTAATGACAAAAAAAGACACACGCACACACACCACTGAATGGATGACGAACCACACAAGGTGATCTTTGTGTTGTTAAAGAAGCTATGCTGGTGTTTCCCCCGATGATCTGCCATTTCTAGCTTAGTCAATAGCTTTAATTATTAAAACACATACACACCCATGCATACACTTAGTCATACACACGCTGGCAGAAACGCACACACACACACACACACACACACACACACACACATTAAGCAAACAGTAGGGTTGCTACACTGTGGAGTTGAAGGTTTGACCTTGTGTCAGAGGTGGGGCAAGTTATTAGTCACGATTATTAGGGACACACACACTCTCTTTCACACACACACACACACACACACACACACACACACACACACACACACACACACACACACACACATTAACAGCCCTCCAGGCTTAATGGCCTGCCAGGCCTCATTCCTCATGGCTGTCATGTGAACAAAGCAGTCTTTCACCGGAACTATGATGCTAGTGCTAACCGTAATGCTCACACCACACCCTGTATCCAGCACTGCGTCCACTCACCACTGGAGCCCTGTGTGTGTGTGTGTGTGTCAGTATGTTTGCATAGCTGTGTCAAATTACAACTTGTTAAAAACTCATTTAGTCATTTTGCAAATGTAGTGTGATGAGAGTCAATAACCTGTGTAATGGGTGAATGTTAATATTTGTGAGTGTTTGTGTGAGAGAGAGACCTTTTTGCCTTATATCTAGGGCTGCAACCATTGATAATTTTCCTTATCAACTAAACTGGTAATTTTTTTCTTGATTAATTGATTAATGGTCTAGTCTATAAAACGTCAGAAAATAGTGAAAGTGCATTTTTCAATTTTATCCAACAAAAAGATTCAAAATTTGCAACAACAGAAAAGCAGCAAATGTTCACCAGAGAATTTTTTTGATTGAAAATCGGTTATCAAAGTAGCTGCCAATTTATTTCTGTTGATCAACTAATAAATTGATTGGGACTGCAACTACAGATTATTTTCATTAGCGATTAATTTGCTGATTATTTTTTCAATTAATTGATTAATCCGTTAGTTTGTAAAATGTGAAACAATTGTGACCATCACAATTTCTCAGAGCCCAAAGTGAAATATATTTCATTGACTATCATATATGACAAAGAAAAGCAGCAAATCATCACACTTTAGTGGCTGAATAGTTGCAGATTCATTTTCTTTCAATTGACTAATTATTAATCGATTTATTGTTACAGCTCTACTCATTTCCTTGATGAAAGTTGTTTGTCCTATATCTATTGAATTGACTACTGTAACTGTAAACTGTATATCAATACTTGCATTTTGAAATTGTCATTCATTGTACACACTTTAAACTTAAAATGTCTCTCCATTATGCTCCGTCTTTCCCTCTCTGTAGATCACCATCATCTTCAAGCCCTATGAGGGTTGTACAGACCAGAGGGTCTACCAGGCCGTCACAGACAACCTCCCTGCTGCCTTTGATGATGGAACCGTGAGCAGTGGAGACCCCATCCACATTTCTGCTGGTGCAGACGGTGCAACTGGGAAGGTCCGGGCTCTGTGGATCTCTGAGCGCAGCCCGGGGCGCCACGTGGAGCTGCATGCTGGCTACATTGGTGTAACTGTAATCGTTCGCCAGCTGGGCCGCTACCTGACCCTGGCAGTGCGGATCCCAGAAGAGCTGGCTCAGGCCTACGATGCCACCCAGGACCTGCAGCTCTGTCTGAACGGCTGCCCGAGCGGAGAACGCATTGACCAAGCAGGGTATCTTCCCCTGCCCCTCTCCCCTCCTGCGCTTGGCCTACAGCTCCAGCAGCTACGTCGGCCCAGCTACTCTTCACAGACACAAGCATCCCCCTACGCTGCCATGCAGGTTTTCGGCGTGGAGGGGGCGAAGGAACGCTGCAGGGATCAGCTGGAGGTGCAGGACATTTACTTCCACTCTTGCGTGTTTGATCTCCTGACCACCGGGGATGCTAACTTCACAGTGGCAGCATACAGCGCCCTGAAAGACATGGAGAGCCTCCACCCACACCGGGATAGATGGAGGATCTACCCCCGCGGCTCTGCCACATCCACCTTACACTCTAATTCTCAACCTATCAAACGGCTCGCTCTGCTCCTGCTGTGTGCTCTGAGCGTGGCATTGATGTAAGAGCGGGAGTGGGGGTCTTTGTGTGTATGTGTGTGCACTAGAAAGAGAGTTTTGGGAGATTTTTTTGCTGAGCACTGATACTGAGCACTGATTCCTCTCATGTAGAGAGGAAACAGCAGGCTGGACAGTTACTGGGAACTAGTGTTTTTGTAGAAGAGGTGGCAGACCTCCCAGCAGGCACAGGAGATACTGGCAACACTACCTGCATCTTACCTGGCAGAATCAGCCCTCTGGGGAATAACACAGGAGATGTGATGATGGCTTTCGCAATCTGTCTTCATCTTTGGATAGGACACTTAACAATGACACAAATGTACTTGTGTGGGTGAACTGAGTGCATGGATATACACTCCAAACTGTAAATAGCTTGTCTTAAGTGCACAGTGTAATGGCGTAGAGTTTTTTTTTGTGTCATTTGATGTGATTTTTCTTTAATACCTCAGACAGAGGATGTTTGTTTTAACAGAAGCACTTTATTTAGATTTTTTTTTAACAAATCCACATCAGTGTTTCTTCCTCTTACTTACTGTTCTCCACCACAGTCTCCAAAAGCTCACATTTTGAAGACCATCTATAATTAGATTTTTTTAATCATTCAAAGTAAAGGTCTGTTGAATACAAGGAGCCATTTTTGTTAAAATGCATCATTCTTCCAGTAGCTGATTTGACTCAGCGTGTCATTTTAAGTCAGTTAATGTGAGTTGTTCTCTTTTGAATGTATTATGAATATTGTCACAGCAAATGTCATCAGTACTATTTTGTTGCTGTATGAATTTGTTGTTTTTCCTCAGTCCTGATTTCAAATATGTGTGAGTGTGAGTGTATGTGAAAATGTGTGTGGCTGTGTCAGTGTTTTTTGTTTGTTTTTTTACCAGTTGCTGACATGCTTGGATGGGTTTTTTAATTTCCTCTGAGAATCATGTCGGAGGTATTCCCACCTTTTTGCCAAGAGGCTGTGACAATACCGGCTCATGTATGTTGCTCACCGTATTCTTTGTTGTGTTAATTTGAGCCAAAGACAGATAATGTATGGTTTTCATGTACAAAGGAAATCATAACTCACCACCAAACCAGCACCCTTCTCCTCCTCACACTCTCTCCCCTGTTTTTAAAGTTGCTACTGTAGACTGTTTTACTCTTACTGCCAGAATTGATGAGCTGCTCCTTAACTGGGATACGTGTAAGATACTGGAGTGTAGACAAAACACTGCAAATCACTGAGAAAACTTTACCACACTGTCTGCTGAGATATGTGCTTCAGCAGTGTGTTGTGGGAAATGTATGCCATTTGATAGCTGATAGAAATGCCAACACTTAAGACTATGAACCTTTTTAACATGTAACATTCTATATAATTATGCCCCATTTGGTTGGCCATGTAAACTTAATCTCAGTTTTTGGCATTGTGATCTCTTACATCATGTGTGAGTGTCAGTTTGGTGAAGAGTGGCTGGTCAATGTTGAAATACTTAACTTATTTATGAACGTAGTGTCCTGTAGAGAAGGTTAAGCTCCATATTCTTGCTGTTGGATAATAATTTTAAAAAATGTCAAATGTGATTGTACTGCCACCTAGTGGTGCTCTGTTGCTATGTCAGTGTGTTACTCAAGGCGCTAAAAAAAATAACATGAGGAAAAATCTGTGTGCAAGTGTTTTATTTTAAAAACAATAAAGTCAAAATGGTCCAAGCTTACTTCCTGTTTACTAATGTCACATTCACAGGCTTATAAAAAAGCAAAACAAGATACTAAAAATGTGAAATTATGTTTATGTGTAAGCTTCCAAAAACATTAAGCTAAATTTCCCCCACAATCTTTTTAGTAATTCAAGGAATTAAAAATTAAAGATGAGTAAGAATACACACAGATCTTCTCACAAACATACACAAACACATATACAACAATATGTGCACTAACCCATCTGTCTGAGGTTAGGTTTCAATCAGATACCAGGTTTGGCCTCACAAACACAATCTGTCTTCAACTGCCACAGTCGGCAACACCTGGGATGTCAAATGACAAACGGCTGAAAAAGGCGCGACTCAAGATTTGTAGCATTTGAGACCTGTTACTCCTGTGATCCTGACAGTAGATCATTTCCCACTGAATCCATGAGATTCCAATCCAAAACTCAGTGTAAAACCATTATCATAAAGCCAACCACAAGCATGTACTACGCTCAGCTTCTTCCAGTGCAGAAATCCTCACTGTGTAGACTTCAGAGAAGAAAGAGTTCCCCTCTCTGGGTTCGTTTTCTTTTCAAGGGCACATGGTGCATCAGAAGCCCTCCGTTTCCAACCATCTGAAAGGTCAAAATACACTGTTACAACCACAATATATTAGGTAAAACACATTTTCACACTGTTAGACACACAATGAAGGTGAGTGAAAACCTGGTTATTTTCTCATTGATGACACTTCATTCCAAATAAGGCACACAGACTCATCCTCTTACCACTTAATAACAACGTAAGTGGTCATCAAAGTGTTAAAGACGATGATCTTCATGAGAAGCAGCCTCATAACCAGAACAACCACTGTGTTTGTCCATACATCAACATCTGGAGATCAAACCACACAGAGCAACATAAGGAACAACATCTGTATGAACCACAGGGATTTTTTAATTGTTTATAAACAATTAAAATGTACCTTCTATCTGTTCATATCCATTGCAGATGTTGTCTTGATGATCTGAAATTATACAAATGTATTAAAAGTGTAAGATAAAAAGTAAGTTACCTCTATTTGTGAGTAGAAATAACAGAAACCAAATTCAAGATTCTGGTATCATGATCAGCTACAGGTCTACCTGGTGAGGTGGTGAGGTGTCTCCTGATGACTTTTGGGTGTCTTCTGTGACTCACAGAACAACTGTACGACGGCCAGTCACTAGTCGCCACTGTGATGATTGCCACAGCGCCATGGCCACGATGCTTCCTATTTACAGCAATGCTGTATGGAGAGCTGGACATGGGGCCTTCTGATGGTGACCTCCAGCTGACCTCTAGGTGCCCTCTTCTGAAGTCACTTACCATACAGACCAGCAGGGTCCAGCCCAGCCTTTCCCCTGACAGGTGGACTGGAGGGGCCAGAGATGCGAGCACATCACCCTCTACCCCTCCTAAAAGATGATGGAGGACAACATGAGGAGGATTACATTTTAACAAAGAGAGAAGATGTAAATTTAAGATGGGCAGAAATCTTGGTCTGCGGCTCTCTAACATGAGGCTATGCACTGGTTCAAACACAATAATGCAATGAAGTACAGAAAATGTATATAGTAGTTGTAAATATGAGGCATTTTGTTTTAAAAAATTACATGTTTGCTGTTTAGCCTGTAAGGACAGAATTGGGACATCAAATTAAATACATATAACAGTTTATAAAATCCTTAATGCATTTAACATTATTGCCAGATACAACTCCAAATATGTCAACCATTTGTTTTTGTGCTTAAAAAACTAATCAATCGTTGTGATTTTGATGTAGTAACTCCAGTAGACGGGGTCAGTACTCATTTACAGGCTGCCACCATTGATAATATACAAACCTAAAGAGAGGGTTAGTATGTTGTACAGATTTCAAAGCTCTTTGAGGCAAATCTGTGATTTTGGGCTATTAAAATAATATCAACTTGACTTTACTTGACTTTCAACAGCCACTGATTAAATTCAAAAATGGTGGTCAGGCACTAAACAAAACCGAATAGTCCCTCTGAAAAGTTGACATTTTAGACACTTATGATTTTCACCAAACAGTGATGTTGAATTTTCTTTCCTATTGATTCACAATATACGCTACATCATAATCATGTATTAGAAATTAAAAGCTCTTACCTGTCCATAAATAAATGATAGGAAGGTAAAATAGACCCCTGGATGGCTCCGTCATGTCTGCTTTAGTTTCAGTAGTAGTAAACAGTAGTTTCAGTGATTGCTGCCTTGTTTGTGTGTGTGTGAGTTTGTGCACCTTGTGTAGATATGAGTGTGTGAAATGGGGGCATTCCATTTGGCTATGCCAGGAGCACTGCATTGTGGGGGATTGACATGTCTCATTGTTGTGACCTTATATTAACAATGGATCGCCCCCTTACCGCGACCCCAACACACCAGTGTGAGGGGGACAGTGTGAGCTCTTGCACAAATGAGGCTTTATCTGCATTTCTAAAGAGGAAGAAAAGTGAGGACTGGACAGTAATGTGGACAGTCGTGAAAAAAAAGTCAGTGAAAACTAATTTGAACAACTGGAGAAACACCTGTTACGGCTGTTAGATCTGAGGTAAGAAACTGATGATATCAACACAACCAGAACATTAGACACCAACAACATTAAACACCTGCACACACACACACACGCATATACACTAAAGAGACATTACATAAGACATAATTTATCATAGTTAACATGTGAGGCTACATTGTCTCTCTCTCTCTCGCTCTCTCTCTCACTCACACACACACACACACGCACACACACACACGCACACACACACACAAAGACAATTGGGTTTTTTGCCTCAGCAGTGGGCGGGAGCTTAAAAGAGAAAGTGAAACTCAACAGCAGGGACATGAAGGAAGTATGATGAAGCCTAAATGATCGAGGTAAAGCTTTTTGGCATTTGCGGCTAATTTATTTCTGTTAAAACATGACTCTAAAGCAGATACAAGACAAGTAAGTATTACTCCTGCAATCTTTATAACAATTAGTTCCATTACTGGTGAACTTGCGGATTGTTGTCACTAACATAATCAGCATGGCACAGTACAACTACTGCCTTGTGCCTATGCAGCCTGATTTGAACTGCAGTTATGCTCATGCAGCTGTTGTCACCTTACAGTTATAGCTGTGTCCTCATCTTGTTTTGTCCGCATGGAAAATCATGTGGGTTGCTTGTCACATGTTTGTGTCTCCTTCAGGCTGAGATGTGTCGTGGTTGAGGCCCTTAAACACAGCTCAGTTTGCCAGAATGAACTGCTCACTCAACAGTATTCATGTGTGATGCTTGCAAAGTCCAAAACTGTCACCTTGCAAACATAAACACCTTTACCTCGTAGATATAAACAGGTGAAATAAGATGGAGTTTGCTACATTATGAGCTATATGAGTGATTTTGTTGAAATATTAACTGAAACCATAACCACAACCATAAACCTGGCCGGATTAGTTCTCTATAGGTGAGACACAGTAAATTTTAACATTTTTGATTGGACTACTAGAACACAGGAAGAACAGTGGTATAAATGTTGTATTATGAAGAGATGTACTGTATGTGGTGTGTTTTTAATCCTGCTCTAATATCTTGCAGGTTTAAGAAGAAAGGTCCTGAGACATTTTAGATTCATGAGCCATATTCTGATGTGCGACATCTGGACAGATCATCCGGGCAGGCATTCAACACTCACATCAGGTGGTCCTTCATCGCTCCTCATGTTTGGGATGTGAAGTTCAATACTAGCTGTCAGCCTGTCACACGTTTGTTTGCTTTTTTTTCAATTCAGTGGTTGAAGGACATTTCCTCTACAATGGTCTTAGTGAGGCTGTTAGTGCTGTCTCTATTGCACATGTCTCTGGTTGGGTCTCAGCCCACTCAGAGTTCACAACCAGCGTCAAGCCCTCCTCACCCCGCAGGAGCACAGTCTTTTTTGGATACTGGTAATCTGTCCTTCCCTTGGAGCCGTCTTCGCCTGCCAAGGTACCCTTCACACTAGTTTTGTTTTACACTATACCCACATACAGGAAATTGACATGAAAATTGGTGGACCTCTGTTTTTCAGTCGCTGATTAATAAACAAGACGTATTTCTTTATCTTAGGTACATCATTCCTCTTCACTACCACCTACTCCTGCACCCCAACCTCACAAGTCTCAGTTTCACTGGCTCAGTACAGATACAGATTGATGTCCAGAACAATACAAACTGGGTTGTATTACACAGCAAGGGTCTGCAGATCTCCAAGGCCACCATATTGGACCAGGATCGCGCACATCTGTCTGACCAGGTAGCTGAGCTACAGGTTATTTATCATTGTTTCTTACATTGGACCCATGCTCTCTTCATTTCTTATTCACTTAGCATTAAATGAATAATGAATGAATAAAAAATGGAAATATTTAAATATATCCTGCTTTTCTCTTCATAGGTTCTTCCAGTTCTTCATAACCCTTCCCATGAGCAGATTGGCATTTTCTCTCCCAGAGTGCTCAGCAGTGGGCACAAATACTTTCTGTATATTGAATTTGGGGCAGAACTTGCAGAAGGCTTCTATGGGTTCTATAAAAGCACCTACAGAACCAGCACAGGAGAGACTAAGTAAGACCAGATAGACTGTTTCACAGCAAGCTTAGTAAAATATCCTACATATACAGGGAGGTTCCAACTAGTCCATTGGCAATACAATACAATAAAAAGTATCTGCTAATGTCTCTTTTCAGAACCTTAGCTTCAACTCACTTTGAGCCCACAAGTGCTCGGATGGCATTCCCTTGTTTCGATGAGCCAAACTTCAAAGCCAATTTCTCTGTACGGATCAGGAGGAGTCCAGAGTACATTTCTTTGTCCAACATGCCTGTGGTGAGTGTTGCATATATGCAGAACCTTACCTCCACTCTCAACCTCAAATCTGAAGCAGCACAGTCAGCTAGCTGAATTGTGATCCTGATTTTGACTGCTTTAGTCGCCCTAGGGTCTGTGGTCGAGGTGGGGGCCTTGTTACTGTCTATAGGAAGCATTTAAAGTGTAACCTCATAGCTTGCAATGATTTTTCCTCCTTTGAAGTGCTCATGTTTAAACTTGGTGGCCCCCTCCCGGTCATATTTGCAATTATTTATTGCCCCCCTAACCCCCTACTGGCTGCTTCCCAGATTACTTTAAAACAGCTTGTGTCCAGCCAGTCCTAAAAAAACCTGGGCTTGATCCCACCCTCCTGGAGAACTATCGCCCAATCTCCAAATTGCCTTTTATTTTGAAGAATCTCAAAAAACTTGTATCTAAACAGCTTCTTGCTGCTGCGGAAAACAATAATAGCTTAGAAAAGTTCCAATCTGGCTTTCGTCAACACCACAGCTCTGAGACAGCCCTTCTCAAAGTCACCAATGACCTTTTAATGAATGCAGACACAGATATGTGATCAGTTCTTGTGCTGTTGGACATGGCATTCTTTTAGATAGACTAAGGCACTGGGTGAGCATATCTGGCACTGCACTAGACTGGTTCTCATCTTATCTGTCCAATAGGAAATTCTGTGTCAGCATTAATAACTTCATGTCATCCTTTTCCCATATCAAGTATAGTGTGCCTCAAGGTTCAATTCTGGGACCAATATTGTTCTCCTTATACATGCTTTCCTTGGGTGATGTCATCCGCAGACATGGTATTTCTTTTCATTGTTATGCGGATGACACACAGTTGTACCTCCCTGTCAAGCCCACTGACCTTAGTACGCTTAGTTCTCTGCAGGACTGCCTGTCTAACATAAAAAATTGGATGTCGATAAATTTTCTTCAGCTCAACTCAAATAAAACTGAAATCCTTGTTATTGGGCCCCAACACATCACTAAACAAATACTGCCATCTACTGGTAACCTGTCACAACATATCAAGCCTGTTGCAAGAAATCTTGGTGTCCTGTTTGATAGCAATTTATGTTTTGAGCAACATATTACTAAGCTTGTCCAATCATGTTTTTATCACCTCAGAAATATTGCAAAAATATGATCTATTTAAAATTTTAGTGATGCAGAAACTATTGTGCATGCTTTTATCTCCTAGCGCCTTGATTATTGTAACAGCCTGTTCACTTGTCTCAATCAAAAAACTTTGACACGACTGCAGACTGTACAGAACTCAGCTGCTAGGCTGTTAGCCAGGACCAAGAGGTACAACCACATCACACCTGTTTTATCCTCTTTACAATGGCTCCCTGTTTGTTTTAGGATTGATTTTAAGATCTTATTGATTACTTTTAAGGCTCTTCATGGCCTGGCTCCAGACTATATTTTAGACCTTGTAATCCTTATGAACCTTCACGTAGTTTGAGATCTTCGGGCAGGGGTCTCCTGTCTGTTCCTGAGTCCAGGATGAAAACTAAGGGGGACAGAGCTTTTGCTATCAGGGCCCCGAGGCTCTGGAACAACTTGCCCGAAGAAATTAGGTTGTCTGAGTCAGTGTCTTTGTTTAAGTCTCTTCTAAAAACACATTTTTATCTGAAAGCATATCCTGATTTTACCTGAACTGGCTGTTTATTTTATTGTTTATTTTATTGCTTTTGTGTATTTTATGTATTTTATTTCTTAATATTTCGTCATTCACTGTGGTATTTTATTTCTCTTGTTGTGAAGCACTTTGTACTTTGTTTTGATAAGTGCTCTATAAATATAGTTTTATTATTATTATAATTATCACACATGTTCTAATGTGTGTGAAAAATGGCTGCATTGAATTGTTTGTGTATTTCAGGTCAAGACAGTTGAAGTAAACAATGGCCTGCTTGAGGACCAGTTTGATGCAAGTGTAAAGATGAGCACGTACCTCGTAGCTTTTGTCATCTGTGACTTCAAATCTGTCACTGCAACAACATCTTCTGGGGTGCAGGTGTGGTTTCCTGACAATATTTTAATTTCTTTCATTTCTTGCCAACAATATTACTTTCTCAAAGACAAATTTTTTTGTGTTTCATGCACTTGTGTGTATCTGTAGGTGTCCATCTATGCCACCCCAGAGAAGTGGCTGCAAACCCGCTATGCACTGGAGGTTGCTGTCAAAATGCTAGACTTCTATGAGGAGTATTTCAACATCCACTATCCTCTACCCAAACAAGGTATCCTTTGTTCAGTTTTTCAGATTTTTGTCACAGAGTGTCTGTCATTTCCCCCTCTTTACCCGTCACTTCCTGTTCCCTGCCCTATGTTTTCCCTCTCTCAGATCTGATAGCCATCCCAGACTTCCAGTCTGGTGCGATGGAGAACTGGGGTCTGACCACCTATAGAGAGACCAGCCTTCTCTTTGATCCCCTCACTTCCTCCGTTTCTGATAAACTCTGGGTTACTATGGTGATCGGCCATGAGCTTGCCCATCAGGTGAGAGTGGGACACTGTGTCTGCACTTTAATGGCATACAGGATTAAATGTTTGTTTATCTTTAGTAGTAGTTAGTGAATTTTGAAATTCTAAATCTATCTTGCCTGCAGTGGTTTGGTAACTTGGTGACAATGGAGTGGTGGAACGATATCTGGCTGAATGAAGGATTTGCCAGATACATGGAGTACATTTCAGTCGAGGCCACCTACCCCGACCTCAAAGTGGTATGAGCTTTGTTTAGTCTGAGAATCGACTTAATGGATTAATAATGGTAGATTAATATTAAGCCTGGGAGAGAGTACTGATGATCTTGTTCTGTGCACAATCTTGCAGGAGGAATATCTACTGTACACCTGTTTTGCAGCAGTTGGTCATGATTCGTTGAACTCTTCTCGGCCAATATCCAGCCCAGCAGAGAACCCCACACAGATCAAACAGATGTTTGACACAGTCTCCTATGACAAAGTATGCTTTCAGTCTCATACAGTACATGTGTTGTGCCTAGTGACAAAGAGGGTTACACAACTGATAATGGCAATTCATTATGAGTATATAATATGTGCAAATTTATTATCTGCAAAATCAGGGATGAATAAAACAGACATTGTCAATGTAAAAAAAAAGAAGATATTTCTGTTTTTTTAAACAGTTGGCCTGGTCATGTTTGAAATAGTAGGAAAATAGCCTCCAAACACACACTTGTGACTGTATAACTATTGATCTCTATATTGATATTGTAACAGCAAATCTAATCTTTTTCACATTTATGACTAACAACATTCAAACTGCTTCGACACCAACCTACAGCATAACCTGTTGTGGCCCATTGGTTAAATAAACATTTCTCTCTCACCCACCAGGGAGCATGTGTCCTGCACATGCTGCGACATTTTCTGACAGATGACGTGTTCCAGAGTGGTATAGTACGATACCTCCGCAAATACAGCTACAGAAATGCACGCAACCAGGACCTGTGGGACAGTCTTGCCAATGTACAAACACAAATTAATTTTGTTAATTGTGAAATTCACTGTGTAGTCCTTTGTCATATTCCTGTAAATCAAAAAGGGACAACCTGACAGAATTGTATTTGAATTTGAATTTGGTCTGTAACTTCATTGCTTGATCACAATAGAGCAAGAAGCTTGCACCTGTTGAGATATGTTATCCTCTTACCTTTTTACAATCTTGGAATTATCATCAAAGAACAGAGAGTGAATGATCCATTTACAGAAATCATACATTTCATATTTTTCTGTCTGGGTGTTCTTTAAAGGTCTTTTTAAAAAGGTTTAGCCCATATATTATAAATCTGGTATATTTGCACACTGTAGTGTTTTAGATTTTTGATTTGTGTTTTCCCTCCTTCCAGACAGTCACTGTTTCCCATTCATTTCATTGTGGTGCATAAATCAAGTTGCTGAGACTTCATAGTTGCTTAAAGTAGGTAATGAATCAAAGTGAACTTTATGTCTGTTTTTATTGCCATCAAAGTTATCTTTGCCCAGTAATGCAATTGTAAGTGATTTTAAAAGAATTCACCGCCTTGCCATGCATCAATAACAAAACATTGACAAAAATAAAAGCAGACATGGTGTTCATTTTGATGCATTACCAATCTCAAGCATGTTAATTTTCTTACTGTACAGAATTGAATTGGAACCAACAGCTGCCATGAAGGTAGAAAGATCACATTCAAATTCTTAAACACTATCTTGTACTATGGTCAGCAGCAACGTAAGGTAGATGTGATTTGCAAATAATGTTTATGATCCTTTAATAGAAATTTATCTTGGGGAAAAAATGAAATGTTCTATTTTATTTTGTTTCTCAGACATGCTCAGAGGAGGACTTCATCTCAGGAAAACACTGTTACAGCAGCAGCCAGGCCTCCAAGAATGCAGTGAGTAACATTTAAACATCTCACTGACCCCTCTACATGGGTTTTCTCTTAAAATGTTTCACACCGTTTAGAGGATTATTTTTTTACTTTGTGACATGGTGTGGTTGCATGTATTGATCTCCGATTGTCTCCTACAGTACCTGTTTGCAGGGGAACACCTGAACCTGACAGCCATGATGAACACTTGGACTCTGCAGAAAGGTATTCCTTTGGTAACTGTAACTAGGAAGGGGCCTCGTCTGTTGCTTAGACAGGACAGGTTCCTGAGGACAATGCTGCCTTCAGACCCTCTCTGGTCCACATTGCAACAGGGGTGAGCATGTACATGCACTTGTACAGTTTTTTTTTATTTAATTTACTTTTTTTTTCACACTGTGCCTTGCTCTTCTACTCTGTTTTTTTTTTACTCTTGCAGCTACTCATCTGTTATTTCCAAGACTATTGTGATTTTAAATAACTCTCAGGTTTGAGCAGTAGGTTTTACATTTTTAAAATGATACCCTTCTCTTGTATAGTTTCCTTTGGCATATCCCTCTGACATACAAGACAGATGCTTCCAGCACCATCCACAGACACCTGATGACAACACGCACAGGTAACAGGGAAGAGAGAATATGCCAAATATAATTCATACATATCTTTTGCTTTGCCATAATATTGTTTTCTATTCACTCTTTTGCTATTTATGTCTCATTTAGACAGTATACATATAGGAGAGGAAGTCAGCTGGCTGAAAGTAAACACTGACATGACAGGCTATTATGTGGTTCATTACGAGGACGGTGGTTGGGACGAGATGACCAAAATACTTTTGGAAAACCACACTGCTCTGAGCTACAAAGACAGGACTCACTTGATACACAATGTCTTTCAATTAGTCACGTAAGCAGATATGTGTGTTTATGTGTTTGTGGATCTGTGTGAGAGAACAAGAGACAGTGTTTTTTTTCTGCATGTCTGTAGTTACACATAACAGCAACACAACCTCCCACCTGAAATAGCACCTAACCTTTCAAATATTCTTGTATGTCTCCAAAGGGCAGGTCATCTGCCGCTCACTAAAGGCTTAGACCTGATTGGTTACCTGCGATTGGAGACACACACTGTGCCTCTCCTCCAAGGCCTGGGCTATCTGGAGGGCTTTTATCAGTTGATTGAGAAAAGGAATGAGTTTGATCTAACAAGCAATCTTGGCGTAAGAAGACAAGAGTACACATTTAGTATCATATTTATTCCAATGTCAGTATGAAATGCTGAGAGTTCATGTGAGATGCTTTTTCTCTGTGTGCTTTGGTGCAGATGTACATCCTGCGATTTTTCCGTGCTGTCATTGACCAGCAGACGTGGAGCGACAGTGGCTCTGTGTCCGAGCGACGGCTGAGGTCAGAGGTCCTGTCACTGGCTTGCCACCTGGATGACCCTCCCTGTCTGCAGCGGGCACGTCAGAGCTTCAAAGACTGGCTTCAGTCCAACGGTACACTCAAGTATGTCTGTCTAAATTATATTTTAAATTAAATTGGCAGTTGTTGACTGGTAATGATGTATGTTATGAGTCAACAACCACCAATATGATTTACATAAACAGCAGCTATTCCCTGTGCTAGGCTGGACCATATAATTGTATATTTCATCACGTCCCTAATATGCACATCTCTGCTTGCGTTTACCCTAGCTTGCCCACTGACGTGGCAACGACAGTGTATTCAGTTGGAGCTCAGGAAGACCACGGCTGGGCCTCGCTCTTACACACATACAACATCTCCCTCTCTGCAGCACAAAAAAGCAAAATCCTGTTTGCCTTGACCTGCACGAGAGACACAAACAAACTACATAGGTGCATTTTCTCCATATTACATTTTTCACACAGTTAATGCTGCCACCATGTGGCAAACATGGGGTATTGTATCACAGCACTGCTGCCAACCGATATCCAATATTTATGTCTATATTACAGATAAGCTAAACTTTCACTGGAGGCTCTTCAAATGATGGCAGTTATATATTGTGTGTGTTTACATTGCAGACTGCTGGAGCTAGGTCTGGAAGGGAAGATGATTCGATCCCAGGACCTGTCCTCTCTTATCCTGATGGTGGCCAGGAACCCGCGGGGACATCACCTTGCCTGGAACTTTGTCAAAAAGAACTGGGACACACTAGTTCAAAAGTTAGTACAACATAATGGAGACATTGTGAATGACATAATACTGTAAAACCATGTGATGCTATGGAAATGCAGTTTTCCTTACCTTTTTAAAACATAATAATGTCTTAACAAGTATATATACTCAAATCAAGCTGGTCTTGTGAGTTGGATGCCTTTTTAGTGGTTTCCGTGCCATTCAATAAAAAGTGGAACAGGTTTTTAACCTGATTATACCACAAGCAACACATTAGGTAGTTTATGCCACACCTATGAAAGCCCTAAATATCAGTGAGTGCATATGTAGGAAGAGATATTAGTCTGTGACTGTCCTCTCTGTTGTCTTTCTGCTCTGCAGGTTCCAGTTGGGCTCATTTTGTATTAGAAACATCATCATTGGCACCACAGGCCAGTTTTCATCTCCAGAGGAACTCACTGAAGTAAATGTGCTCTTATATCTTGAACTCATCTATATTCTACAAGGCAATTTAGAGATGCACCAGTATTTCAACATGCTATTTGCATTGGCTGGTATTGGCAATATCAGCAATATTAGTGATTGAGATGATAATTAGTGATAAATCAGAGTACTGTGGTCCTAAAACACTTTAAAATGACATGTCTGAGAAACCTAACCTGTTTTGCACCTGCATTTGTTGTAAGACCCTTACAAAATTGTTTTCAATTGTACAATAGTGTTGTACTGACCTAAAAAGACATATCTGTAAAACCCTAAGCATTAACAAATGTGTGCTAACCTTGTTGCAAATCTAACTGTGACTTCAACTGAAAGAGGAAATGTCTGTGAATTTACATTTTTTTGGGTCAAATTTTCAGTTGTATGATGTTTTTGTAAACATATGTGTGTTTGACCCCCAGGTGCAGATGTTCTTTGAGTCTATCAAAGAACAGGCGTCTCAGCTGAGAGCTACTCAGGTTGCCCTGGACAACGTGCAGAAAAATGTTCGCTGGGTTCAGAGGAATCTAGAGACTCTGAGAAACTGGCTGAACAAGCAAATTAAATGAAAGGCAGCAGAAAGAGAGGTGGTGACACCACATAGGGGATGTTTGAAAGGTTTTTTGAATATGTGTTTTTATTTGCAAATTATAATGTGCATGACATCACTGAAAAGATGATAGTTTTGTATTTAAAAGAGCGTTTTTATTTTATTTTCAGGGGACTTATTTGTTAGACAAAAAAAAATGTTATTGGTAGAACTGGCAGCTGAGCAGTAGTAGGGTGTGTGTGAGGAGCTGTGTGTGTACCAAGAATATTGTGTTGTCTCTCGCTATGTGTGTGCGCGTGTGTGTGTGAGAGAGAGATTCATTCCAAAGTGACACACAAATGCTGTGTAAACTGATTCTTAAATAGGCAATTAAAGGGTTCATTGTACCTCCTGGCACCTTTGTGTGTGTTGTTTTAACTGAAACTCCTTGTGTTAAGTACAACCATTTCGTCTATTCAACGCTTGCGTGTGCATGTGTGTGTGTGCTTGGTATTCATCATATTTACTATTTATTTTAGGGTTAAGACCCGGGTAAGAGCTATGAATAGGTTAAGGTTAAGGTTATACATGTAACGTTTGGAGTTAAGGTTGGGGTTGGCCTCCATGGAATGAATATAAAACTATGAAATATCCTCACAAGTATAGTAAAAAAAAAGTGTGTGTGATATTCGTAATTTTAACCATTTACTTGAGGGGTCAGACTTGATTTCAGGGTTAAGGTAAGAACCGTAAATAGGTTGAGTTTAGGGTAAGGGTTAAGGTTAAGCATATTACGGTTAGGTTTGACCGCCATGGTATGACTGTAAAAAAAATACAATGTCCTCACATGTATAGTGAGAAACATGCATGTGTGTGTTGATGTGCCTATCATGTGCCCTGGCCCCGCCCCCCGGTGGTAACATCCAATAGGATGCCAGTATTGTAAATTGATGGGAGGTTGTCAACAACTGGTCAGGGAGGAAGGAAAGTCTCATTTGCTCGTTCGTTAGTTCACCGGGCATTTAGAGTAAGATTTGTTTACATATTTTTAGCGTAAGGTCCGATTTTTAGATAATTCCACCGTACTCACGTTTTAGTCCGCAAGACAGCTATGATCGATAAAGTTATGCAAATCAGCTAACGTTAGCAAACTGAATGTCTTTCAGTCAGTTACAATTGTCAGAAGTTGGCTAGTTCCAAGCTAGCAACTACGTAGCTAACGTTAGTGCAGTGGGGATAGGCTGCTAACGTTATTTATTGTGAGCGTCTGATAGCCTGCGGTGGGCTGTGGCCAGCGAGAAAAACATCACGTCTGTCGAGCTGCTGTAGAGGTTCCCTTGTTTTGGAGGCGAGGAGTTGTTTGAGATATCCTACCATGGATCCCTTTGACAGTAACAATACAGGTAAGAAAGGAAGATAGTAGACGTTACAGTAACAGCAAGCTAACCGCAGCAGGCCAGCTAATAAATAACGGGATATTAGCAGCAAGTTCACTGGGAGTGACATTCACCCGAGGGCATATTTTGAGAGGGGTGGGTTTCACTTTTGACAAGCTAAATGAAAGCTACCTTTACGCTTTCTGAGTGACTGGTCTCTTTTTTTTTACAGTTGAGGGAAGAGAAGAAGCTAACTTAAATGCAATGTATGTTGACGGTCCTGCAGTGGGATGATAACATTTTACTGCACATGACTATCTCTTCCCCATAAGCACAACTCAGAATGAGCTGTTTAATTATGTAACGTTTTGATTTTATTTGACCTGAACAAAGTCAATAACACATTTCTAACAGCTTAGACAATGGCCGTTTTGAGACTCTTGACAGAAGCATAGTATGCCACCGTTGAGACTCAAGTTGTCTGTTAAAACACAGCAGCACTGTTTGATAATATCTGTGTTTGATCTTGGTGTGGAGAGCTGATAAGTCATGCTCAGCTCAGGCAACCAGCAGCCAGCTGCTTTATAACTTCTGCTATGATCCCATTTCGTGCAGGGCTTTATTAAAACAAACAAAATGGCCAATTCACACACTATAACAGCTCTCAGGAAAGCTGAGTCTCTCCTCGGTCGATGTTATGGTCTCAACCTGGAAGAAGTGATCACCAAATCACAGCAGTTAGACTTCCTGTTTTTTGTGTGTGTGCGCTTGTTTGTTGTGACATAGTGATTTTTTAAGTCACATTTCACAATCATATTTTGATCAGATAATGATGAGACAACATTAGCAGAGGGTTCCTTCCCATTTGTTTTTAGTGACCAACCAACCAATAACAGTATTGCAGCTCAGTTCTTCTTCTAAATAGTGGGTCTGTTGTCTGTTCTTACCTGGGTTGAATTAATGAACACACCTTTTAAAGTCAGACACATACACTTAACTATATTTCTATGACTCTAAAGTAGGGTTGATAAATGTTTTGCGTAAACAGGAAGAGAGCAGTCAGCTGATAACATGCCTTACTGCTGTATTTACATACAAGCTTGACGAAAGTGCTAGAGTTGTTGGTTATTTACATTTGCTTGCTGTGTTTTCTAATTGTAGTCTAGATAATAACCATCACATCAACTGCCTCTCTTATCTGTCATCCTGCGCAGATGAAATAACTTAATATCCCACAGCTGTTAGAAGGCAATCATTATCAGTCAAGTGTGATGTGTTTTTTGTGGGTCTTATTTTTATCATATCCTCCTCTGCACATTACACATTACCTACTACTTAGCTCTTTGCCTATTAATAGACATTCATATCACAGCAATGTGGTCCAGACAGAGACACAGTGACAGCCCATACAGTTATATCAAAAACACTGTACAGGACAGATAAGTAACTAAATTCACCTTGTGCATTTCTGGACTCTTTTCTTCCTTTTGGGGAGCTAAAGCTTACCTTTGTTTGGTGTCATTGTTTCTGTATGAACTCTGTGTTTTCTGTAGGTGTTTACTGTCTTTCGGTGCTTTCCACTCAAATCCATCACCAACTGAGACTGAAAAGGCATTGTCTTTAGCCTGTAAAAGCATGACCGGAACGTGAGGCAAAACGGGAGACTTGCATTGCACTGTGTTTTACTACTTTCGTTATTATTGAATTAGGAAGTTGAACATGCCTCTGATTGTTTCAAGAATTACTGAGGGGAGAATCCGGCTGCCATAAAATCACATGGATTTTGTAAGACAAGGCATAACTCTTCTCATGATGCTGAAGACGCAGGTTAGTTTGTGGAAATGCAGGCTTTTGTAAACTGCAGTAGCATGTGACATGGCCAGATGATGAATATTCATTGTATTTGCTTTTTCTTAGTTTTGAGGGCACTTTGTCAGTTGTTTTTTGACACTGCAGTTAAATGAATAAACTGTGAAGGAAATACAGCGATTCCTATCTTTTCGTAATACCAGTGCTTTAAGGTAGCTGTTTCACTGGCCTGATGAACCCGTTCTATGTAGGTCAAAGTACTAGGAAATACTGTAGGAGGTTTAGTAACAGGAAACTGAAGTAACTCAGGCAGTGCTTTATTAAACGAGGCTTCATATTGCTTGCACATTAGGTGACAATAACAAGCATAACAAGGCTTTGTGTTGAAAAATGGCTTGTTGCCACTACTCTCCACTAAGCTCTGAAACTACAAAAACAAAGCGCATATGTTAACATACTGTACTGTGTGTGTGTGTGTGTGTGTGTCAATGTATACAACCATTTGGATTCTGTTCTCTCTCTCACCTCTTTTATATCCCATTTTGACAATCCTGTCTGATTTCTCTTCCTCTGTGTGTCGTAGAGCGTGCCAACCTGCCGAGGAACATGATTGAGAACAGCATGTTTGAAGAAGAGCCTGATGTTGTGGATTTGGCCAAAGACTCCACTGCATTTCCGGTATGCTCATGTCATCTTATGCCATGCATGCTATGTATGCCTTTATTTCAAGGACCAGCCTGGCTCAATAATTTGCATATATCAAAATGCATATTTGCACTACTGATCACATTTCTCACAAGTGCTTTCATCTGTAAATGCCAACTGCAACTATCTATAGTCAACATGGTGAGAATTACTTCTAGCAAAAAGGAACTTAATTTTAGCATGATGATGATGATGTGTCTTTGGTGTATTAATGGTATCAAAATCCTTCTCTTCAGAGCTACAATGACCCTTTTTCCACATTCAGCTTCTGTGAGAAAGACATACTGTATCATAAAGCCTCGTAAACAAAGTCTTATAGACCTTAAGTTTGTCCCCCAGTCCTCATTACCTTTCACCCTCACTCTCTGACACTCAGATCATTATGATTCACTGCCATCTGTGCCCTGTTCTTTGTTGACAGACTCTTCTCTGTCCTGATTATTTTCCATTATTCTTGTCTCTGTCCTCACTCTCCTCATCGCCTCCACATATGACATCTTACCCTGTGCTAATTATTTTACCTGAGAAGGCAATCCAGTTATTAACATTATATGAGAAACACTGCACAGCTTAACTGAGGAATAACAGAGTGTACTGTACATGCTCTCTCCAGACGTTTCCTGCTCTTGACCCAGATGAGGTAGTGTATGAGCCTCGTAGCTCACGGTTGCTTGTGCGAGGCCTGGGAGAGAATGACATAGACGAGGATGAGGAGGACTGCGAGTCTTCAGCCCGTCTGCTGGGCATGTCCTTCATGAACCGTAGCTCTGCTCACAGATCCAGCTCTTCTCCTTATACCAGACAGGCTCCACCCAGGTAATGCACTGAAAAGGTCATCATTTGGGATGCTGTGCAGTATGTTGTCTTATATGTATCTTTTTCTAGTGTGGTATGCCTTGTGGCATTTCTGTCTCAAAGCAGTGCTGCATAAGTAATCATGTATTATCATATGTAATAGCTTCTGTGATTATTATTTTTATGGAGTCTGGTGATATACAAGGTGAATGTATTTTGACACTTTAACTAAGTTTCTAAAACTTCCATATGAACTAAATACTGAAGAACTTTTGTTATTTTTGGGAAACACATTTTGAGATAGTTAAGCTTTACTGAGCCAGTAAGTATAGATGGAAGTAATAAACACATGGTAGCAAGTACAGCACCATGGGTAATCTCTGTGGGCTCAGTAAAAATCTATTTCTTCCATGACCTCATCTTTGACAAAGATTTACATTGAATCATAAAACAACCTGTGGTGGTTTTTGTGAACGGCTTGCACTTAGATTTGTAAAGAAGCATTTCCTGAAAACTGCAGCTACATTCGAAGTCCTGTCGGAAACATTGTGGCTACAGTAAAGAAGCAAATCCATGTTAAGTAAGATGCTAAAAATTGTTAGAGGCACAATCATCATGGGTTACTGATCAGATAATGTCAATGAAGCATGAATAGGAGTGAAAGGAGTTAATGCACCTCAATGTAATATGACAAATCCTTTGAAGCACTCAACCAGTCATCGTAGCGACAATACTGTTCAGGGAACCTTTCAGTGGTATTAACAGATCAACAAAAGCAACCATTAAATGTTGTCACAATATTAGACAAAATAATTGTTTAATATAATTGTGCACCCCTGCCTCATAGTACTTTGACTTTTCTCGCATAGAACCTGCAACATCACAATTAATCAAGGCAAGGGAGTGTTTTCTCAGACTCAGAAAAAAAACAGGTTGATTTTGTTCTCCGTTTATATGACAATTCCGAAAAGATCTGGCTTTTTTCACACTAGCTGCAGTTTATCCCATTGACTGTTTAGATGGCAGTTTACTTCCTGCTCAAGTCTTACACAGAAAATATAGTCAAGCTTCAGTTTCTGCATGATGCCGATAAAGAAGTACTGCAACAGAGTACAAAGTTGAAGCTTTATGTTCGTAGCCTCTGTCCCCTTTTCACCCTGTATTTGTAAATTAGTCAACATAACTAATGTTAAACTCTTTTTGGTCTCAGGTCATGTTCACGACCCTCAGTGCGTACCATGGTTGTATGTGTGTTGTTCCTGGTGATAGTGGCCTCTATGACCATGGTACTGTACTTCGTACCTGGATGCAATTTTACCAAGGTAAGAAAAATGTTCACTATTTCTGTTAAGGTAGGTTTTGTGAACATGTGTAGATAGCTAAACATGACTCTTTCAACACATTATGTCTATATCTTTTGTCAGATTATTTACCTTTTCTCTGTCATATCCTTTTTCCTGGCTGCCCCCAATCCTCCATCCTTCTGCAGATGGGTTGTCCTAAGCCGAACCAGACCGCTCCCTTTGAGCCAGTCTACCCTGTGTCCACAAATGGTGAACTGTTTCCATGGGCACAGCTCCGGCTGCCTCGTAGCATACGTCCTCTCAGCTATGACCTCACCCTGAACCCTGACTTTGACAATATGACCTTCACCGGCCGCACTGTTATCAGCATGTCTGTGCTTCACAACACCAAGCGCATTGTCCTGCACAGTGCTAATCTCAACATTACCAAAGCTACCGTCAAGGTGGGATTGGAAGGGGCTTGTGTGCTAATGATAAGGTGTAATGACAGAGTTTAGATGATTTAATTGACATTCTGTGATGTGCAAAGCCTGCCTGCCTTGATGTACAGAACTGTATACAAAGATTTAATTTGTGCCTGAACAAAATAATTGATTCAAACTTTTTGCTTTTGTTATCTTGTCTGCTAGTTGTTAACTAATGCTTTCTCTCTTCCAGTTGGGTGATGGGGAGGCCAGTGATGTGACTGTATTGGAGTACAAACCCACACAGCAGATAGCTATTAAGTTCTCTGACGAGCTGAAGGCTGGCCAGTACTGTGTTTTGACTCTGGATTACTCTGCCAACTTCTCACACACCTATGATGGTTTCTACAACAGCTCATACACAGATAAAGATGGAAAGAGAAGGTACACTTGACTAATTGGCTGCACTCAAAGATATGCTGCAGAGTAAGGACTTTATAAAAAGCCTGTATGGAGAGGATTATGTATCTTCACAGCTATTCTTGTGACCTTTGGCTCAACTCATGACCAGACACTAGCAGTGCCGTAATAATAACAATTAAAAACTGAAATTGGAGGCTGTTATTGATTTTACAACATTTATCTAATTTGCTATTTCAGTATGATCATGCCCATCTCCCTCTTGTCCCCAGTGTCCTAGCTGCAACCCAGTTTGAGCCACTGTCAGCTAGGAAAGCCTTTCCTTGCTTTGATGAACCAGCTTTCAAAGCCACCTTTCTGATTAAAATCAGCAGAAAACCAAACTACATGACTCTTTCCAACATGCCTAAGGTACTGTAACATTAGTTAAGTCTGGGTTATTTTTACAGTATGGTAACAAGTGTTGAAACATCCCACTTAGTGTGCTAAATGGCTCCATCAATGTATATTTGGTTGACATAATTTTTCCACTTTAGCATTTACAGAGAATTTGATATAAGGGCTGGCATTGTTTAACAGGTAAATTTGAGATTTAAAACTAAAACACTGATGTGATTCCAGTTTTGAATTACAGTTGGTTTTAGTATTGTGACACAGATTATTTTCTAAGTGCAAGTTAAACTTTAAAATATTCTTTTTGAACATACCAAAAATGTAAATGGACGTTAAATAATAATTGAATCATTTTCATTTAGTAAGCTAGAAACAGGATCTATCAGTGTCTGTGCTCAGCGTCACTAGGTTAGCACAGATGTTGAGTATTGACAGGCTCAACGTGATGCCAGTTGTTATTAGCATCAGGCTGGTAGTACATACCAAATTAAATATAATAAATATAATTTGGCATGTTCACTGGCAAAATGGCAGGTTTATGACCTAAAAAGAGTTTTGTCTTTGTCATTGTGCACAGCCTCATCCTCTGCTCTCTCAACTGCAGCTGACCAATAATATCATGTGTGCCACCTAGACATTGTCATGTCACTCACTCTGTATTATGAGGAACTTGAGGGTCATTCCTGTTCCCACTGTGACTCACAAGCTCTTAGCGTGGGCACAATTAAGCTAACAGACCATGTATTGGTTTTTGCTTGCAGCGCTGTATTTCATAGCAGTCTGAGAAGATGCCAAAGTGGATTTAGTTTGGAGTATGGAGCATATTGTCCTTATGCTGTGTTTCAGGCTAAAACCACACTACTTCCCAATGGCTTCATGCAAGATGAGTTTGAAAAGACCAGTGTCAACATGAGCACCTACCTGGTGGCCTTCATCGTCGCTAACTTCACCCCCATCAGCAAAAATGTCTCAGAAACTCTGGTAGGTCTGGCACAGATATGACTCCTTTTTGCTCTCAGTGCAGGCTGTACTTGCATTTTTTTAAATGTAGTATTCAGTGAGGTTGTGTTGTTGCTGATAAACCGTCTTGATGTGTGTATAACTATATCTGTGTCTGTGTGTTTTAGGTCTCTGTGTACTCTGTGCCAGAGAAGAAGGAGCACACTGACTATGCTCTGGACACAGCCTCCAAACTGCTGGAGTTTTACAATAACTTCTTTGAAATTAACTACCCCCTCAAAAAACTAGGTGAGAACACACAGGCACTTATTTTATCCTCCTCCAATTGTTCTTTCTTTTCTCCCCTTTTTACACATACCGATATGCTCCCTCTCTCTTTTGTCAGACTTGGTAGCTATCCCGGACTTTCTGGCAGGAGCCATGGAGAACTGGGGACTCATCACTTTCAGAGAGACCAGCCTGCTGGTGGGCAAACAGTCCTGTCCTCTGGAAAAACAAGTAGTTGCCTCTGTCATAGCGCATGAGCTCGCTCATCAGGTAGTTGTATTTGCCTGTGTGTTTGTGAAAGGAACATAGACAGTAAATATGCTCCTCAAGTCAGGTCCTAATCTACCTCTGATGTTGTGTTTGCAGTGGTTTGGAAACCTGGTAACTATGAGCTGGTGGAATGACCTGTGGCTCAACGAAGGCTTTGCCACTTACATGCAGTATATGTCACTGCAGACAGTGTTGCCCCAGCTGGACATTGTAAGTTCACACATCTGGCTCATAAATTAATCCTTACATATTTTGAGGCATATAAAGTTGTGTGCCTCACTATGTGCCTTAGCAGTAAGTCCTGTGTTTGTTTGCAGGGTAATTTGTTCCTGGCTGTGCGGTTCAGAGCCTTGGACAAAGATGCACTAAACTCCTCCCACGCTGTGTCGACAGAGGTTAATACACCGGAACAGGTGGAAGAGATGTTTGACTCTGTCTCCTATGAAAAGGTACACTTCTATATATAACATATATGTAGACAAATAGATGCAATGTTCATTGATTCACTTAATTTCCATATAGTGCTGTTTATCTCCACAGGACCTTACACTCAGTTATAACTGTAGTTAGTGCTGTTTTGGGTCTGATCACAGGTGCTTTGTGCTCTGTCTTCCAGGGTGCGTCCATACTCCTGATGCTAAATGCCTCCCTGCCAGGCGACCAACAGTTCAGAAAGGGTATCATTCAATACCTAAATCAGTTCAGTGGATTAAACACGGACACGGATGACCTCTGGAACAGCCTTACACAGGTGTGTGTGTGTGTGTGTGTGTGCCTTTTTGTTTTTTGGTTCTATGGCCAGCACATGTCAGTAGTTTATCACTTTGGCTACATTTAACACTTAACTTCCCTCTGTAATCTGTCAGCCATCTGGCTTTCCAGACAGACAGTACATTATTACTGTCAAAAGGGCTTGAATCCAGTGCCCTCAGTTTAACGGCAGTCTGCCAACTCATTACTTCCCCCTGTTGATTTTTTACCTGCTTAGTCTCACACAGGTCATCTGGAAGTCTGCCACAATGCTACCAATCCCAAAAGTCTGTTAGTATTAAAAAGTTAATTAAATGGCAAAATAAGAAAAGTGGATTTTGCGGACATCAAAAGCTAATAAGAATTCATAGGGACTGTTGAGGTTTGGCATATTCAATAAAAGACATTGTCTAGATGGAATCTGTGAGTTGTGTAAACCTTTTGAGCTTATCCCACGTGTTTGTTTTTTTGCCTCTGTTAATTTCCCCTTTGGGTTTGGATTATACCACAAATCTTCAGAATATAGCTGCAAAGTTTCAGACCACTCCCACAATTATCTTCATATATTAAAAAAATCAATGAACATAGCATTGGACTGCACAGACTCTGTATTTCTCTTCCTGTCTTCAGGTCGAAGTCTCGATGCAGCACCAGAATGTGTCAGAGATGATGAGCTCATGGACGTCACAGAAAGGCTTCCCATTGGTCACTGTAAGCCGCAATGGAGAACAGGTGACCTTCACACAGGAACACTTCCTGCTTACGACTGACAATGCCACGCGTACTTCCAGGTGGGTTACATTACTACACACAGAGACCATAGAAATACACCACAACCCTAACTGTATTTTGTGCTCTCTTTAGCTTGTGGAATATTCCAGTGACGTACGTGAACGACAGCTGTAGTTTGGCCCCTGAGTGCAAACAGGTGTTCACTCTGAAGACCAAGTCAGGTAAAATACAAAGTATTAACCTGCAAACATCAAGTCTCAAGAGTCTCTGGTACTGTGTCAAACGGTAAATGTTTGTGTGTGTCTGCATGTGTTTGTGTGTGTTTTCAGAGACTCTTAAGCTGCCAGAAAGTGTAAAGTGGCTGAAGTTGAACTACAGAAACACAGGCTTCTACATCGTCCACTACGGAGACAAGGGCTGGGCTGCTCTTATAAATGCTTTGTCCAGCAATGTCAGTGTTCTTACACATGAGGACCGTGCCTCGCTCATACACAACATCTTTGCACTCTCCAGGTATAGCGCGCAACATAAATAGTTGTTTTTTTAATTCAGTGACAGGAGAAACAGAAGTAGAGGAGTATTTTCCAATTCCTGTATTTAACTTTTAAAATGCTTTCATTCTCTGCCTTTCTGTCCTTTCCCTCACTGTCCTCTATTGTCAACAGACTGGGACGTGTGTCCTTCCTTCAAGTCTTCAACCTGTTGAAGTACATGTCCAGTGAAACTGAGACTTCTCCTGTGACAGAGGCCTTGTTACAGCTCAATGATATCTACCGACTGCTCGACAAAAGACAGGAGCACAGTCTTGTGGCCCGCATGAAGGTACATAAACATACACACACTCACTCACTTCGGTTAAGAAATTTAGGTCACGATAAATTTTGTGAATAAAGATACACATACACAGAAACACATCCATAATATCTATAGTCTTGAAAATCAGCAAAAGTAAAAAATAAGTTTTTAAAAATCAATGTGCACTATAAAGTGCTTAATTTATATTGCTGAAATTTGTCAGCATGCTTTAGATGCGGGAATTATGATAAGGTGGTACATTTAACAGTAACATAAAGTCAGTAAGTAATAATTACATTTCAAATATGCCAATTTTGAGTTCTTGAATTTTACCAGACACAACCTTGACTCAGAAGTCCTTAAATTTAAAGCTAAAGCGATTCTTTTCCCATTACTGATCACAGACTCACACCTTACCTACATGTATAATCTATCTTTAAATCAACTACACTATTAAAAATACATCAATTTCACAAAATCACAAAATGCACACTAATACTTCATATGTTCAACAAAAACACATGAAATTACAATTTTTTATCAAGAAGTTAAAATGTTGGTGCGTTTTAGTTACAAGTTATTGTTGCATCAGGGTATCTAAGATACAAGCTAACATCCTAAGTCTGTGAAAAATTCAAGTCATTTTGTAAGATTAAGTATTCTTGTGACCTGTTTAACTGAGTGTAGTGTTTCTGTGTACTAATATAATCATGATTATTTTTCTTGCATATGACAGAATTATATTCTGCATCAATTTGGTTCTCTGATGGACAAACAAACATGGGAAGAGGAAGAGAGTGTGTCGAAACAGGAGCTGCGCTCAGCCCTGCTGGGGACGGCCTGTAGCCTGAATGAAGAAAACTGCACTCAGCAAGCAAAAGCCCTGTTCAAACAGTATGCCAATGGGACCTTAGGGTACGTATAGCGTATATTTTTTTGGCTTTTTAGAGATAGCAAATTTAGGGATGGGGGAATGTGACTTGATTGAACTGGTATCTGACATTTGAGTTGTAGAAAGTAAACTGAAATTTGGTGCATATATAAAGACTTTGTGTCTTTATATATTTCTGTAGGATCTCAGGCGATCTGCAGAAAGTTGTATTCACTGTGGCTGCTCAGTCAACCGAAGACTGGTTGACTTTGCTCAACATGTACAGAAATGCCACCTATGATGCAGACAAACGAAAAATGCTACAGGGCCTAGCATCCACTCAGGACGCACGGCGTATAGTATGGTAAGTGTTTGTGTTTGCTTCTGGCTAGGATCAAGCATCACTGTCTTTCCTTCCCCACTGATGATTTGTTAAGCATATATTCAACTGATCACGTCAATTTCATTTTAAAAGCTGAAAGAGAGGAGAATCCAATGCACTTGTGCTAAGTAAAATAACTTTTATTGAAACATGACTTGAAACCAATGCGGAACACAGCAGCGATGTTTTAAGCGTTCAAAGCATTTTGCTCTCAGGTGAAGTCCACTGAGAGGCAAAATCCAACCAATACATTAATAATTAATTAATACATTACACTTGAAAATAACCAAACATGGACTCATCTTGAGGTGACAAAGATGGCTCCTTTGCCATCCAGACAATCATCAAGTCTGCCACCTCCCAGTTCTCCACACAGGCACACCTTGATCAAGTATGTTGTTAATGCTTTTATTTCTAACAGAATACATTTATGCTGCAGCGTATTTGAGGGTCTGTGCACTTGTTTGTGTGGATATGTTAACTGTTTACACAATGCTTTTAGTGTGTTGTCTGATCTGGCCAACACCACAATGTGTGTTTGTGTGTGTTGTGCAGGTGCAGGGTTTCTTCTCCGGTCTGATCCCGTCGGTTTGAGTCAAGTCGCAGATCATTTTGTGCAACAGATACAATTTGCAGAATCAACAGTGTTGCACCTGTTTTTGTCTGTTTTTCAGTGACCACCAAAATGTGTCATTATGTAAAAGAAATAATACATTTTTGATGTATGGCTCCCGAACTGGCCCATGTTAACTCATAGAGATCACAAAGACACATTTTCCCCCATAATTGAGAAATTTTCTCCTACTCCAATACGTCATGATTTCATATGCTTTGGTGCCATCCTCATCATATTACTGTATTGTACATAGAAAAAAATGTGTTACCATTACCATGTTTAGTATTCAGTTAATATTGTTTTATTCATCTTGGTTACTGTGATTACAGTCGAGAGCTTCAGTTACTAAATCGGCACTGTTTTCTTGCCATAACTCTCATGCTGTATGGAAGTGACAAAGTGAGTGTTATGTTGTTTATGCACTAAACAGCATTTAAACAGAACACTTATCACGGTCTGTCTAGGATTCTGAAGGCAGGTCTGAAGGGGGACATCATCCAGACACAGGAGTTGCCTTTGGTCATCAGCACTGTATGTAAAGGCTTCGCTGGCTACCTGTTTGTCTGGGATTTTATACAAGAGAACTGGGACCGCCTCATAGATAAGTAAGTGGTACCTGTCAGCTTCAAACATGTTATCACTGAGAATACATATTAAGATTATTTCACATAAAAATGAAAAGATGAAACAATATCTGTGCTTTTGTGTTTTTGGCTGTAGGTTCCCTGTGGGCTCCTTTGCCATCCAGACAATCATCAAGTCTGCCACCTCCCAGTTCTCCACACAGGCACACCTTGATCAAGTATGTTGTTAATGCTTTTATTTCTAACAGAATACATTTATGCTGCAGCGTATTTGAGGGTCTGTGCACTTGTTTGTGTGGATATGTTAACTGTTTACACAATGCTTTTAGTGTGTTGTCTGATCTGGCCAACACCACAATGTGTGTTTGTGTGTGTTGTGCAGGTGCAGGGTTTCTTCTCCGGTCTGAAGGAGCGCGGCTCCCAGATGAGAAGCGTGCAGGAAGCTTTGGAAACCATCAGGTTGAACCAGCGCTGGATGGACAAGAACCTGTCTACACTCCGAAAATGGCTCTAATACAGGCGCTCCATCCAGTCTCCGCCCCACTAACAGGCAACCGGGGCGTGTCGTCAAGACAACAGCAGTGTTTGCACTATTGTAGGACTGTGTCTCTCCAACTCCCTTTATCCAGGCCAGAGCAATAATCAAAGCCAGAGGTTGTGCTCTACCTGGGTGGACAAGGTGTTTGATTTTCTGAGATCGGTCCTGTGAGTTGTATTTGCTAGCTCAGGGTGGCTCTGATTGTGTGTCTGACAGGGAGTTGTCAGATGCAAACACACACTCCTCACACTTAATGCTGTCGACCAAACCTCTCCTCTGCAGCTCTCATCTAAACCTCATGCCTGAGCAGACAATCATGCTTCTCCCACACTCCTTTCGCTCAGCCTGCTCTCAGGCGCTTAACTGTATGACCTGTGTAATGGCCACTTCGAAAGAGCAGGTATGAAGAATGTCAACATAACATTCTATTTATGTACTGTCAGTCATTCCTAGACTTTCTCTAAACAATCGGATATAATTATGTAGATGCAGCTGTCAGGGATTCCTCAGCGAAGAGACGTTGAAATTACAGGTACTAGAGAGATGGATTTATTCTTAGCATTAAACTAACCCAGACTAATTCGCAAATGCGTATTATATCTGCCAGAGCAGATGAAACGTGAGCTTGGCAGATTCGTCTGGTTCCCAGGTTAAAACTAACCTATTTCTGTGTAGGAACAATAGCTGTCTGCCATTCTGAGCTCCAGTTACTCATGCAACCTAAAACATTTACTATATTAGTCATGGTTTGGCTCGAAAATTGGTTGATTGATTGATAGCTTGAAATACCAAACTTGTGTTGGCATCAATTGAATGTACTGAAAAACCTTCCCACTGTGTATAGTAGATGGCGTACTGCACAACAGTGCAGGTTTAAATCAACAACCAATGTGTCTTAGGTGAGAGCAGGCAGTGCACACTGGAGCCAAATGTAATTTTTTCTTTCTTTCTCTCTCTACCAGTCATAAACCCGGTTTAGCTCGGATCAAGCTTTATTTTGATAGCTTTCAGCCTGCAGTGCAGTCACTGTACAATCTCATTCTTTAACTCTTGTGTGTTTGTAAATTTTAGATTTACTGTTTTAAACATCTTGACTTTTAACATTTTAAGATTGGCTTTGTGTTATGTATATAGAGTGTAAAGAGGAAATGTGTATACATAGAATTGATCAAGAGTCTTGGTCAAATACTTTTACTGTATGTCTTGATTTAGGCCACCCCAGGGAGGTCATTTGCTGATGAATGTTGTTGTGTTTTAAGGGCTAATATGCATATTGAAGATACAAAGTGTATAGAAGAACATCTATATTGGGCATGACTGATCTGTCCAGTAAGCTGTTGCTCATCAGCCAAATAAAAATACAGAAGGTTGAAAGTTACTCAAATGTTAACTGGCCGTTTTGCTGAGAATGAAGAGTAGCCTAGCTATTTATTGAGAGAATTTCTAAACATGTTTCCCCAACTTTTGTTCCAAGATTTTATTTAAATACAGTTGTACACTCATCTTGAGCTTTATTTAAAGCAGTACTGCTTACTTATCCACTCCATCGCTGTCATGATATTCAGGATAACTGAGTAAATATACTGCAGATTTAGCCATTTTCTTTGGACATCCCTAACATCGTCATGAGACTTGCATCTCTGTTTTTGGTTGTCATATTATGTTCTTCTGAAGCCTCTTCGTCACAGGATTTTCTGTTCAAAAGAATACCAAAGTGTGTCACAAAGGCGACACGCGAGATCTGGGTTACCCCCGGCTCGGTCGTGCGTTCCAGTTCCAACATAATTGGCCCTGCACTGGGTGGGAAACCTTTTTTAAGGAGTCCTGTGTTTGTTGCTGCTCTAGTGATTCCTGTTTGGTCAAAGTGGCTGTAAGGAGGGGTTGGATCCAGGAGGGGACCAGACAAAGCGAAGCCCGGCGCGTGAAAAAACACCAAGAGACACCATGTGTATCAAAGGCATGGCTGTCTACACCCTCCCCAGGTTAACAATGAGGGTTAGCAATATAATGGAGCACAGTACAGAGGATTGTGCATTCCAAACTGGGGAGAAAAGAAAGTAGTAATGAGTGTGTCAGACTTTACTTTTAAGGACCTCATTGCAGTTTAGATCTGTCTGGAGCTTATCAACAGTATTGCCATTTACTTATTCCATCCAGTCCATCATAGTTTCACAGATATTGTCATAATGTATTACACATCTTATACTTTTATGTCCTGGCTAATTGTGGATCACATTGTTTTATTGTGAAAAAGTGTCATCAGTTGAGGACTCTTTTCTCCAGCTTCCAGCAATCAGATTAATTAATCAGCTTTATTGAGGCTCTAGGGCTTTGTTTTTCTACCATGTTTTGGTTGGAAAACTGATTCATGTGAACTCAGTTGCAATAAGCTTTCAGAGACAAGAGTTGCTGATGTTATACAGGTACAGGGTTCAGTCAAAGTTGTTGAATCCATGATGTGGCCGGTCTGATGAGAGGATTGTAGTAGAGTACTACATGTGCAGTAAACCCAATCAGATTGTCTTAGTTTTGCACTGGGATGAAATGCTGCAGATGCTTTTGAAACTGTGTTGCTCTTCATGTGAACAAAATATAAATAAAAGTTGTTTTCTGAAGATGTTGGCTTTTCTTCTTCATTAAAATATAAAGGGCACTAGTATATTTTGTGTTTTCAACTCCCAGACTTTACCTCCCTCCTAAGCTACTCCTCTAAAACACATTTTCATGCACAATGAGTGCACGGCCAGTGCACGCAGGTAGAAAGACAGGCAGGTTGGCCATCCAGTCATTTCATTGGCTGGGCTTATTACAGGCCTGGATTTTTTTTCCAGAGCACTTGATTTATTGATTGCTGTTGGGATGTAAAGAGAATTTCAACAAATATAACAAAAAATGCTTTGAAATACATTACCTGCCCTAGCTTTAATTAAAGTGAGATCATTTAGTCTGAAGTGCACACTCTACTCAAGGTCTCACAGATGAAGGAAACTTAAAGGTCCAGTATGTAACATTTAAGAGGAGCTATTGGCAGAAATGGATTATAATATTTATAAGTATGTTTTCATTAGTGTATAATCACCTGTAAAATAAGAATCGTGTTTTCATTAACTTAGAATAGGCCCTTTATATCTACAGAGGGAGCGGGTACTCTTCACAGACTTCTGGAAGTTCAGTAAAGCAGGTAGGCTCACTTATTAAGAAGTGGAAAATACATGTTGCTGCTCAGACTATTCTTAATTAAAGCTTGGCCTCCTAACAAAATGACTAAATATATGAGAAGAACATTGATCAGGGTGCAAGGAACCCAGTCCCAAAGAAACACCAGAGCAGCCTCAAAGTTTATTCTTGACTTTGGTAACAGTAGTTGACAAAACAAGGGCCATTAAGTAGCTGTTCTGGAGCTTTTGATTGTTTCACACAATCTATCGTGAAAAAATCTATTGTGAATATCAATCAAGCTGCAAAACCTCAAATCCTAAATCACAACTACTGGCAGGATAGTACCTAAATACAGTGTTGATGGTTAATGTTGTTTTACAGTGAAATGCCTTTCACATGATGCTTCTCAGTTGTACCAGCAGAGGTCTTTCTAGCGCTTCTGGTAACTTGCATACTGGCTCTCATTCATGTTTTCAATGGGAGATTGTTTGAGACTGTTTGGATATATTGTACTACTTGAGATGTGGATGTAAATGACTTTAAATGATTCACTTACAGACTGGAGATGTTGTGGGGAATGATCATTTAAAAGCACTTGAAGCCGTAGTAAGAAAGCATTACTTTATGTCAAGTCTGTAAAGGAAAATAAATAAATAAATAAATAAATCCTTTAGTTATAAAAGGTATTTGTGCATTTTAATCCTGTTCACTGTGGCAAACTGTATATTTTGTGTGTGTTTTCTGCCTTGAAGACTTGTTTGCTGGAAGACATCATAGCGCCAGTATTTTCACCCTCATACTTTCTTTCTTGGCCAATTAACCAAAGTGCACAATGTATAAAGACAATTGAGGGCTTTGTATTGACATAAAAGAAGTAATCCAAACTCATGATTAGTGAAAAAGTTGTATGCAGTATGAGACCTGACAGACACCAAAGGGCCCAATACATTGTCTTTGTTTGCTGGTAATAAAAAAGGTGGCATGAACATGATGGTTACAAACTGGATTTTTTGTGGTCTTTTGTCATTGTTCCCAACATTTTTCATTTCATTTGTTAGGTTTCATAGCACATTGTAGCCGAGGTACAGTATTTAAACAGAGTACAGAGCCATGATGAGACACTTGAGATAATAATTTCTGTGATATTTCTTTAAAAACACATTAATAAAACCAAACCTCTAGACACATAAAACATAAAATGTCCCATCTGCCAAGTAAAAGTATAAGTTTTGAGTCTCACTAAAAATAAATGCTTCTTACTTTAGAATATAATACTTTAGAGTTGTACCGATACTTTGAAACTGAAGTTGAGTGCATTACTTGAGTAAATGCACTTAGTTACTTTACAACTCTATCTTATGCTCAGCGTTTTTACATATTTGCAGTGCTGAAGTGCTGAAGTGCGGCAGCAGGTTTTCTTTGTTAGAGAATGCAGCCGTCAGTATGCAAAATGCAAATCAGAACGATCTCACAACAGGTGATCTGCAAACTCCTACAATCTTCATGTGTAGAATGTAGTCAGCCCCTATGTAGGGGGTTTTGAGAAGTCAGTATAAATTCATCCTTGAATGACAGGAGATTAAAGAGCAGAAATGGTAAGAAAGCAGGTAAGATCACTGCATCAGGCCACATCGCAGGATCTCAGGTTATGTGTGACACAAGGTCTGGATGTGCACAGAAGCCAACCGTTTGAAAACAACCATTTGAACTATGCAGCCCTGCTAAATGGAGAGGTCAGGTTGACACAATCAGCAGAGCAGGTCACAGTCACCTGTCTCAGCAGCTCTTTCGACATCATATCTGACATTTGCGCATCAGTGAGATGAAACATTACATAACGTTTGATCACTGATACGCAAAGAATTGTGGGGAAAGTCTTTGAATGAGGAAATGTGAGCGGCAGGTGAGCAGTGTGATTAGCTGATTAGGAATACTGGAATTTGATCACCAACAAAAAGGACAGCTATGGCATACATATTGCAGCCTAGGTAGTGTTGAGGGCTTTAATGGACAGGGGGCAAAGGAATGTTTGAAGCAGTGGCGCCTACTTAGGGGAACCTAAGCCAGCAGAGTCAGCTGTTGATGTTGGAATATTTTTTTATGACCACCGGTGACTGGAGGTGCAGCCTTGACACTTGTGATATAAACCACAGTGATACAGTCTGTCTAAAATAAAATTTTAAGTGTCATGGTCGAGAATTCTGCTCAGTAATGATGTTGTGTTGTTTAAAGTGCACTGGATCTTGATAAATGACATTAGATGTGAAGCTTTATGATGGGATTAAGTTATTTTTATTGGTATGGAATTTAATTGCTTGTGCCATTTTAAAGTTGCTTTTTGGGTCACTACACTTGGACAGTGTGACATTTCATCATGAGATGAGTTGGCAAAGTTTTAATCTTTTACAAAAGCAGCCATTTCTAAGTCTCAGATTTTGTGATAATCTGCATGCTACAGAGATATAGGAATGCGTCCTACATTACATTACCACTCCTCTGACAAGACTCTGCTGTGCTGCACCATTAGAGGTCCCCTTAACGCTCCTCTCCCTGGTCCACATACAGTACGTCTGCTGTGAGTCCTGGACTCATAAGAATGATATTGTTGCAGTTCAGCATAGGCTAAACTGAGCTGTCTCTAAAGAGAAGCTGAGTAAATCAAATTGGTTCTAGGACCTAACAAGATTAATCCTATTTTATATATCTGAGTATGCAAATATGTTTGCATTGCACTATGATCATAGCTCCAGGACTTTTATGAGTTATTGTAGCTGTGATACCGCAAAGATGTTTAGCTTTAGAGAAGAAAATGGGAATGTCCAGGGTAATTTTCAGGGAATATGTCCAGCTAGCACTGTCATACATTTAGATTTCAATGTTCAAGACATGCCCTCTAATTATACTGACAGACATTATTTGAACTGGCAGAGGTCCAGAAATACTGTGGAAGCATTTAATAGATCAGAACAGCCATTTAAACAGCAGTCACTTCAGGTCATACTGTACAGGTAATAAAACAGGGATGAGGACTTTCTTGTGAAGCTTGCTTGATTTGTTGAAAAGGTGCCACATGACGATAAAGCTATGTCAATGACCGAGTGTGAGTGACTGTCTTAGCTCCAAACATGCACCCAGAGGACGAGCTGTTATCTCCATCCAGTTTTAAAATAATTTTGGTTTATAGACTCACAGGCCTTGCTATCACAAATTAATTCTCTCTGTCAGTATCTGGGAATCAAATTTGCACATCTTCTTCAGGCAAAAAATTTAAAAACTATTGAAAATTGCATTCTAAAATTGACTCCTGCTTAATATGTCTCACCCTTAGTTATGCTGTTCACAAAAGGCAATACCTTGATCAAGTAAGTCTGCATGAGGCCTTTTCATTAAATTAATGATACTTTATTCTGTTCCTCTCAGTCACAGATGGAAGTTTTTGCAGTTTTGTAATTCAGTTCAGGACAAGTTGCTGGAATGTTCTGCTGTACCTGGTTATCTGATCTTTAACGCTTATCTTCTAACTGTATCTCACCGTTGGATTGAGGAAGAAGGGCCTGCAAGCTTCTAGAAAGATTAGGGTTACATAATTTCACTGCAGAGGGTTACATAATTTCACTGCAGAAAACCTTGTATGTCCAAGCTGTTATATTTTCAGGAACTATGGAAAGCAGGCTAGTTTGTAGCTTGACCATGTGCTTTTTTTTCTTTGCAAAGGATTTGATAAATTCCACTCACATTTCTTAACCCTTCAAGTAGAGTTAAAAGATAAAATGACCAAAGATGTAATTATTAAATTTTGATAGCACGTTGCCAGAGTCAGTGCAGCTTTATATGAAATGCAAACTCAGGGAGTATATGACACTTTGTATATTGTAAGCCAATCACATTTATCAATATTGAGTTACATGTGTGACTTGTGCCTGTTGATCCCAGAAGAAGTTGCAAAAAAAAACTACCCTCAGGAGATCACTTTTTTTGTGCATATTTCTACTCCTGTTTTTGATATTATTAGTATTTTGATATTAAGTACTTATTTGTAATCAAAATTTAAGTGATTAGTGTTTTGAATAAGACATGTTAGAATATTACTTGGATTAGAAATATTGTTACTTTTGAAATGAAAATATGACTTTTAGCATGCCAGCAAACAGACCACATGCTGCATCAATACAGTAACTGCATAGTATGGTTCATTGTAATGACATACAGCATAATAAGCATGTATAGTTTATATTATTATACTGTTAAATAAACAATAAATGTGTATGTTTATTTTTATTTATTTTTAATTAACATTTTTACCTGGTGGGCTTAAAGGGGATGCTAGCAAAAAAAATCTGTGGTGGATGTAAATGAGTATAGATAATTACTTCTCTGCATGATCAATTTATACTTTTCATGTGATGTTAATGCACATATATAGATTTCATTTTTTTAATGTCATGTGCGTAGAATATAATATTCTGTCTTTTCACCATAACTTCACTGATGTTCCCTTTAAGCCCACTTGACTGTGTTTCAGTGGGGATTTTCTCCCTTTTGACCTTTGAACCATTTTCCCTAATTTTGATCTCACCTGATGAATCAGCTCCATAATTCAGATAATTAATACCCGTATTTATTCATATATTATGATTGTATATATTATATACAGCATAGGACTACGTTAAGCCTAGGAGAAAGTAGAAATTGCAGAAATGCTGACGTCTTTGTTTATTTTTTAGTTTAAGGTATAGGCCAATGATACGTGAGCTTCAAGATGTTGTGAGTGATTGTCTCCTCACAATAAACTGCTTTAATGTTACTCCACACTGAACTGAATGGCTGTAAAATGTGTTTTTACAATGTTTTCAAACTACTAGCCTAAATGTTAAAAATTAACATTTGAAAATCAGTTAAATTAATTTTTTTATTGTAAATCTTGAAATTGACTCATTTACTATCCTTAGAACATTAGTATTGACCCTGCAAACTGTTTTTCTTTCAGTCAGTCGTC
This sequence comes from Siniperca chuatsi, assembly GCF_020085105.1. Lineage (NCBI taxonomy): Eukaryota > Metazoa > Chordata > Actinopteri > Centrarchiformes > Sinipercidae > Siniperca > Siniperca chuatsi. The sequence goes on along the minus strand of NC_058046.1, from coordinate 17,692,243 downwards.
TTCAGAAATCTCCATTAAAAACATCTGCACTTTCAACCAGCTGGCTGGACCAGAAATTTTGGCCAGTTTCAAAAGCCAACAGCACACCATAAGATAGCGATACAGACGAAATGACATTAGTACAAGTATTGAAGAGTGATTTCCACTACAGATTTGATTTTGTTCAAAAATAGTCTTTTGGCTACATTCCAAAGAAGACATGTTGTAAGTTTAGCCTTTTCTGTGTTGGCAACACAGAAAAAGGCTGTCACGCCTTTTTCAAGTGCCATTTACAGTCCATAGGATAGGAGTGGAGACAAAATGAAAATTGCTATTGACAGCTAAGAGATTACAGATGTAATACAAGAGTTTGTGTTTAGATTTTTTATGCGTGTATATATATACAGTATATATATCAACAAATCATAAAGTGGGCTTATTTGGAACACCCATTGGCTTGTTAGGTACCCGTTAAGCCCATGCTATATTTTTAACATATTTTGACAAATTAAACAGTAAAACATTATAAATTGGTGTAAATGAATTATTGACACTTCAAATGAGAGATTAGACTTTCATTTTAACTAAAATGTTCTCACTTAAATTGGGGCAGTATATATTAAAAATATCTGAAAAGCAGATTTGGTGGGCTTAATAGGGACGTTTACCCTTTAACTTTTGCTTTGTCACCACCAAACCTCGGTATGTAGCGATGACTTCAGCAAACTCACATTTTGACTGACGGATTATTATTGTCAGTGGCACCCATGCCATCTGTCAATTCAATCTTGAATCTGCTGAACTTGCTGGGGCCTCGGATCACATTGTGCAAGTAAACCGCACAAGCATCCAAACCAGCAATGTGCAGATCACCTGTGCGCTCTGGGGATCAGTGGAACATGCCAGTGTGTTTTTGGAAGTTCACATTTACTGAGCTATTTTGCTGAACCAAATGGAAGGTCTACAGTATAAGTGGTGTTTGGTTTTCTTACCACTAGACAAGGTGAAGAACAGCTCAAACTGCAAGGTTGAGTGATGGTATTGTCCAACATACGTATATTGTACCTCTAAATTGAACTGCTTTTATCGCACCATACAATAACTAATCCTCACCGTGCTGCTCCAACAAGGTTAAAGAACTATGGACTCACAACAATAAGGCAGGGCACAGCTAACCCAAAATTTAACTTCTCTTGCTACAGTACCCTCTAATACAGTCTACAGAACAAACTATCTTACTCAACTCAAACCCAGTCTTTGTGGCATCACCTGTGGGAGTTCTTTTATGCACTAAAAACCACGGTGACAGAAAAGTAACTGGAACAACAGGGACCCCGTATGCAAACAGGAACCTAGATGTGCTCCTCAGATGATTGCTATCCCTACATTTGCAGCCTCAAAGTCACTTGACCCCTATTCCCGTATTAAAAGCAATCTAAGTCCAGCTGGTGATAAATGGTTCTTTAACATCAAACAAGTTGTTGCAATCCAGTCAATACTTACTGTAGCAGATGTATTACCAGCATGTGAAAGACAAGGCAAAAAGACTTAGGAATACTTTGACATTTTGGAAAATACGCTTATTTTTTGAGGGTTAGATAAGAAGGTCGATACTGTACCATTTTCATGTCTGTCTGTTAAATATGTAGTTAGAGCTAGGGGCCATATAGCTTAGCTTAGCATAAAAACTGGTAATGAGGTAGCTAGCCTGGCTCCTGGAGTCTCCATAGGTGCAAGTTACATTAAAGGTCCAGTGTGTAGGATTTAGTGGCATCTAATGGTGAAATTGCAGTTTGCAACCATTTGAATAACGTTCGCCTCACCCTCCCCTTCCAAGCATGTAGGAAAAACTACGGTGGCCACGAAACTTGCGAAAATCAAGAGTGGCCCTATCTCAGAATCAGAATCAGAATCAGAAATACTTTATTGATCCCCGAAGGGAAACTCTTTGTTACAGCAGCTCGCCTTTACGTCAGTGCACACAGGAGAAAGTACTAGCAAAAAATATAATACAATACACTATAAAAACACTATAAAAACAGGTCAGAAAATAAATTAAGTACCAGGTGGGTATAAGTATAAGATAAAATAAGTGTGAAGTACCAAGTGGGTTTACCGGTTGATGATGATAATACAGTATAATACAATGTAATAATATAAGTAATAAGTAGTGGTGCATGTACTGTCGAGCTAAGTGTAGCTTATTGAGATCATTAAGATATTGCACAGCAGTAATGGAGGTATATAATATCAATATCAATAAATAGGAAAAACTAACAGGAAAACTAAATATTGCACGGGAGTAATACACAGAAAATTGCATTATTATTTAAGTATGGCAGAGATGTAAGGATCAATGTCCAGTTTAATGACTTAGGGTCATATAGACTGACACTTAGAGGGAGCGCCACAGGCAGGAATGACTTCCTGTGGCGCTCTGTGGTGCTTTTTGGTGGGATGAGTCTTCTGCTGAAGGTGCTCCTTTGCTTGACCAGCACGTCATGGAGTGGGTGGGAGACACTTTCATGTAGTTTGGCCAGCATCCTCCTCTCTGACACCACCGCCAGAGAGTCCAGCTCCACCCCCACAATGTCACTGGCCTTACGGATCAGTTTGTTGAGCCTGTTAGTGTCCGCTACCCTCAGCCTGCTGCCCCAGCATGCAACAGCATACAGAATAGCATTGGCCACCACAGACTCATAAAACATCTTCAGCATTGTCCGGCAGATGTTGAAGGACCTCAGCCTCCTCAGAAAATAGAGGCAGCTCTGGCCCTTCCTGTAAACAGCTTGGGTGTTCTTGGTGTTCTTGGAGCCAGTGTTTGGTTTGTCTGTTCTGGGCTACTGTAGAAACATGGTGACCTCCGTGGAAGGGAATCTGCTCCCTATGTAGATAAAAATGGCTTATTCTAAGGTAATGAAAATACAACAATTCTTATTTTCAGGTGATTATACACTAATGAAAAAATATTTATAAATATTGTATTCCATTTCTGCCAATAGCTCCTCCTAAATGTTACACACTGGACCTTTACGTTACCTTTAGTTACTTCTCCTGGCCGAGAAATAGTATGGCCCGTAACCCCCTGAACAACAGCAAATTGTTTTACAGTTCGGTTTATGTACAGATTGAACTAATGAGTTTTAATGCATTAGTGAGCTTTGAAGGTCCGGGTAGGTGGATTTCATTATCTTTGGGTAGAACCAGCCCAGCTGTTTCATCCTGTTTCCAGTCTTTATGCTAAGTTAAGCTAACCGGCAGCTAGCTCCAGTTTCATATTTACCTTACAGACTTACAGAGTGGTATCGTATCATCTAACTCTCGACGAGAAAGCAAATAAGTGTATTTCCCAAATTGTCCTACAATTCCTTTAAACCAAGTTAAATGAAGCCAAAGGAGAACTGCGCTGCTCCTACTAAGATAATTGTATTTTAGAAAGTTATTTTTAAAAATTATTTTCACATTTGCATTTTAACTGGGTTTGATTTTAGAATATTGGCTTTGATTTCTTTTCTTCTTTTCAAAAATGTACGGTACATGCCAAAAACAGGCTCTGCTCGTTCCCTCTTTGATTAAAATGGTCTATGCCATAAATCAAAGCACACCCAGTTAATTGTTTCATACAAAAAGTAGATGTCAGGAGCCAGCCTCGACTGTACGCCCTAAGTGCACACCACAGCCTAGCCTCCATCATCCAAATGTTAGTATGAACGGTAACAGTCCACTACTGCAAAAGGCATCTCACAGCTCCAATTCTTTTGTGTTCTTGTCTAATATAATTATACTTCAGTTATATAATCATTAACAAACCTAAGCTGATATACGATGGTTAGCGTAACCAGCAATCATGCAGGTTGTTGGTGTATTATCATTGACATTCTGTATCATCTTAAATGGCCACGATCGGAAAGGTGCAGCCAAGAAAATTCTGAGAAGCAGTGTCATTTCATGTAAGAAAGCCAATAATGAAATCATATTTTCAGTAGCTTGGTTAATGGGTTAATTAAAATTTGGAGTGTGACATTTTTACGTGAAGGCACACAAGACATATGTACCTGGTGCCAATCTCATTTCTACATCATTATATTAGAGCCCAAACTGGATTTAGTCCATACTAGTCTTTTTGAGCTTAAAGATACCTGACATAAAATTTCATTGCAGTGGACTCCAAATAGACCATTCTTTTCTTCCTGTGATGAAGCTTGTGTGGTTTATGTCCAAGAAAAAATATTTCTCTAGAAATTATTCTGCCTATTAAATTCAATGCAATTTAATTTCATTTCTAAGGATCCCCATTAGCTTAACTAGCAAAACAGCTATTCTTCCTGAAGTCCACACACAGCACTATAATAAAAGCATTATATAATAAAAGTTTTATCTATATTTTCTGCAGAATTTATCTAGTGTTTATTCCTCTGTATGTTGGACAAATGACCGTACCTCATAACTAAATGATATATTATGTGTTTCTCAGACAAGAAGAATAGCTGATTATTTCACAGATTGTCATTATTTCATATTCGACTTCAATTTAGTTTCAGACAATATTGAAAAAACCAACATGGACAAGGCTGATTATTACAAAATAATGTATTTAAAAAATATATACATTTAATATATAAACAAATAAAGGCTACATGTCATCAAATCATCCAGTAAAACATCAACTGGACTCAAAGAACTGCCAGCATATGTTTTCAACGTATAGTAAAATATACAAATACTCTGAAAGAATATTTACAGATACACTTATTTACATTCTTCATGCATTTAGGTGCCATTAACATATCATCTCACTCTCTGTCTCTGGAGAAATATAGTATTAAACATAATCAGTAACAGCGACCTCGGTTAGATCATTGTGTCTGATTTCTTCTTCAGTAACCTGTTGATCAACCCCAGGTGCATGGTCTTCGACATTTGTGTTGTCAGTTTTACCCTCTGATGCCTCATTTACTACTCTCCCTTCTTCCATTGTTTCAAGCTCTAGCCTTAGTTGCTCTTTCTCGTTTAGTATTACTTCTTCTTCAATGGCTTTCTGCTGCTCCTCCCTCTCTTTCATCTCTTTCTCAGCCTTCTCCATTTTTTCCTGCTTCTTCAGCTTCCAGAAGAAGCCCAGGTTTTTCTCGGGGTAGGTGACTTTGGCCAGTGGCAGCTTGAAAATCTTATTGGTCCCCGTTGTTAAGAGGAGGAAAGTCAGGGCAGAGAGACAGAAAGGCCAGGTGCAGGCTGGCAGACCAAACTGTAGAATGATGAAAAATACATCATATTGCAGTCAGTAACTTATAAATAATAATATAAATAGGAGTGAGAGAAAATGTGTACTTACCCTGGACATGATATTGGCAATGGCTGAGCCGAGGTATGCACAAAAAAAAGCTGCAAAGGAGCAGAAGAAAAATACCGTGACTACCGTGATTCATGTTCATGCTGTGATCATAGAGAAAAAATATCTGGTTGCTCAATCAGTGTCACACACATGTGATCATGCGATCATCCTATGTGGACTAGATGCATTTCCAGATAGTGTTTTTAACTTTCAGTTGTGTCTACTCACCACATGTGATGGCAAGCAGGTGCACCTGCCAGGTGAGAGCATAAAACATTCCTCCGATGGCAATGCAGGCTAACACACAGTTGTATCCCCAGAGGCCAAAGTAAATGTCTCCAAAAGGAGCTGCCAGAGCTAGGCCTGCAAAATGTCAAAACAAAGCGATTAAGGAAGTGCCAAGTTCAGTTAAGTTTGGATTATCTTAATCCTGGTTATTTTGCACCTTAAAGGGATATTTTTGGGGTCATCTTGGAGTTGGAACATATTGATTGTGGCTTGAATTCTGTAAGCATGTAAGGAAGCAAACATAAATTGTGCTGTTTATTGAGGTGAGACAGAATGACTTTTACATTAGATGCACCCTTCCTATATCAGCTGCCTGCCGAGGTATTGTCTGGTCCTCTCACCAGAAACCATGCCCACGGCAGATCCCAGGATGGCATGAGCGCAGGTGATAGGGGAGGAGATGAAGAGTGAGATGATGAAGATTCCTCCTGTCCAAGGGTTGTCACAGCCGTAGACCTGGCCTATCCCCACAGGCACTGACATGAACAGCTAAAGAGGTATAGACAGAAAGGTTAATTGTAGATGCACAACAAAGCATGACTTATACCCCACAGGCTTTGATGCAGCTGTACAAAACAACTTACACTTACGTACGTAGGTCACAACGTAGCTAATGTGAGCAGAGGTCTATTAACCAGAGTAACTGAGAACACCTAGGTGAGTGAGCAGGACCTTTAATCTGATGTAGATTGTAATTACACATTGCTCCTACAGGAACATTTTGATAAATTACCTTGCAGAGAACAATTTATTTACTGTTGATGGATGTGACTGTTACTGCTGGGTCAGAAGTCAATACATTTTCTGAAATAAAAAAAAAGCTGAGGAATCTGTCAGATTTAAATTACATAAAGTTGAAATGTCACCAGACACTGACCTTGGCTACATCTATTTCAGCCCAGGTGATGTTGGGCAGCTCTGAGCGAGGCTGAATGAGGACTTGGGGGAAGTGGTGGTTGTAGTGGCCGGTGGCGACCATGTGGAGACACACCAGGATGTTGAACGGCAGAGTGAACACTGGCAGATCCCAGCGACTGTTAATAGATGCCAGGGCACTGGACACAATCGGGCTGAATGACAAGGATACATCACTGATATTAGATTTAATCTACATTTAACTCACACAGTTATTTAAGTATATGTATTCAAATGTGTGCCTATATCTCAATCACCTTCATAGCTGCTTCTGCACATTTCCTACTCTTATTATCAATATAACATTATTATACTAGCCAGTTCTCTCCACTTAACCAAAATAATTAAATTAGCATAAAGGAATAAAGCACAAAGGGTCTTTAAATAGAAATGCAGAGCTGAAACCTGTTAGCCTTTAAAGTCATGATATTTATATGGTCATACTACAGTAAGTTGATCAGTTTTGTACATTTTACATGTTATGGTTTGGTTAATTAGCATTCTTACATCTTACCTCTCATTTCTTATAATAAGAATCCACTGTATCATTTAACCATTAGCCAATCTAGCTGCTTACCACATCATGGACATGAAGATGTTGGGTAGCAGGAGCCACCAGTACCAGTCTCCTGCTTTGGAGAACACAGCCATCAGCAGTCCCACCAGGATGCCATTGTAACCATACAGCCCTGCAGCTATTGCACCTCTGAAGAAAAGTTATTTAAATTAATGAATGTTTATAGTGTAAAATCGTCCTACATAACCATTTCACCTTCTACTGCCAAAAGGAAATTATTGCCCAGTTATGTTTATATTGTTGCATCATGTTTCATGTCAGCGCACTCAGCAATGATGCTAGCCTACTGTTGCGGTGATTGATAGCGAGTCCTAAAATGCGTTGGGAATCTTGGGGATTTTGTGTAAGTGTGAATGAAGGTGCAGTGTCAATGAGGTATGGTATCTGGACTGTAAACTCCAAACTCCAACTTTCTCTATATACAGTAACATCTAATTAGGGTTACATTTTTTATTTTCAATTACATTTAGTTTTTGTTCAAACCTGTTCTGTTGCAGAATAAGGGCAGAAATGGTGGCAAAGAGAGTGCCCACAAAGCCGTTGAGAGCCCACCAGTAGTTCTGCAGGATGAGGCCAGCAAAAATGATGAGGCCACTTAGAGGGTTGTTGACAAACATCACTTGAGCAGCTCCACGCAAAACCCAGTCCAGTAACTGCAGCAAGAAAAACTGTTCTGAAAGTTGGAAAGAGAGAACAGACAGAGAGCGTTGACATTTTCCCAGAGGTGCTTAATAGGCTTCCCACAGTGAATGTTGTGTAAGTTGTAGTCTTCTCAGGCTCACAGTTGTGCAGCAATGGGCAAGATGAAACAATCCTGAACAGTTGCTCAAGCAAAGTCAAATTTATTTGATGCTGTGCAAAACTTTCTTTATGTTCTTTAAAGACTGTCAAAAGCCTGGGACTAAAAGAAATGAATGATGACATCTGTGTCACAATGTTATTGTCCAAGGTCACAGAAGCCATATCTCATATAGACAACAAGGTATCATACAGTACGTTCTTCTACTGAAACAAAGTAAAGTATGTATCTTCACAGGGAACGTGCTCATTATAGCCTGGGTTGCCTTAAGGGCGTAGTTTCAAGTTCCTGTCATGAGTTTGTCAGTGGCACATAATTGTTTATAGATACCATACAATACATGCAGTACTTGCCTGTTATTTACATTCCTTCTCGTGTCTTTCTCCAAATAATAATTGTGTTATTGAACTCAGGGTAGAGTACAGAATGTCGACATGCGACCCACTTGGCACTGTTATACATACTAAAATCTGTGTTTTTAAAAAAAGTGTTTTCCACAGAGTGGTGTAGGCATTCTGTATATGTTGCCCAAGTATGCAAAACTTTATTTATATAGCACCTTTTTTAACACAAGGGTACAGTGAGGAGTATCATCATCAAGTTATTTATAATATCCTGCAATTTTATAGTTATGTAATTTCTAGTATATACTGTGCTGCCTTTGTAGGGGTCATGATAGTATTATTTCAATGTAAACAATTAGTGTTGACCTACTTTCCATCCATTTTCCAAACACTTCCATGTCACCAGAGAAGTATGAGACTCCTTTAAAGAAGCAGGCTCTGGCCCTGTGCAGGGTTGTGGGTCCAGGCTGCTGCATGGGATCCTTCTCCTTCCTGTCCTCCTGGGAGTTATTATGCTCAGACTGCGGGTGCGCCATCAGGGGCTGGAGCTCCTGCAACCACCATTACAGTATGAATTAGAGACTTTAACACACAGCATCTAACTTATACTGTATGTCAAACTGTGAAGACTGACTTACAATGAAGGTGGTGGCAGGAGAGGTGGTGGACAGTGCAGCAGAAGTGGAATAGTCGATATTCTTCTGACTGTCCTGAGGGGAGAGAAGAAAAGGTCACTCAGCAGCACAAGTCTTCAACACTTATTATAATTAATAAAAAATGCTTTGAATTAAATATTTCAAAATTAAAGAAATGTTAACTGTCCGTTATAAATTAATCAATTATGATCCACCGATAGCAATAGCCTACAGTTTAGGAGGAAAATGTGTTTTTCAAAGTATTCAAAATGGCAGACAACAAATAATAATAGTAAACCAGCACAAACAGGGGGTTGAACCCGTAATAATAAGACAGCACAAACACAATAGGGTTTCAGGGGCTTGAACCCTTGATAAAGTCTTATGTCTTAAGAAAAATGTATTTTTAATAATAAAAAAGATTATTTAATTGTGGCTCTATTACAGAGCAGAGAAGATTAAACCAAAACTTACTAATTATATTAGTCATTATACATACAAAACTTCACTACAGTATATTGCACCACTGTGGTCAGTGATTTGAGTGAATTGAATTTTAATTAATCATCCATCAAAACCAATGCTCTCACATAAAGGAATAATATACCTAGCCTAACCTTATACCTATCTAATCTTTAAATATTTGTTCATTTCAAGTTTAGTCGCATTTTACTGTCCTGCTGGACTTCAGGGTCTTTAACAAACAGGTACAAGTGCTCCTACCTTTGTGCAATGTGATCCAGGCATATGTCCCAGAATAGGCTGCATGAGTTACCAGCTTCTCTCAAGCTTTACAATACAGATTTCCACTGAAGGCTTATATAGCAACAGACCACAAAGAAAACCCCACCTCTTCTGTTTCTCTGCTCAATCTCTACAGGAAGCACCGGTACTTTGCATTGATAATCTTTGCCACACCCAATTCTCTCTAGACACACTCAATTGCTCTCTTTCTCCTAAATTGATAACCACAAATTATGTGAAGTTGAGGTCACGTTAGGTCTGGATTTTCTCTACAGTTGCAGATGTTTGTTGTGCAATGTGAAACGCTGCAGCTCCTAAAGCATCCTTGTCAAACTCTGAGGCCATGCTCTTTATTTGTGTTACTAACAGACCCCAGGCCAATGTCTGGCCTTGGACTTCACTGGAATTAGTACTTAAGGGGTAACTCCACCAATTTTACACATCAAATTCTATTTACATGTCTTGGGGAGTACTAATATATGTCAAAAAAGTTGTATAAAGCCTTTTGTGGCTTTAGAGGGAGCTGCGTGAAGTCTGATAAATGGCTTAAAGTGATGTCACTGTGCTTGAGGCTAGCAGCCAAGGCTACATTAGCTGCTATAAACACCTGAATCTCAAAATCAAGTCCAGGAAACCTGACCCTCAAGAAGTTCAGATGCACCCTGGGAAATTGTCCTCAACTTTACAAATACAGTAAAGTATTTGTAAATACTTAAAGAAGTAAAGAATAATTTTGATTTAGGGCATCGTGCACACTGGCTCAATAGACACCAGTGCATTTCCCATGACAAGTCTGATAAATTACAAACAGGGCTGGACTCACACAAGGAGGTTGAATGTAATAAAATGATTTATTGAATAAAGGGAAGAAGGGTGAGGGAGTTAGCTGGGGTTTGGGATCCGGACCAGGTAGAATAGCAGTGGAGGTAATGGCAGTGGAGAGGGCGTGGGTGAAGGAAGCGTGGCTGGTAGGCAGAAGCAAACGGAGAGCAGGCAGGTGAGCAGTGATCCTGAGGCACAAAGAAACACATGTTAGCAGATGCAAGCAAACAGACAAAGCGACGAAAGATAGCAGACACAGGGCAGGGGAATAATGACTGGAAACACTTAAGGAATGCAGACAAACTGTCACAGCCGTAACAAAGTCAAAATGTCTACTGTGAAAGAGGCCTGTTTCCCTATATTTATAAAGAAAAATGCCTGTTTGGACTTCTTCATTTCTATCATTTGAAATATTTTTTCATCAGTCCAAAGAAACCATCTCATTCACACACATTAGTGGACGACCTGCGCTACCTCTAAGCCACAGCCTCTCACCAAGAACAAGCTCCGATTACAGTTCTGCTAAAGTCAGGCAAAGACTCGAAACACTGTGGATGCTATAGGCCCATTTCTCTCCTCTCATCAGAATATAAGGTGTTCACCAAGGTTATAGCTACTAGACTGCAGAACCTAGCCTTATAAATAAAACTTCATTCAAAATCACTTTTCCTCTGATAGTATTTGAAGGTTCCTCAACATAATTCATTGTGCCAAAAAAATCAATGCCCCTGTAGTTGCTGTTTCCTTAGATTTAGAAAAGGCATTTGATCGTTTAGAATGTTCCTCTTCTTTTTGCAGTTTTACAAAAAATTTATTTTGGTCCAAATTTGATACGATGATACAGATAGGCCTACTCTATCTCAATCCATCAGCTATGATTTGAACAACTACTAATATCTCATCTCTTTTCCCTTGTCACATGGTATGTGCCAGGGTTGTCCCTTGCGCAATATACAGTTCTACCCCATTCCATTTTAATTCATCAGTGTGTAAGCAGCATTTTACTAGTTTTGACTACTTTATGTACAGTTTGGTAGTTCAGTCCAGTGATTCCCAACCTAGGGTTCGGGCCCCTCCAATGGGTCGCAAGATAAATCAGAAGGGTCATGAGATGCTTAATGGGAGAGAAACAAAGAGAAGAAGAAAAAACTTTTTTGTGAAATAATAGATAATTGTACCTCTTTTGGCCTCGTACATTTATTTAAATGAAACCATGTGAGAAGTTTAGAGGGGAAATGTGTCTTTGGTGGGACTGCCAACAACTCAGACATCTGAAACATGCCAAGGAGACACAACTAGACACAGTTTTTTGTAAGGGGTCATAAGCTACATATGTTGGGAATCACTGATTTAATCTTTAACAATGCATTGTATTTTATAAGCTTATCATATGGTTTTTCATGTAAAATGGAGTAAAAAGCATAATAATTCCTTTCTAAAATGTACAGGACTTGAAATATAAAGTAACAAAAAAATGGAAATACTCAAATAAAGTACCTCAAAATTGTACTTAAGTACAGTTGCTACTTGTATCAATGTAGTTAGTTATTTTCTCCACTGTATTTCAGTTTCTCTGGGTGGATTTGTGAATATTGTTTATATATATTGTTATTCTGTTGCACTAAATTATCATCATCACATGATATCCAAGTCACATTATCATAAACAGCAGACACACACATGCGCAGACGTACACTTACAGATGGATAATTCGAGCGCAGGGGGGTGTTGTTGTTCCTTTATAACTTATTTAGTTGTTAAACACAATAACAGTGTAGTTACAGAACTGATGAGCAGCATTGATAGCTGCTGCAGACATCTGATAGCTGCAGGAGCCTGAAAATGAGGGCGAGGGCCAGAAAGAGATTTCCAACAATTATTTTAGACTCAGTGGAATGATGAACAAACAGGTATGGTGAAGTATGTGTGTCCAAACAGGTCACACCAGATATTTCCAGAGTTGTTCCTGGTAAGCAGCTAGTTATGTTGTCAGATGATGGTTAGACTTCACATGGTTGATATGGTCAGACTAGAAAAGAAAGTAAAGCTCTGATTTACTGCGTCATTACACCCTTTCTGCCCTCTTTGGGTTAGGTAATTGTTTTGTTCAAATAATGGAGTTTTGTTTAAGTAGTAGCATTATTGATTATTGATTTTTATTTATGTATTGGTTTATTTAATACAGGCAGTGCACTAAATAAACACTACTGTAAATGTGTCAGAGTAAAACAGAAGGCTATTTTTCACTTATCAGATATTGTGGTTTCACATATTGGTCCACTTGGATATACGTAGGACATCTCTTGGATGGAGACTAAACAAAGTGATATTTTAGCATCTTAAAAATGTCAATGTCATGTGAAGTTAAATAAGTGTTCATGTAACAGCTTAGGTCATCTATGGCAAGTTGAGTGAATGTTCATCATGTTTTCCACCAGCAGAGATCAACCTGTCAGTCCAGTTAGCCTGCAGGTACAAGCTGTCCTGATGCAAGTCATTGAATGGACCTGGTTTTCAAAGAACATTAAACCTTAAAGTTTTACTGCTTCATTGCACCTGTCTTCCTGTACCTGCTTTGCCTAACAGATTAGATAATATTCACTGATTTACAGCGTGTCAAGCTACTATGATGAAGTGGTATTGTTCAAGTCGCTTTACATGGGAGTCATGTGAAAAACGTTGTGATAACAGATACTTTATTACAAATTAAACCTGTTATTATTTTCTTTCAAAATCTGTGTGTTTTAATTAATGCGAAATTCAAAAGATACAAAGATATTTTGGAAAATCAGAGCATTGATCTGGGTAACAGCCACTTGAGCGTCAAAGGGCTCGAGAAGAGTAGGTTGACAGGGACCTCTAGTGAAAACATAAGAAATTACACGTCAACTGTGTCTTTATTTCACTCCTCTCCTCCATGATCAATTGACCTGTAGACCTCACACTGGATCAAACCAACAAATTCCACTTGGATCCATTCGTCTTTAAGCAGCTTCTTCACTACAGACTGAGGAGGTTTTCTCATAGATGATACACAAACTCTCACAAGATAAAACTAATCAGACCAAGCTGGATGCAGAGTCAGACACTTCTGACCTTACTTCCACAGAACCAGATCTGACAAGATTAGAAAAGGCAGCAATGCAGTGTTTTCATGTAACCAACCCACTCTCATGCACACACAAAAAGGATGGGGCTACAAAGCATTTCCCTATGCATGTGTTTGTTTCTGTGTGTGTGTGTGTGTGTGTGTGTGTGTGTGTGATGGGGTGGTGGGTGGTGAGGGGGTTCTCCAGCCTCTGCCAGAGTCTGTGGAACCTGATACTTGATGACTCCCCATCACAAGAATGTGAGTTTCCTTCTCTTGGAGCATCTGGCCTGACGCCCGGCCACATCTCCATCTGTGTGTGTGTATGTGTATGTGTTACTTGTTACTGTTTGCCCCTTTTTGAGAATGAGCGGCCTCTTTCAGCACAATGAGACATTCTTTGTATGATAGTTGTCTGATTTGTTTTCTTAGTCTTCTGCTAATGTGCTGTCACTTTCATTGCAACTTTGTGTGTGAAAAAGCAGCACTTCCAGGCTCTGAGCTACAAGGGTTTAAATACAGGGGATAGAAGCAAACAAACAAGAAAATACTGTTTCTGCTGACCTCCAGTGGTTTTAACCTTGCTCCAGTGACGTGGAATTGTGCTTCAGGATGTCTCAGTACACTGTGACATCACTGTGAGGTGTGGTTGCATGTGAAATAGAGCACACTTCTGACCACACCTAACAACTGCTGGGTGTGGTCAAGTCAGAGATGCAACAGGCTTGAAACTTTGACCAGAGAGGGAAGTGAAGCACTGCTTTTCAACCTGTTAGGTTACTCTTTAACTTCATGTCCTGGGAGCGTGTGAGGAAACCTACACAGACACAGGATTACACCACAATACTGCAGGGACACTGCTAACTACTGGTTATGCTTCCTGGTTGTTAAATCAAGATTAAAATGCTTGTGTGAAAGGAAAATACTTTAGCTGAAGGTACAGTTTTTTAATAAACAAACTGTGTGCAATCCATAATTGTATATATTTGCTTTTGCTCTAAATAAAGTAGCTGATATTGCATTTTTTCCAGTCTAAAATCAATGCCATTAAGAATTGTTCAGTTTAAAAACACAATTTGCTTGAAATAATTAGGTAACACAGGGGCAGTGTAACGGACAGAGCAGACCGGAGACACCAATATGAGACGGATATAGTTTATTGTACACAAAGGTAACTGGAAATGTGAAGAGGATAATGCTACCTTCCTTTGACTGGTCAGAGATGAGTTGTGGGGTTGAGTAGACACACGCTGGAGAGAGGAGATGCACGGGACCGGGATCTGGAGCGACACAAACTGGAGATGTTCGGGACCGGGATCTGGAGACGAGTAGACGTTTTGTAGACACGTGGGTGAGCCCGTGGCGTTGTGGAGGTAGGATACGGAGTTCTGTCCTTATTCCAAACGAGACTGGACACTGACTGAGGTGAGGGATGGTGCTTTATAGGGGAGTGGAGTGATGATTTAGTGCAGGTGTGTGATAGGTGACTATGATTAGTACTCGCGTGAGGGAGTGCGGTGTGTGTGGTGTAGTGGAGCCTGGCGTGTCTGACAGTACCCCCCCCCCCCTCACAGTCCGCTCATGAGGACCGAGGACCCCGACGTCGTGGTGGCCGTCCTCTTCCTCGGGGGGCAGGTCAATCTGGATGGGCAGCGTAGAATTCTGTTTGAAGAGAGGGATCGCGGATGTCATGTCGGGGGACCCACGACCTCTCCTCAGGACCGTACCCCTCCCAGTCCACCAGGTATTCCAGGTTGCCACCACGGCGTCGGGAGTCCAAGATCTCACGGACCTGATAGGCGGCTCCGTCCTCCAGGATCAATGGTAAGGGGGCATCTGTCGTGTCGCCAGGCTCTGTGGAGATGGGAACAGAAGGATGAAATGGTTTGAGTAGGGAGACATGAAAGGTAAGATGTATCCTATACTGTGCAAGCAATTGAAGCTTGTAAGTGACTGGATTTATTTGTTCTAGTATGGTAAAGGGACCAATGAATCTGGGACTTAGCTTTCTGCAGGGCAGGTGCATCCTGATGTCGCAGGTGGACAGCCAGACCTTTTGGCCGGGTAGGTATTCTGGAGTGGTGGATCTCCTACGGTCGGCTGTCAACCTGCGCCTGCAGAGTGCTCTTCGGAGTTGACGGTGAGCTACGTCCCAGACCCTCACTCTCTCGGAACCAGTAGTCTATGGCGGGAACCTCCAAGGGCTCTCCAGACCATGGGAAGAGAGGGGGTTGGTAACCGAGTACGCACTGGAAGGGAGTGAGTCCAGTAATAGATTGACGTAGAGAGTTCTGGGCGTACTCGGCCCAACCCAGGAACTGGTTCCAAGAGTCCTGGTGGCCATGGCAGAAGGTACGTAGAAAGCGCCCAATCTCCTGAATCTTCCTCTCCGTCTGGCCGTTAGTTTGGAGATGGTAACCAGAGGAGAGGCTAACGGTCACACTTAGGAGTGAGAAGAAAGCTTTCCATCCATCCATCCATCCATCCATCCATCCATCCATCCATCCATCCATCTTCTTCCGCTTATCCGGGGCCGGGTCGCGGGGGCAGCAGTCTAAGCAGGGACTCCCAGACTTCCTTCGCCCCAGACACTTCCTCCAGCTCCTCCGGGGGGATCCCGAGGCGTTCCCAGGCCAGCCGAGAGACATAGTCCCTCCAGCGTGTCCTGGGTCTTCCCGGGGCCGCCTCGGTGGGACATGCCCAGAACACCTCCCGAGGGAGGCGTCCAGGAGGCATCCGGATCAGATGCCCTAGCCACCTCAGCTGGCTCCTCTCTCGGCGTGGAGGAGCAGCGGCTCTACTCGAGCTCCCCGTGTGACTGAGCTCCTCACCCTATCTCTAAGGGAGCGCCCAGCCACTCGGCGGAGGAAGCCCATTTCGGCCGCTTGTATCCGCGATCTTGTCCTTTCGGTCACTACCCAAAGCTCATGACCATAGGTGAGGGCAGGAGCGTAGATTGACCGATAAATCGAGAGCTTTGTCTTTCGACTCAGCTCCTTCTTCACCACAACGGTCCGATACAGCGCCCGCATCACTGCAGACGCTGCACCGATCCGCCTGTCAATCTCACGCTCCATCCGTCCCTCACTCGTGAACAAGACCCGAGATACTTAAACTCCTCCACTTGGGGCAAGGACTCCCCACCCACGCGAAGAGAGCAAACCACCTTTTTCCGGTCAAGAACCATGGCCTCAGATTTGGAAGAGCTGATTCTCATCCCAGCTGCTTCACACTCGGCTGCAAACCGTCCCAGTGCATGCTGCAGGTCCTGGTTTGAAGAAGCCATCAGAACGACATCATCTGCAAACAGCAGAGATGAGATCCTGTGGTTCCCAAACCGGACACCCTCCGGCCCCTGACTGCGCCTAGAAATTCTGTCCATATAAATTATGAACAGAACCGGTGACAAAGGGCAGCCCTGGCGGAGTCCAACATGCACCGGGAACAGGTCTGACTTACTGCCGGCAATGCGAACACAGCTCCTGCTCCGGTTATACAGGGACCGGACAGCCCTTAGCAAAGGGCCCCGGAC
Organism: Siniperca chuatsi; assembly: GCF_020085105.1. Taxonomy (NCBI): domain Eukaryota; kingdom Metazoa; phylum Chordata; class Actinopteri; order Centrarchiformes; family Sinipercidae; genus Siniperca; species Siniperca chuatsi. The sequence continues at coordinate 17,675,191 of NC_058046.1, read as the reverse complement.
CCCATACTCCCAGAGCACTCCCCACAAAGCGCCCGGGGCACACGGTCGAATGCCTTCTCCAGATCCACAAAGCACATGTGGACTGGTTGGGCAAACTCCCATGAACCCTCGAGCACCCAATGGAGAGTATAGAGCTGGTCCAGTGTTCCACGACCGGGGCGAAAACCACTCTGCTCCTCCTGAATCCGAGGTTCGACTATCGGACGAATTCTCCTCTCCAGTACCCTGGAATAGACCTTACCGGGAGGCTGAGAAGTGTGATCCCTCTGTGATTGGAACACACCCTCCGGTCCCCTTTCTTATACAGAGGGACCACCACCCCGGTCTGCCAGTCCAGAGGCACTGTCCCAGACCGCCACGCGATGTTGCAGAGACGTGTCAGCCAAGACAGTCCCACAACATCCAGAGACTTAAGATACTCAGGACGGATCTCATCCACCCCCGAAGCCTTGCCACCAAGGAGCTTGCCAACAACCTCAGTGACTTCGCCAGGGTGATGGATGAGTCCGCCTCCGGGTCCCCAGCCTCCGCTTCCTCTTCGGAAGACGTGACAGCGGGATTGAGGAGATCCTCAAAGTATTCCTTCCACCGTCCGACAACATCCCCAGTCGAGGTCAACAGCTCTCCACCCGCACCGTACAAGGTGTTGGTGAAGCACTGCTTCCCCCTCCTGAGCCGTCGGACGGTTTGCCAGAATTTCTTTGAGGCCGACCGATAGTCCTCCTCCATGGCCTCTCGAACCTCTCCCAGTCCTGAGTTTTTGCCTCTGTGACCGCACGGGCTGCAGCACGCTTAGCCTGCCGGTACCTGTCAGCTGCCTCGGGAGTCCCACGAGCCAACAAGGCCCGATAGGACTCCTTCTTCAGCCTGACGGCATCCCTTACTTCCGGCGTCCACCACCGTGTTCGGGGATTGCCGCGCGACAGGCACCAGAAACCTTGCGACCACAGCTACGAGCCGCCGCATCGACAATGGAGGTGGAAAACATGGTCCACTCGGACTCAATGTCCCCAACCTCCCGGGATCTGGGAGAAGCTCTCCGGAGGTGTGAGTTGTAGACCCTGCTGACAGAGGGCTCCGCCAGACGTTCCCAGCAGACCCTCACGATACGCTTGGGCCTGCCAAGTCTGTCCGGCTTCCTCCCCCGCCAGCGGATCCAACTCACCACCAGGTGGTGATCGGTTGACAGCTCCGCCCCTCTCTTCACCCGAGTGTCCAAGACACGCGGCCGAGGTCAGATGATACGACAACAAAGTCGATCATCGACCTCCGGCCTAGGGTGTCCTGGTGCCACGTGCACTGATGGACACCCTTGTGCTTGAACATGGTGTTAGTTATGGACAAACTGTAACTAGCACAGAAGTCCAACAACTGAACACCGCTCGGGTTCAGATCAGGGGCCGTTCCTTCCGATTACCCCTCTCCAGGTGTCACTGTCGTTGCCCACGTGGGCGTTGAAGTCCCCAGTAGAACAACGGAGTCCCGGGTGGTGCACTGTCTAGTACCCCTCCCAGGGACTCCAAGAAGGTCTGGTACTCTGCACTGCTGTTCGGCCCGTAGGCCGCCACAACAGTGAGAGACCTGTCCCCACCCGGAGGCGGAGGGACGCGACCCTCTCGTTCACTGGGGTAAACTCCAACACGTGGCGGCTGAGCTGTGGGGCTATGAGCAGGCCCACACCAGCCCGCCGCCTCTCCCCGCCCGGCAACGCCAGAGAAATGGAGCGTCCAGCCCCTCTCGAGGAGACGGGTTCCAGAGCCCAGGCTGTGCGTGGAGGCGAGGCCGACTATATCTAGCCGGTAACGCTCAACCTCCCGCACAAGCTCAGGCTCCTTCCCCCAGCGAAGTGACATTCCATGTCCCTAGAGCCAGTTTCTGTGTCCGGAGATCTGGTCGCCGAAGCCCCTGCCTTCGACTGCCGCCCAGATCTCTCTGCACCGGCCCCTTACGGATCCTCCTGCGGGTGGTGGGTCCACGGGAGGACAGCCCCACGTCGCTCCTTCGGGCTGTGCCCGGCCGGGCCCCGTGGGGAAAGGCCCGGCCACCAGGCGCTCGCCGTCGGGCACCCACCCCAGGCCTGGCTCCAGGGTGGGGCCCCGGTAGCGCCAATCCGGGCGACGTAACTGGCCTTGATTTTAAATAATCCATAAGGGTCTTCTGAAAGAAAGCTTTCCATACCCGGGAAATGAATCGTGGTCCTCTGTCGGAAACAATGTCCTCCGGGATCCCATAATACCTGAAGACGTGGTTAAAGAGGCATTCAGGGGTCTCCATAGCCGTGGGTAGTCCTCGGAGTGGAATAAGACGGCATGATTTTGAGAATCTGTCCACTATCACGAAGATGCATGTGTTGTTGTCGGATGGAGGGAGATCCGTGATGAAGTCTACTCCTAGGTGTGAATAGGGTCTGTTGGGCATCGGAAGGGGACACAGTTTGCCTGTGGGAAGATGACGTGGAGATTTAGACATGGCACATTCTTGACAAGCTTGTACGTACCTCCTCACATCCCTAGCCATATTGGGCCACCAGAAGCGTTCTCGTAGCAGCGCGAGGGTTTCAATGGCCCCGGGGTGACCAGTGCCCAGAGATGTGTGGGAAGTGTGGATGAGTTGGTTGCGCTGGGTTCTTGGAACATACTGATGATCAGGGGGACAGCCCAGTGGAGCGTCGGTGGAGGCATTGGAGGAGGGAACAAATGTCTCCGACCATTGGATAGGATTTACGAAGATATGTTGGGGAAGAATGGGTTCTGGCTTGTCAGTGGAGTGTTCGGGAGCGTCTAAACAGGATAATGCATCTGCCTTGGAGTTCTTGGTGCCGGGGCGATATGAGATATTGAATTGGAATCTTGTGAAAAACAGGGCCCAGCGCGCCTGGTGAGGATTGAGTCGTTTGGCCTTTGAGATATTCTAAGTTTTTATGATCTGTCAATACAGTGAAGGGGTGCTGGGCGCCCTCCAGCCAATGCCTCCATTCCTCCAATGCCAACTTAACAGCCAGCAATTCTCGGTCGCCAATGTCGTAGTTTCTCTCCGCTGGGCTAAGCTTCCGGGAAAAGAAAGCACATGGGTGGAGTTTGGCCGGGGTTCCCTGCAGTTGTGATGGCACCGCTCCTACCCCAGTAGTAGAGGCGTCTACTGCTACAGTGAACGGTCTCTCTGGGTCTGGATGGGTTAGGAGCGGTGCACTGGTGAAGGTCCTTTTGAGGAGGTCGAAAGCTTCGCGCGGAGGGTGGCCAGGACAGAGACTTGGGCTTATTGTGGAGTAGGCTGGTCAGGGGATGGACTATCATGCTATAGTTCTGAATGAAGTGACGGTAGAAATTAGCAAACTCCAGGAATCGTTGCAGTTCCTTGATTGTTGTGGGTGTTGGCCAGCTCTGGATGGCTGCCACTTTCCCCTCATCCATCTGGATGCCCCTGCCACTGATGATGTAGCCAAGGAACTGCACTGACAACTGATGGAATTCACATTTTTCGGCTTTGAGAAAGAGTTGATAGTCTCTCAGGCGTTCCAGAACCTCCGCAACGTGTTGGCGATGGTCTGCCATGTTCCGGGAGTAAATTAGGATGTCATCTATGTACACGATAACTTGTGAAGGAACTCCCGGAGCACCTCATGAATGAAGTCCTGGAAGACGGAGGGGGCGTTGGCCAGACCATAGGGCATCACAAGATATTCATAGTGACCGGTGGGTGTAACGAAGGCTGTCTTCCATTCATCCCCCCTCACGATGAGATTGTACGAGCTGCGGAGGTCCAACTTGTGTGAGTAGACAGTAGCACCGCGAAGTTGTTGCAGCACAGCAGGGACGAGGGGAAGTGGATACCGGAACTTGAATGTGATACGGTTGAGTCCTCTGTAGTCCACACAGGGCCGCAAGCCTCCGTCCTTTTTGGCCACGAAAAAGAAGCTGGAGGCTGCTGGTGAAGTGGAAGGTCTGATGTACCCCTGGGCTAGGGCCTCCTCAATGTACTCCCCCATGGCTTTCTGTTTGGGAATGGATAGCGGGTATATCTTTCCACGGGGCACAGGTTCACCCGATATGAGGTCTATTGTGCAGTCCCATGGCCGGTGCGGTGGTAACTGGGAGGCTCTCTTAGGGCAGAATACATCCTGGCAGGCGGCATAGCAAGGCGGAATCTCCACGGACTGCTTCTCTCTCGGCTTTCTATGGACGTTGTGCAAACAGGGAGTCTCTTGAGACCAGACGAAGATGGTTTTGGCCGACGAGGGAAACAACCGGGAAAACAAGAATTACCCCATTTCAACACCTCACCGGTAGACCAGGATATGATGGGGTTATGTTGCTCTAACCAGGGATGCCCCAAGATCACCTCTGCAGTCGAGCCCTCCAGAACCAGCAAGTACTGTTGCTCCTCATGCAGCAGCCCAACTCGGATGGTAACAGGGCCAGCAGCTCTCTGGACGCCGCTGCGGTTGATAGATTTTCCTGTTACGGCGTGAATTTGGTAGCTGGTTGGTGTAAATGAGGTCTTGATACGGAGCTGGCGGCAGAGAGAGCCGGAGATGAAGTTGCCAGCTGACCCGGAGTCGATAAGGGCTTGTACTGGGAGGAACAGGTTGGAGGTGACCAAGATTATTTCAGTTGCAAGCGGTTTACTACAAGGAATCCTGGGAAGGATAGCACTCACCATTGGACGTGGTGGTCTTACTGGGCAGGTAGCTCTATTATGTCCGGAGGTTCCACAGTACAAGCACAACCCCTGGGTCAGCCGTCTCTGCCGCTCAGCCGGGGGTAGTCGGTTGGAGTCTAGCTGCATGGGTTCGTGTTCTGGTTCTGGAGAGCGGCGCCTCTCTGGCTGACGGATGGTAGGAGTAGGGGGATACTGGTCCTGGTGTTCCAATAAACACGTCTGCATACGGGTGGCCACTCGAATGGCTAGTTGTATAAACCGCTCGAGGCCGATGGTATCCTCGTATGCAGCGAGATGCGATCTTACCCTGGGCTCCAATCCCTGATGGAAGGTGGTGATTAGGGATTGTTCATTCCAACCACTAGCCACCGCGAGGGTTCAGCCCTCCAAGGCGTAGTCCTGGACGGAGCGCTGACCCTGCTTGAGCTGGTACAGCTTCTCGCCGGCAGAGGAGTCTCCGGCTGGCCTTCCGAACACCTCGCGGAAGTGGTCTAGGAAGCTAGTCAGGGATTGGGTGACGGGTCCGTTTTGTCACCAGATGGATTCAGCCCACTGTAAGGCTCACCCCTGTAGCTGGGAGATCACCAAGGCTACCTTGGAGCATTCAGTGGGGTACAGGGAAGATTGCATCTCCAGGACCAGGGAACATTGCAAGATGAAACCATTGCAGTCCTCAGCCGAGCCAGAGAAGGGCGCTGGTTTGGCCATGGGACTGGTACAAGGCGGAACTGCTGGTGTGACTGGAGCGGAAGTGGAAGTGGCGGTGGTGGATGTGGTTGATGGTGGAGCGATGAGGCCACGGCGCAAGATGTCCACCAACTCCTGGAACGGATCCGTGGCACTCATGCTGCAATCCTGTTGTTGGGTCCGGTCTTCTGTTACGGACAGAGCAGACCGGAGACACCAAGATGAGACGGATATAGTTTATTGTACACAAAGGTAACTGGAAATGTGAAGAGGATAATGCTACCGTCCTTTGACTGGTCAGAGATGAGTTCTGGGGTTGAGTAGACACACGCTGGAGAGAGGAGATGCACGGGACCGGGATCTGGAGCGACACAAACTGGAGATGTTCGGGACCGGGATCTGGAGACGAGTAGACGTTTTGTAGACACGTGGGTGAGCCCGTGGCGTTGTGGAGGTAGGATATGGAGTTCTGTCCTTATTCCAAACGAGACCGGACACTGACTGAGGTGAGGGATGGTGCTTTATAGGGGAGTGGAGTGATGATTTAGTGCAGGTGTGTGATAGGTGACAGGTGACTATGATTAGTACTCGCGTGAGGGAGTGCGGTGTGTGTGGGGTGTAGTGGAGCCTGGCGTGTCTGTGACAGGCAGTTAATGTGATTTCCATGTTTTTCCTCTTTAGTGGAAACCTGAAAATTCAGGATGGTTAAGAAAAAAAACATGGTGTCATCTCCCAGGAAATATGTGTGTGTGTGTGTGTGCTCACGATCAACGTTTTCTCAGTACTCTACAAATTCTCTGCATTTTTGCACTTTGTAAAAGTAGACATAAATGGCCAAACATGGTCAAATATTTGGACTTCTTTTCCTCCTCAGGAGCTTCATCATAAAATCTGTCATGTAGCCAATTTCTTAAAACACACTGGAGATGAACACACTTACAGTTACATCTTATTCTTGTTGTCTTTGTAATTCAAAATCTTTTACAATATAACAAACAGTCTTTTATTCTGTAAAACTGTAGTTAAATATTTTAAGTTCAGAAGTAAACTCAACACACATGTGCCAGGGACAGTTCTAACATGTCTAAAGTAAACCCTAATCATCTGAAGATATAAACCATTATTTATCCTTCTGTATTATAATCTAGTATGTCAGATGTCATCCAAATAATGCCACTAGTTAGTGACTCCATCTATAGAGCTGCTTTATGTGTCACTTTTAAATTACAGAAAAAAATAAAAAAAATAAACATTTAGCCATCAAACTGTTTAAGTGAACAATGGACTTTCAATAAACTCACATATACAGAATGTTAAATATCGAAATAAATGTCACAGAATGTCTGTATCTGCAGCCCTGTTTTCATCCTAAACTATACAATATTGCCCCATCTGACACATTTGTCTTATATCTTCTTTCAAACAGATTCAAACAATAGTTATTTGTCCTGGACACACTACTTAAAGGCTAGTCTCAGGGAGGTTGATATGTGATGTGTATGCACTAATACAGATAACTGAGCATTTGTAGAGCCTGATACTCGTTCAAGGAATTCAACTGTTCCCTGTTCTCACCTGTGTGAATTTAAAGGACCATACCAGTGTTTCTGCAAGTTTTAGCTCCTTAACTACAATTCACGTGTGCTTTACATTGCTGACCATTTCCAAAATGTATCCTATGTAATTTTTGAAATCTGAAAATATTTCTCCTGCCCTTAGATGCAGCCATTGATTTCCATTCATTTGTGTGTGCAGACTCTTGAAATTTAAAAATCTTGAAAAAAAACTTGAACTGAGTTGTCTCAGTCCAACACAGTGAACATCAAGTCTGCATTCGTTTTTGTCAAAGTTACAGCATTAGCATTATCATAAATAATAATGCAAACACAAGTCAAGCAAGTTTCAAAAGTGTGAGTATGGAAATGAATGGAAACCAATAGGCTACCTAGAATGGTAGAAAAGGTACATCTAACAATATAAAACCCAGCATGATTTGCAAAATGGTTAACTGTGATAACTGTGAACATGTGATTTGTAGTAAATGGGCTAAAGCATACAAAGCCAGTGGTACGGTCCTTTAAGCCAACATCTGTTAAAGAAACTAAGCTTATGTTGGTCAAATTACAAAGATTTACCTGTAGTTGATGGTTTCACTAAGCAGGGTTTTTATATACGGTGTACTTCTGTACTGATAACAAATTAAGCAGTTTTGTAAATCTTTTTTAGACATGAAGTAAGAGGAGCTGGTGGGATAAAACTTAAAAAAGAGTCTGTGTTTGTATGTTTTTTTCTCCTATTCGTTTTGCAGAAGTGATGGACAGGTAGGGAATATTGGGAGAGCACTCCCCCTTTGGCATTGCCACTTGAAAAACATCATTAAGTGTCTCACTCACTCACTCTGAATGAAGTGCTGGATTCTGTTTCCCTTCCTTAACATTCAATAAACTGCACTTCCCAGAAACCCAAACACGATACAGCTGTTTATATATATATATGTATGTGTGTGTGTGTGTGTGTGTGTGTGTGTGTGTGTGTGTGACAGCAAAAGAGGCAAGAGAGAGCAGGTATGTGTGAAGACAAAGGCTGACTTGTTCACAGCAGTGCTTTATCCTCATTACACTCCTCATTTGTTTACACTGTTAATTCTCCCACTTCCTACATCCTTCACTGCCCCCCTCTCTCTCTCTCTCTCTCTCTCTCTCTCTCTCTCTCCCTCTGGTGACACATTCAGTCAGTACACAATCTGTAATCAGTGTTTACACTCTTGCCGTCCTTCACTCATGACATGAGTTTCAGCTCAAACATGTTACTGTAAATTGGTCTGTTCGCTGTGTTGGCAGGACATGCAGGCTTACAAACATTTCACATTTGAATCAAGAACCCGAATTGCTAAGCAAGATGAGGAGAGGACCAAAAAAGAAAATGACATATTTAAGAGGATAATGAGGTGGGTGAAGCAGTTTGGATGAAAGAAGGGATTGGAGATGATCGGGAAAAGATGGAGGAAGTGTTTTCGGTGATGATGAGTTATATCAATTGGTGCAAGGAAGATGTGAGTGAGGGCAAAATTAAGGGGTTAACTGTGAAGGTAACTCTTGGCTCACAAAGAGACAGGCCTGCAGAATTAAAATCAGACAGACAGAGAAAAAAGGAGCAGAAGAGAGAGATGAAGAGAACGACAGAGAGAGAGAGAGAGAAGGGAAGAAAGAAGGAAAGCGAAGGAGAGCAAAAGACAGAAAGTAATTGGTTCTATGATGGCTTCCAGCTGCATGGCACTCGGCCAAACCAACTCTTCATGACACGCACTCACACACACACACATACTCACTTCAAGTCAGTAGTGCACCATAAACATAAGATCGTTTCTGACAATATATGTTAGCGTCTGTGACATGCTTGGTTGCTCAACGTGAAAAATCCATTTTGTGATTGAAATAATGACCTGTTACTTCCAATAATTTCTTCCTGTTCTCTGGTGGCAGAAAATGTACAACATAAATATAAATGTGTGTTTGTCCATACTTGTACATACATGTACCTCTGCAGCAGAGCCCTTTGAGGCATTACAGCAGCGACCACTAGGGTGCAGAAGACCAAGGACCACACTGACATACTTACACTGCCTTACAAAGTAAATTATATTGCACATCTATTCAATAACTTACTACTGTAATAGCCTAACAATAGGATCTCAGTTTAGCACATTTATTTAAAACAGCGACCTATATGTGCTGACAAACAACTTAAAGCTTGTCAGATGCTTTAATTACCAGTCGCTACAGCGTGTGGCTGCATTGTTTTCACCTTGTGAGTCTGTGTATGTGTCATCATGGCAAACACTCACATACACACACACTTTACGCCCCCAGATCACATCCCACTTTCACTCATTCCCGTCCACTCTAAGACATTTCAAAATGTGAGTCTGTTTGTGTGTGTGTGTGTGTGTGTGTGTGTGTGTGTGTGTGTGTGTGTGTGTGTGTGTGTGTGTGTGGTATGACAACAGAGTAGAGGAACAAAACAGAGACTGTAAGACCTGGTATGGGATCTTGGATTTTAAACAGGAGCAAATCAGTATTGCTGAGAAGAAAGCTAGTTTAGTGAGGGAAGATGAGATGACTTGCTATCAAACACAAGAACTCAACTAAACTTGTTAAGCAGCATGCTGGATTCAAGAAAAAAGATGTGAAAAAATCTCAAATATAATATGCAAATACTTTGCGACATTCGTAGCAATATCTCAGGGTAGTACAACAAATATGTACCAATGCATGGAGATTTATATATTGTATGCATTGTGAATACAGTACTGAGTACTCATGCAAAAATGTCATAATGACTACTGAATACTCATGGGTCGGATGATGTGATCCCATCGCAAGATTAAGATCTAAGATTCTACTGTGAGCAGTGGAGTTGAAAACTATGCTGGAGATGTTGACTCTTGGTGACAAAGATTCACTGACAACTAGGCACGTATGGGCAGATGTGAGCGGGTTTGGTAGTGATGTATTTTTGTGTGTATGTGAATGTTGGATGCCAAATGTGGCATCTGTTTGAAAGATTGTAAATCAGCAAGTTTCCCTGCGAGGAAAAACAGAGTGTCACTCAAAACAAATTGCTCACACGCACACACACACACACACACTCACTCATACAGAGTGCACAACACAACATAACCACAAAGTCATCACACAAGCTATCATAAACACTAAATAGTGGAAACATGATAAATAACTCAGGGACAAATCAGGGCTGTGTACCAGGAGAGAACGATATTAACCCATGTTAACAATTTCACAACTATAAACAATAAACAATTAAAATGAAATATGTTAATATAAAAAACACAAATACTTGTAAGTGATATTTTCAAATCACAGAAAATGAGCCATATTTTGTAACACATACCAGCACAAAACAGTTATGACAATATTAACAATCAGACAGGCAAATAGATCGACTGCCAAATTAAAGAAACTAATATTAAATCATTGCATATATTCCCATCCTACTATTATAATTCCCATTTTAGTTCCCATTGTGCCTCACAGGAACAGATTTTGGCATTTACAGTTAAAGGACCTTTTTTGTTTTGTTTGTGAGCATTTTCAAAACGCAACACTGTGACAGATGTTCCTACAAATGACTTCTAAAACCTGACGAACATACAAGAACAGGAGTCATTAAATAGGACTTTCTTTCTTTTTTATGATGTAGCTGAGCTTGGCTGAAATATTTATCAACACAGAGATGGGGAAGCGCTTTTGTCGGCCAGTTTAACAGCCCATTTTCAGCTCTAATGTCTCTCTCTAAAGAGAATCTCTCTAATTGATATGCAGCTAACACTGATACTGTAACTCCTAAAACAAGGCTTCAGATGGCTACTCCATGTCTTGCGTCAGTAAAGCCGTCTGCTGTTTGACATTCTCACAGCTTCTTGCTCTCTCTCCCTCCAACCCTAGTTGCCTGGAGGCTTTATCCACTAAGTCAAAACATTGGCAGCTCCAAAATTTTAATTCCTTTTTGAAAACTGATTTTCCCCTTTATGGCTCATGCTCATCTGTTTTTTATGTGGCCGTGACGAGGAGAATAATGTTATTAAAGCCCAAGCAAAGACAAGAACACTGTTTGGATCAGATAGAGCTTGATGAGGGCTGAAAAGAGCAAGTAAACGTATCTTTGTGGCACGCCAAATTTCTCTTTCTTCCTCTCCCTCTCTTGCATTGATGGACATCCACTGCTCTGCTCTCAAACAGATGGTAGAAGCATTAGGATGGGGATCTTCAGAAATGAGAGAAGTAAAATTATTATCTCTGACATTTCAATACAGCCTTTAGTCCAAGCTTCCACCAGGGCTTCCAAATCCATTCAAGCTAATCTAGACCCCTCTTCACACAGCTTATCCTTCTCAAGGCTCTTCCTCTTTAAGCCCCTTGGATCACTGCTCGTCAAAATCATCTCAAACAATTTACAGTGTGTAGAGCACACCCATAACATAAAGACACCATCGTGTAATGACATTTAAGCCCTCAGATACTGACTGGAAGTGACTGTATCCATTTCACTTGGTGTTTATGCCCTCAGCAGGAGACAGGCCAAATCCCTGGCTATGGCATGGTAAATTAACATTACATGAGTTGACTGTGGTCTTCACTTTCGCAACAATATGAGCAGTTATCAGAATCACACAAGAGAGTCTTATTATGCATGCTAGTAAATGACTAATCTTTAATGAGACCCACATTTAACCTTCTAATGGCTCTTTATTAGACTAACAAGCTATGCCCCAGTGTGTATGTGTATGTGTGGAAAAGAGAAAATGTGTGTGTGCAGACTGTATGTAAGTGTAGCACTGAAGCACTAATTAAGCTGTCGGATGGTGCAGCAGATTAGGCAGGCCCCCTGCAGAGTCTTCGGCCCCGGTAGGCAAACAGGCTTCATCCCTCAGCCAGCCAACCCAAATACATCTCAGCCCTGCACTACCCAGAGCTCAGCAATAACATCAGTGCTCACTACACCCAAATATCTTTAGCCCAGTGAGGCCGGATCAGATAGCCTGCCAGAGCCAACAGCCCAGACTGCTGGGTGACTCAGAGAAGGTTGGACAGAGATTTCAGCCTCAGCTGAAGGGGAGATTATTAGCCCCTTCTCACAGCAGTGTCTGTATTTATATGCACAGATTTTCTCATATGTATTGAGCACATATGCACACACACATGCACATGCACAAATGCTTAAACATAAACACCGAAACTGGTGTCAGAGATAAAGTTTGGTTAGGAGAAAAAGAGAAGAGGGGATCGAATGTTTTGCAGAGAGCAAAGAGTTTGTTTCATGGTTTGAAAAACCACAAGATTATAAAGTTCTTGTATGATGTGTGTGTATGTGTGTATGTGTGTGTTATAAGATGTAGTTACTCCACCGCAAAAGGAAGGAAACTCTAGCCTTGGCTTTGCGCAAATAACAGTTGAAACTACTGTAAGAGGCATGATGGGGTAAATGTTAAAATAACTATCCTATAATATAATTCCTTCTTTCTTGCACATAATCACACACACACACAAACACACTTTAGTCTATTTTTCTCTTCCAACATTCACATCATTGCTGTGTGTGTAGGTTTTGTGATGGTGGCTGGACATCCTGACCTGGGTTTAAATAAATTAATGCAGGAGGTTGTACATTTCTCACCATATGAATAACATGTATTTTATGTGTCTCTGTTGGATTTGTGGGTTTTTCATCCAGGGTGGCCACAAACTCTGATCTGGGTTAGTACAGTGCACATTTAGTACAGTGTAAAATACAGCATCCTGTCCAAAGGGAACACTGTTACTCCACCTTTTAGTGGGTGAACCGACAAACAAACCACAAACAAGGGAAAGACTGATTTCACCTTTTAAGTGTTCACATTTTTATTTATCTTGCAATGATTTCGGTTGAAAGCCCATCCCAGGCAGTGTGCATATACCTGCATGCCTGCACATGGCCTGTGTGTGACTGCAGCTCGTCCTGGAGGATGCAAGGCTGCTCTCCCAGGCTCTTAAAATGGCTGCCTGGAGACATGGAGGAATAGGGCTCCTTTTATTAATGCTACACCTTTGATTAATCTGAGCAAATCTGTTCCCCATCCAATGGCTGACAGCTCTGGGGCAGAGGCGGGAACCCCAATACCCACACACACACACACACACACACACACACACACAACACTGTCAGTGAGTGTTGACACAGTCCAGATGTTGGCAGCTCTGTTCCAAATGAAAGCAGGGCAGCCGGCCAACAACCTGAACCACTCTCCCCATCAAATGATATGTTTACAATAATACTGTTCTGAGACTCAGGAGACACACGCACATTCATACAGCGCACACACACATACACGCAACATGCAAGCGCATTCTCAAGGCAGGGGAAATGAACTAATGGAAAGCTAGCGTACCACATTGGGTGCAAAAGCGAACCAACTTGTGGTGGCGCAGAAAAAGAGAGAGAAAGAGAGAGAGAGTTTGGTGAGGCAAAAGCAGAAGAAAAAGCATAACTAGAGAGACAGGGTGTGACAAATAGACTGATCAAAAGAGAGGAGCGAGTCATTATCATTGCCTTGTTTGGATCTGTATTTCCCCTGCTATATCAGTCAGACATAGGAGATGGAAAAATAATAGTGTAGTTATGTAATGTGCCTCGGAGGGCTGGAACTGAAACAGACAGAGAAAAAAACCCACCACTGGTCCCACACAGAGGTGCAGCAGAGGTCAGACTGTACCTACTGTTCTCTATAGCAGCGACACTCAAACATTTTTTACCTCTGGATCCCCAAACGCTACACAAACCACTTTTGCAGGACCAAATGTTGAACTCTGACACCAGACACTGATTTTTTTTCCCCCTTATCAGGCAATTTCATTTGATTAATTATTGGTGTGAGTCTAAGGGCTGTAAATATTCATTATTTCTCAAACATTAGGCATTTATTACAAAGATTAAAAACATGATCATACATTTATCCAATGCAAATATTTTTCCTCATAACATAAATCATTTGGAAAACCTTTTTTCTCTCAAAGCTGCCTGGGGGTTCCTGAGTCCCAAGTTGAGAGCTGAGATTCTCTTTTTTATTTCTCACACACACACTTCTGTTGACACACTTAAGTATCTGCACAGGTGTTTCTATCTAATGAGTGCCTGAGAACATTTCTATATGTTGGCACATAACCAAACATTGTCAAAATGCGTCTAATGAGCAGCCACTCAGTTTCAGTCTGCTGACTCTAATCAGTTGTTTGTTCTCAGCATGTTACTCTTGACTGTCACACAGTGTCAAACCTTCAAGTGTACCTGACAGCTCAAAGCTTCACTCTTCTTCATTATGTGGACACACACATGCAGGCGTGTGCATGTAGGCGCATATGTTCAGAAATGTGAAGATTTGTTTGGATAACATTATATGCTCAAACATACAGGTGTTGCAATAAATATCCTATTATCTTTGTTGCTGTTCTGTTCCGACTATTTCCTGGAGCAGTAACAATCAGATAATATTTTCTTGTTGTCGGCCTGTTGAAGACAAGTCAGTGCAGGCATAAAAGTATAAAGAACTTAATCCATTCATCTGTTCTGACAAGACCAGACAATAAAAGAAAAGTGGTCCACTGTGCTGTGTGAAGTTTTTATTCAGATTATAGGCGTATGGGGTAATGCAGATGCACTCACAGTCACTCCTTTAAAGCACCGCTCCACATATATTTGAAGCCCTTTGAAATAATACATTGTAGGCTACTGTATTATGATGTTATATTAATATTGAATAATGATTTGTTTACTGTAATACAGAATTTCCGGCAAAAGTGTGAAATAAACTACTGGAAAATGGTTCACTGACATACATATATGCCCTCACTGAGAAGAAAGATTCTATGAATATGCGAATTAGAAAAAGCTACAGAGTGTATGCCTATTTGCTGTTGGGGAATTCCTCTTTCATCCTTCGACCAGCACACAGAATCTTCTAGACTGGCCAAAGTGTGAGTGTGTGTGTGTGTGTGTGTGTGTGTGTGTGAGAGAGAGAGAGAGAGAGAGAGAGAGAGAAACTGAGTATTGTCATGTCAAACATATCAAGAGTTGATTTGCAACGGGACATTAGGAGATTCACCATTTTGGACATAAAATGAAAATTGCTGGCATTAAAGCAAAACCCACAGATTATTATCAATGCTAATAATTCTGTGCATAAAATGCTAAATGACTAACAATCAACAACATCTAAGATGGTGAACATGGTAAGCACAGTACAGTCTCACAGATCTGCTAGCACAGCTTCAGACTCTTAGTCTTGTTGCTCAAAAAGATCATCTATGGATGAAATTAGTCACATAGAAAAGTAAATACACTTTTATAATATGACTGCAGATATGCAAAAACAATACTGAATGTGTTGGGTAATATATCATTGAAGCAATATAGTATTTGAGCAAATTAGTTTTGGAGGAGTGTACTTCACCACAGAGCTTGAAATGCCTGGCACTGCTAAAACATATGGGATGAATTATCTGCACAACACTGTGGAAGAGAGAGAGGGACAGAGAGAGACAGAGACAAGAAGAATATTTCCACTCATGTTTAACTTTCGGCCTTTTGAAGCTGCACTGTTCCATGCTATCACTGAGCTGATGGAAGTGTAATGAAGTGTGGAGGAACAGTGCCAACTTCAGCAGAAATGCCTGTGGTTCTGCCTTCCAGCCCAATACTAACAACACAGCAGACAAACGGTGCAGATGAAAACTAACCGAGGAGTTGAAATCATTTTTAACACAGAGACACGCTCCCTGTGCGTCACATAATCTCATCCACTAAGGGGTGTGTGTGTTCGCTACGGGGGTCCATTAATAAAATATGACTGTATCATATAATAGACTTGTCTGCCAAATTACAGGAGACAGAGAGACAGCTTATTAGGAGGATTGAGGGGGAGGTGTGTGTGTGTGTGTGTGTGTGTGTGTGCGTGTGTGTGTGTGCGAGATGGAGGCTGAATAGAGAGATTAAGTGGCCTACTCTCATCAAAAAGGCACATTACCTAAGTGTTGGCATCATTAATAAGACTAAGGCAGAGCCAATCTGCTAACAAAGGCTCTAACTGTGACTGAGGAGACATGAGAGAGGTGGGCAATTACTCTCTAATACTGCGCAGAGGAAATTCTCCCTTTCAGTATTTTTTTCTTTCTCATCCCACCAGCACACAAATATAAGCCTATAATATATGCACATATTTACTTAATGTACAGGTAGGTACATTTCCACACATGCTTATGCACATACACACACAAATCACACACCACTCACACACAAAACAGGGCACCACTCTAAATCCAAATCAAACTGCCATGAGTCACACTGTCACCGTGGCAACAGTGGCCGGCTCCATGCAGAACACATTCTGTTATATCTCTGGTGTTTTTTTTCTCTTTGCGCCGCACACAGACATAAGCACCTTTCAGCTACAATAATTCCTGCACTGATCTCTCAAGTGGATCAATGAATAAAGCACTGAGGTATGTAGCTCTGACTGCTTGAGGTCATAGTTCAGATTTTTATCATTCTAATCCATAAAAACATTTCAACTTCCTTCTTCTTAAACTTGGAAACTGCATTTGTGTACCTGTCATATTTACTGCTTTGACTACAGTGAGTGATGGTGCTCTCTGTCCTGTGGATGTGACATGAGGGTTTTGAGGGGTTTGAGCCGCACTGATACATTTCACCACCAGATGGTGTCTCCCATCGCTGCCATCACTGTGCAATGGAGAAAGAGAGAGGAGGGGGAGAGGGGGTGCCATAGCTGTTGCCTGCTCTATCCATCTTCATAAACGCAAGCAATAGTCATCCTCTGAAAACACCAACAGAGATAAATTGAGGGGATGCTTAGTTACATGGCAGGCTTCCTGGTTAGTTGGCCTGGACTGCAGGACTGTCTATTGTAAATTTATGGCTCTGTCTGTTGTTGGTGGTCTGTGTGGCTTTGGACATGCCTCAAACAGACACTGATATTCATTGGCACTCACTCATGCATCCTGACTCAAATTTTAATTATTGTTAAAACTTGGAGAAAAAATAAGTAGTGGCACTTTTGAGAGTCTAGTTTTTGTACTCTGCACTTGTACTGAAGGGACACTACAGCACTTAAGAATCAAGCAGTCACAGCTATGGCTATAAAGAGCAAAATTATTATTTTTAATAAAAGGTGACATTGGGATGACATTCTGCACCCATAGGAATAGGTGCCTGGTCTTACTCCGAAAACAGAAACAGAAAAGGCAAACTTGCCATAAATGGCAAACATAGTGCCGCATAGACACTTTTGTAGACTTCCTGAGGCTTCATAGTGTTTGTGTACTGAAGGGTAGAATGGCTGGGCTTTGAAATTGGCATAGAGATGGAGATGAATTGCCAAAGGTCAACACAAAACAATTGTGATAGTTTACAGCTATGTCAGACAGTTGTGCTGCAGATGTTGGTATAACAAGAGTTAAAGTATTTTGTCAGTAAAACTGCACAGAGATCAACAGCAAAGCAGGCTCAGATTTTTTTCCACAAACTTGCCCTTTTGTCATCCAGAATGTTCTACCAGCACATATGCTGTGGTCAAATGCTGATTTATGCAGGTTTGATGAAGTGGGCAGAATTCGGGAGGAAGAATCAACAATTTGAGAGTATAATCACCAAAGCCCACTCCATCTTTGATACACTTCAAAGCTCCTTCAAAGCCCCTCCCACCAAACAAAGCTCACACTTGTGGCTGGCAGCTATGTTCAGTTGGCCATTGTTGGGCCATCGTTGGGTTGTTGTTGGAATGTGGTTGAATGTCTGTGCCCGATCGTTCCCCTTAGTTTTTGCAGTGTGTCCAGTCCTGCTACTCTTATCTGGGGTTGTTTGACCAATTTGGGCCACCTAATCCTCTCTACAGAGACTGACAACACCAGTAAAGCAAAGCAAAACTTTACTGTGTTACTTATAGCGTTTTATCAGACATACAGACTTACATCTGTTCTCAGTTCACATTTTAAGTATAATGCGAGAACACATTTACAGTGTCAGGAAAATTATTAGCATTGTCAAGTTTGTGTCATTTGTCTTTCAGCAAATTTTGGGGTGACTGAGTTACATTTTTCTCATACAGGCACAGACTGTCAGCTTGCATCAACTATAGTCTTTGCGGTCTGTTCAATTGGAACCTTTAATAGGAGATATGACAGGAGATGGAACTTATTTTATTATCTTTTTTTATTCATCTTCACTTTTCTCAGCAAAGAAGCATTCTGGCATAGTTTGCAAAGCAACACAGCCTTTAATGGGACATCAGAAGATCACACAGGTGAGTGTCTCCAACACACTGCTGATACAACCACAAAATAACAAAATCAACAAAGAGTGAAACTTCATCACAGTTTTATCGCATTCAAGTAACTTTTTTTTCAGTGACTCACTGGTACATACCCATACACAAATAGTTCCTGTAAAGCAGGAGACAAACCACCTGTAAAACCTCTCAAGCGACTCAACATTTTGTCAGTATGGAAACAATACTTACCCTACATAGTGTTTGTAGGGGTTATTTATTCCCTTTATAAGGAAATGTACACATCATAGTCTCCAAACAATCAATCTAAGTCAACAGAACTCAGCACATTAACGTTTCCATAATAAATTCAGAAGAGTTCAATGGGCAATCTACAAGCAGTGATAGTTATGCCTTTTGGTCCTGCAGTTGACACTTCAAACATGTCATCATCAGGTGTACAAGGGCTACGTAGAGCACAAGAATTGTGACTGGTCAACTTGGACCATGCGTATTTTTTAGATGCACACACTGTCAGGTTCCCTCAACACTAAATCCTACATTCCCAGGGAGGCTGGTCCACAGAGGATTGGCGGAAAGATCCTCCCAAATGTTTGGATCATTTTCCTTAAAAAGAAAGTTGTTTAAGTTTGGGAACAGTAAACCTACAGGCCCCAGCAGAAAACCACAATTTATAATCCCTGTCCTCCTCCTACACTTTCTAAGCACAAACTTCCACCACTACATTTCCATTACAGTCTGTATCTCCAGATACCATATCGTAACACTGATCCAATTCTGCAAATATGTTTTTCTTCTACTATGCTCTTCTATAATTGTACTAGAATCCTCTGCCAAGCACAGATGTCACAGAAGATAAGATTTATAAGATTTCATAATATTGTTATATAAAGCTGAAAAGTGTTGGAGGGGTTTTGCATGCTTGTGGAGCAACAAGAAAAGAAGGCAAAACAATACCTGGGACAGTTAAAATTCAGTGCATTTTCCAAGGCTTTCTTTTGTCCAACATGGGGGCTCCACCTACTGACCAGGTGGAATATATTCTACCTTTATATTGCCATGAATAGTGCCATAGTTATAGTTTTAGTGAAAATGTTTAAATATACACCTGCTGTTTATGTTTCACATATCTTTTAATTTCAGGAAAATTCCACTGTTTATAACTGATCCAGACTCCCTTTTTGAGTTAAATAATGTCACTGGAATTATGGTGTGCTCACTCCAGCTGTGGATCTTTCAGTCATCACCACCTTTCATCTCATTAATGATGGTGCTGTATATGTTTCTATGCAATCATTGTACCTGGAGCTTGTGTAGTGAACAACACTATCTCCGAGGAAACTACATATGACACTAAACCTGGTGAGAAAATCCACACATTGCACATCACATTGATGATGCTGTTGTTCCCTTTTAAGTGTAGCTCTGGCTCAACAGCACATCCTTCATGCAGGATGTGTTTTGTTGTGCTGTTTCATCGTGATCACAGCCCTGGTGATCTATCTCATCCTCTCTCTTGTGCTAGAGGTGGAGTGGGGCCATGTGGGCTCATTTACAAGCATCAGTAGAGAGTGATTTGGGTGCAGCCCCACTGCAGCCCTGACTTCCATCAGAGGAGGGATTTTTTTCAGCATAACACAGGTGGTGCCAACGGTTCCATCAGCACCACTAGATACACTGAGACACATTTGGGCAGCTCACCCTGCAACCATGGTAACAGACGAATTTTACTACTTGGCAGCAGCCAATAGCGGGGCACTTCCCACTCAGCTCTGTCCAATAACAGAGCAGCCTGCAGCCCAGCCCACCTAGAACTAACACTGATGGGCTAGAGCAGGCAGGATTTAGAGATGTAGGCTTGGCTAATGAACAAGTACAAGAGTAAGAGTGTGTAGGTATGTGTGAGTGTGAGGCTGTAGCATAATCTGATGAAAGGAATCCCTCTCTTTTAACTGCAACACGCAAACACATTGTGGGGTAGTACTCATTCTCTGAGACCATCTGACTTTCAGCATCAACAGTGCAGCAAACCCTCCTGTCATCTCGCTCCCACACATTCACATGCATGCTCCGCCACACTCACACACACACACACACACACACACACACACACTAAGTCTCAACTATTATCACAAAATAACTTTCCAGCCTTATCTCGCATGTGACAAAGCAGTTTTTAGGAGACCAGAATATCAAATCTTATCCAGAAAGAAGAAAATACATGCCATCATCAGATGTCAATAAAGTCATTTATTATTTCACACAATGGATAACATGAACAACTTCAACTGTAGTTCTTCTTAATAAGTGCTCAATGCTGCCAGCCAACAGAAGGGTAGCAAAAGAATGAGCTTTTCTTTCTGAGGAAAGAGAAATAAAAAAACAAAAACAAAAAAATGAACCTACAAGATCATGAAAGATAAACATGACCAAAAGCATGCCAGCAGACATGGATATACATATATATTGCATGTATATATGTGCTTAAGACATATATCTGTATGCCAGCAAATGCAAATACAAAATATATGTGTACATTTACACATACATACTGTGAAGGATATATGCATATGCATGCGCATCTAGTATTTACTCTATATGTCAAATATTTGCAGTTTTTAATATTCATACAATGTACAAAAATGCTTCATGAATTAAAAAATTCATTACAAAAAGAAACATATCAAACAATGTACAAGTCTTGCTCCAAATTCAATTGAAATTCATCTTTCGGCTTGTCTAAAATATTTATGCATACAATCAAGTTGAGCATGCAAATAAAGGAAAACCACTCTAGAAAAAGGTTCAAATACACTATGTATACAAACTAAAATATGCCCACACTGTTAGAAGAGCTCACTTTGTGCTCTAAAGAAGTACATTTATTGGTTTTCTCAATGCATCATCTGCACTTTCAGCTTTGAACAACATTATAGCTTAGAACTGTAACGTATGCTGTGAGGATGACTACATGTACATTTATGAGGCTCTGTCTCACGTGACCCCTCACTCCATGTGTAGGACACTCATCACAGCATGCTACAAATGGAGTGGTGGGTGATCAAAATTTAGGTGCCATTATATCCCATCCTAGTTGCTGTAGTGAACTGGTAAGTGTGGACTACAGTAAATACACCCTAACCACTGATTTAAGGTCAAACACTGCTGCACTGACCTTGATGCTAGGACCAAAGACAAGGTAAACGATCCTTACATCAGTGGTTAGGGGCCTCCTGTAGCCACTGGTCCAGATTGGCTGCTAAATACAATACAACAACAGTGACCTTGAACCCTATTCACAGCCACATCTCCTCTGCAGTCTCTATGTAGAGTGAAAGCTCTGGATTAGGACAATACTTGTCAGTGTTAGAAGGCACCGGAGCATTGGCTGGTAGGAGAGACAGACAGGACAGACAACACCTGGGATCTTTAACTCTTACATCAGAGACCGCTGACTGACCATAGTATGGAGGAGTAAGCTGCCAAGCGTGTAGTCTCTACACTTTACGGACCACATATCTAGACCTCATCTTCACCACAACAGACTGCAGACCCAACGAAAGTTATCTAGCAAAGCAAGGTTAAGCACACTAATGTTAGGACGAGTGTATTTTTGGCTATTTCCTCTGAGAACTTCCCCCACACACAACCCTCTTGCTTACTCTTCATGCTACTGCTGTGCCCCAACTGGCTGCAGGCAAAATAGCTGCAAGTCAGTAGGGATTCCTATTTTTGGTCAAGTACACTACAGTGGGGCTTGTATCCTCCAAGAATTTTTAAAGGTGTGATAAGGCAATTATTTTAGCATTCTGTGTAATTTAACGGACTGGAACGATGACTGTCAATGTACAGCAGAATTTGTCGAATAGGAAAATCAATTAGGGTAGTAACTTCTGTATGTTTTCTTGGGTCTTGAGCAGTCTTAATAGAGAGAGAAGGTCTACTGTGGTTTTAGGAGACAGTCCCAGCATAGCCGAGCCCAACCGGTATCCATGCAGGATGGACATACTAACACTATTTACAACAAACACTTCAATACTGTAGTTTTACATCTGGTTAAGGCTGTACTGCATAGAGCTGCAGTAACTATAGTTTTCATGAAATGATAGTCACTTTCTGCACAACTTATTACAAATTATTACTGGTATTATTCACAATTCTTGTTACATGAATTCATTTTATTCAGTAAATAAGACCACTTATTTGTCTTTGTCGATGGGTGGACCCAGAACAGAAATTCCTTTTAAGGTCATTGCCAGGCATGGCCTGATGCATAGCAAACAACAATGTATGAGAACGTGGTTTCCATGACAACCTCCTCTGTTCCTCATTTGCAAAGTACATAACCTATTATATGTCGTAATTAACTGGTTAAATACTGGGCAAAGTGAATGATCTTCAATTATATCTAGGACATTGAGTACAATCAATATCTCTGGATAGAAACACATCTGATACAGTGGAGCCTTCTGTTCCAACCACTGCTGTAAAGCAGTATGTAGGTCAGTACATGATGTTTATTTAATACAGCAATATCATATTATATTCATCAGTCCAGCCCTTCT